>NC_133406.1:148251953-148556562 GCF_049350105.2 Macaca mulatta
CCTATCTCAGCCTCCTGAGTAGCTGGGACTACAGGCGCATGCCACCACACTAGGCTAATTTTGTATTTTTTTTAGAGATGGGGTTTTGCCATGTTGCCCGGACTGGTCTCAAACTCCTGGTCTCAAGCGATTCTTCCACCTCAGCCTCCCAAAGTGCTGGGATTATAGGCGTGAGCCACTGTGCTTGCCCCAGTATAGCTCTTAATGTGATATTTCTTCTGCAACAGTGAGGGAGAGGTGATAGGCTTTAATGTTCCTCTGGCCTTATTTTAGCATTAAAGACAATAAAGGCACTAACTAGAACCCTGCTGGGTGAACAAGATTTATGACTAGATCACTTATTCTTCTACATTTAGGTCACATTAAAATAAACACTATCTTAAGAAAGAAGAAAAATAGATACTATAAAATCTAACTGAAATATTCCTCAAGCATATTTTAAATATCATAATTGCCTATGCCACTTAGAGTGAAAACTATTGAGTTTTTCCTCAAAGAGTAATTTTTACTTCAATCATCATTTCTACCAGAAGATACTTTCACTATTTTCAGGACTAACCTGTAACATTTGAATACAGTGATTAAAAATGTACTTTTTAGGGTAATAAATATATATAGGCTGCCTGTAGGTCTAGGTGTGAATTAAATAACTTGGAATATGCTTGATGCTTCAGGGCAAATTTCTTAAATTTCTCATATGAAATGTACACTGATTTCTGTCCAGCTATTTCCTGAAAGAGCCTGGAAACATCAAGATCTGGCACTCCAAAAGCTACCTGAAGTATAGCAGTGAACTCCTGTTATGTTATTAAGCCATTCGCATCAAGATCAAAAAGCTTAAAGGACATTTGCAGACTCTTTACAATGTTGGCAGGATTGCATAGGACAGTCAGACTTATTACATACTCTCTGAAGTCTATGCTGCCAGCATTATTCCTGCCAAAGAGGGCAAAAAGTTGTCTCAAGGGCTCTGAAATTGGGAGTTTTAAATAACTTGAAAATTCTTCAATTCCTATCTTCCCTCTTTTTGAGGCAACTGCAATTGCAGCATATTCATCCAAATGCTAATGAATGTTATCTCTATCTAACTTCAACTTCTGGCTAATTTTTGTAAATTCCACCAAACCAGCTTCTATGGGTAGTTGAAGGTTACCTGCGGAGATCATCAGTCTGCAGTCTTCATAAGTGTGCTCTGTCTCAGGCACCCCAGAGCATTTGCCATGTTGATGCGTATTGTATTGGCAAAAAGGATGGGGTCTTTTTTTATTTCATCATTTCGGATATAAACAGGCATAAACACAACTTCTACCCTGGTGAAGGGTTGACTGAGGATCAATATACATTCCTGGAAGCCTGTAAATCCCTGCCAGGTCCAGACTGCCGTGTCCAGGGTGTTTGGGTACCTGAGCAGCACTGGCTACACAGGAACACCTGGACAGAAGTCCCCTAGTTTAAAAGTGACTAGATGGGAGCGATTGATGCACACACCTTCTGGGAAAATCAGAATCTGTGGCCACTTCTTTCCAAATGTCACTCACTTCAGGATTTCATCCTTAGTATTCTTCCTGGAATTGGGGTCTTCTCGGATCACAAGCACCAGCTGTGTTGACAGTAGGAATTTCCCAGTCAATGGGATCTGCACATTTTGACTTGCAGAGAGCATTGAGGGTAACCCTGCCATCACACAGGGGATTGAGTCAAAGAAAGTGGAGTGTGGTGCTGTAATGAAGATAGGGGCCTTGTCTTGGGTTGCCTTTTTCCCTTTCACTTTAGCTAGGAACCCTGCTAAAAAGAAAGTCAACTGAACCATGAGCTTGAGTACTGGTTTCACCAGTTTTTTTTTTCCAACTCTTGGCAGGGTTGTAGGATTTGAGCAGGATAGCCAAAGGTGGAAAGCATGGCCACTGGCCAGAGGAAGAGTAAGACCATGCAGGACATTCATACCCACGAGGATGATGCAGGTCCAGCACCATGCACCAAAGCATGTCGACTGAGGGTACAAGGATTTGATTAGCTCCTGCATGATCCCAGACTCCTTCGCCTCCAACTCAGAGTCTGTGGACTGCAGAGTCATGAAACCAACTTAGTAGACTCAGGCTATGTAGCCTGGATTTGGGGGCAGCCTTTGGCATATACCCCTTCCCCACATCCAATTGCTTTTTCTGTTTGCACATAATTAGAACTCTTAGAGGCAATTGTAGGTTAATAAAAAATGCTGCATTACCTTTAAAATCAGAAAAATCAAAGCTGGTAAATGATGTAACAGGAGAATTCATATCAACAGCACAATCTTTTTTTCTTTTTTTGCAAATATCTTGCTTTTGACATATGCTTAATAAATTATTTTCACATAGCAATTTCTGATGTTAAATTAGGCATAGATTAGTACTATTAGGGATATATTAATTCGAATAGATGAATATTATTAGAAATTACAACTTTTAATTTAGGTGCCATTACCTGTTTTTATTTACTGTGAGCTGCTTTGGCAGCTAGTAAGTCAAATTCACTTACTTGCCCTACAAATAGATTTCTAGAGATAGTAATAACTGTTTATCATAAGAGGTTTAACTGATGGCACCCTTGAAGCTTTATATCTGTTACAAGTACTTTTCCATATCCATTGAAAATTAGAGTACATTCATTGTAATAGGCCAGAATTGTCCATGGAACGTTTGATTGATAAAATTCTTAATATTAGTCCACATGAACTTGTCAGCTTCCTAAATTGACAGAAGTAGCAACAACAACAAATCTTAAAATCACTTTTGTCAGTAACAGGTTTTTATTAAAATAAGTCAGGATTACTTTACTGTCTCAGCATGTCCCATTCTTTCCCTTGTTGCTGCCCTTCCGGAGGGATCAAGAGGGAAGCACCAAGTTGGTATGAACCAGGCTTTCTTCTATACCTTGTGGCATTTGCAACTCTGACAATGTTCTATAGAATATTCCGATGTTTACTAATTGCTAACTTGAATTCCTTTTCCCTCCCGAAATTAAAAGTCAAATTGTAGGTTCCTGAGAGATGTTTCCGTCTATTGAAACACACCAGATTACTGCTAAAACAGGAAGAGTGGCATAGATACCAAAGTCTGCTAAACGGTATCTGACGTAAGTGGGATCATGGGCTTTACCACCAGATGGCTCTAGGTCACATCTTAGCTCCAGCACTTACACTATGGGTATTGGCAAAGTTACACGTTAAATCACATTTTTACTATTTATAAATTGGTGATACCTACCTTGCATGTTGTTATGAAGCTGTTATATAGAAAATTGAACTTTTGTTGTAAATACAAGTTGCTATGATAAAATAATGAGAATTCTTAGGGACTTTCTCCTGTGTTCTGTCACAATCAGAACTATGCTTAATGTAGGAAGCAATCCTTTCACCAATTTAGAGCTTATCTGTTACGTGATGGGATTTGGCAGTGTTACTGGTTCTCTCCCATGTTAAAGGAGAACAACCCAAGAGAATGAGTAGTAGTCCCTTGAGTTGGTATTGTTCTCTATTCTGTAACTCTTTTCCAACTCTTACTTATAATGTTCATTTCTACTTTTGAACCCTTGTTTAATTTAACTGCATTCTATGTATGCCTCTCTCTTTTTTTTTTTTGGACAGACTTTTGCTCTTGCCCAGGCTGGAATGCAGTGGCACGATCTTAACTCACTGCGACCTCCGCCTCCTAAGTTCAAGCAATTCTCCTGCCTCAGCCTCCCGAGCAGCTGGGATTACAGGCATTTGCCACCATCCTGTCTCATTTTTGTATTTTTGGTAGAGACGAGGTTTCACCATGTTGGCCAGGCTGGTCTCAAACTCCTGACCTCAGGTGATCCACCCACCTCAGCCTCCCAAAGTGCTGGAATTACAAGCGTGAGCCACTGCACCTGGCCCTTAAGGCTTCTTATGGGAAAGTTCTATGTTACCACCTTATCTTTCTTTTATATTTCCCCCCCACCCCCAGTCCCTAGCAGTGTGCCACATATATTATTTATTCATTAAGCAAATATTTGAGTGCCTACAATATGCCAGGCCCTTAGTCTGGAGTTGGGTATCAGTTAACAAAACAACAAAAAAACCCCTGCCCTGTGGAGCTTAGATTCTAGTGCACACAAGACATGTAGTATTCAATTCTTCTTGCATTGAATGGAGTAAAAGCATCCTTTCCTTCCTTTTCCCTCTCCCTTTCCCTTTCTGTTTCAACAAGGTCTTACCCCATTGCCCAGGCTGGAGTGCAATGGCCCAATCATGGTTCACTGCAACCTCAAGCTCCCGGACACAAGCTATCTTCTTACCTCAGCCTCATGAGTAGCCGGGACTTCAGGTGTGCACCTCTACGCCTGCCTACTTTTATTTTTTATTTATTTTTGGTAGAGTCAAGGTTTCACCATGTTGACCAGGCTGGTCTCAAACTCCTGGCCTCAAGTGATTCTCCCGCCTTGGTTTCCCAGAGTGCTGAGATTACAGGCATGAGCCACCACGCCCAGTCAAGATGTCAGCTTTAAAAAATGGTTTAATGTTCCCAGTATAAATAGTATATGGCCCATTTTAAAAATGCATATTCATGGCCGGGCGCGGTGGCTCAAGCCTGTAATCCCAGCACTTTGGGAGGCCGAGACGGGCGGATCACGGGGTCAGGAGATCGAGACCATCCTGGCTAACACGGTGAAACCCCATCTCTACTAAAAAATACAAAAAACTAGCCGGGCGAGGTGGCGGGCGCCTGTAGTCCCAGCTACTCGGAAGGCTGAGGCAGGAGAATGGCGTAAACCCGGGAGGCGGAGCTTGCAGTGAGCCGAGATCGCGCCACTGCACTCCAGCCTGGGTGTCAGTGCCAGACTCCGTCTCAAAAAAAAAAAAAAAAAAATGCATATTCATTTAGTTATATTTGCCTTCAAACTAATAGATATACTATAAATCCAAAAGAGATTTGATAATATAACTTTTTAATGGTTAAAAGTAGTAAAAAGAACTTTTGAACAATAGAATGAAAATTTATATCATTGCAGGTTTGCCTTACAATATAGCACAGCTAATCTTTAATATACATTTGTAAAAGGCACCATATGTTAACAGAGTGAAAAAAAGCAAGAAACCAAAACGGAGCCACTTACTCCAAACTTCCTTTTTGTACAAGTGTATATATTTTAAGGCAGATGCTTGTCTGTGCAAAATACACCAGAAGAAAATCAACATTGTATTACATGTTCACACGATCTCAGATTTTTTTCAATACCATTTTGTCAGGATATTTATTTATGATAAAGCACATTAAAACAGTTTTTTTCCTAATAAAACATAAAGAAATTGATGAACAATTTTTAAAAATTACTTAGAGATTTCATTACAGACCCTTCATAGAAGATAAAGAAAAGTCAATCTTTTTTTCTTGTTTCTTCTTTTAGAAATGTCCATATCAATTTGTTCACTATGTCAGGTTGGTCTTGCTGAAGCCAATGACTGGCTTCTGACAAAATAGTTAGCCTGAAATAGTTTTTAACATAAATCTTTGTGACTTCAGCCATCTCAACCTCCATGAATGCGTCATTCTCTCCCCACAGTAGTAGTGTTGGAGTGGTCACCATGTGATGTTTGAGAGGCAGGCAGCTATAAAAACAAAATACATGGGCTTGAGATTCACTGTCAAAGTTAAAATGACATTTTCCTACACTGCCCCATTAGGCCATTCATTCTCGAAGGGGGCAATCTTGCTTCTAGAAGGGTGAAAATTGTGTTCTTGGGAGGGTGAAAAAAAAGCTTACCCTTTGCATATATAAAGCAAGGATATACATACAGTACATAAGCAGATATTAAAATTTCACAGGGTGGGGGTGATTAGGGAAAAAAATGTCTAAAAAGGTTCGTTAGGAAAGTGATAATGAAAAAGTGATTGAGAAACAATGCATTAAGTAATCAACATTTACTATAAAATATTTAAAAGGCTATTTAAGAAAAGGTCCAATAAAATTTAAATTGGATGAGGCTAGTAAAATGTATGATAAAAGCTATAAGTTAAATAGGAAATTCATCACTATGAGGAGTAATTTGTTTTAAAAG
The DNA here is from genome assembly GCF_049350105.2 of Macaca mulatta. Taxonomy (NCBI): domain Eukaryota; kingdom Metazoa; phylum Chordata; class Mammalia; order Primates; family Cercopithecidae; genus Macaca; species Macaca mulatta. The sequence goes on from NC_133406.1 coordinate 148,258,012, forward strand.
GATACCAGAATTTCTGAATGGTGTAATGAAAGAGAGATTTAAACTATTTATATGTTACTGTTTAGCTTTATTTTTAAATTGTTCTTAGATAATCTGATGCATTTTCTGTAAAAATTGGAACTGAAAACTCAAAAAATATATTCGGACTGAGCTTTAATATTACATGATACTATATTTTGCAAGAAGATTATTTTTTAAAACTAAGTTTTTGTTGTGTATATGTATGTTTTTAAAATTAATTTGAGATGGGCTCTTGCTATGTTGACCAGGCTGGTCTCAAACTCCTGGCTTCAAGTGCTCCTCCCATCTTGGCCTCCCAAAGTGCTGGGATTACAGGCATGAGCCAGCACACCTGGCCTATATTTTCTTAAGTACAGAAAAGTATAAAGAACAAAAATAAAATCATTTATAATTCCATTATCAAAAGGGTAATATTTTGGCATTTCCTATGCATATTCTTGAAACCATACTATAAATATAATGCAATATAGACAATTTATACACAGTACACGTATGCAAATTTCACATTAAATGATATCAAGAATTTTCTAATTCCATAACATTTTTCAAAAATAATTGTAAAAGATACTAGTTTATGGCATAACTCATAAATGACTTGACTATTCCCCTATAATTGAATATTTAGGTTTTGTGGTATTTCTCCTTGTTTTAAATTATGCTATAATAAGCATTTTATAGCCAGATTTTTCTTGGCATTTCTGATAATCCCTTTGGACTACAGCCTAGAAGTAAAATTCCTGAGCTAAAGGGAACAAATATTTTGGAAGCTTTTGACATCTTCTGTTACTGTTTTTCAGAAAAGTTGACAGTATTAATTATACTCCTATTGATTAAGAATGAAAATGAACATCTAACTGTTTATCACTGAGTCACATTTTTACTAGTAAATAAAAAAGCCTGATTTGTGGCAATTCAGAGTTGACAGCAGGATATTACACATGCCCACCATGGACTTAACTTCTGACACCACACAAGTGGCCAACATTTGGTTGTAATGCTCCTAAAAATTAAGTTCTTTGTAAATGGGTAAATTGATAGAAAAATGTATTCTATACTTACTAACTCATGGGTTAGAATTCAAACTTTAGAGCCAGGCACGGTGGCTCACACACCCCAGCACTTAGGGAGGCCAAGGTGGGCAGATCACCTGAGGTCAGGAGTTCAAGACCAGCCTGGCCAACATGGCGAAACCCCGTCTCTATTAAAAATACAAAAATTAGCCGGGTGTGGTGGCTTACACCTGTAATCCCAGCTACTCGGGAGGCTGAGGCAGGAGAATTGCTTGAACCCAGGAGGCAGAGGTTGCTGTGAGCTGAGATCGCACTATTGCACTCCAGTCTGGGGAACAGAGCAAACTCCATCTTAAAAAAAAAAAAAAAAAACGCAAACTTTAAAGCCACTTACATTCTACAGCACAATAATATTCAAAACCAAACCATTTTCTAACAGTTATCTGCATGGTTTAGCAATATCGGTGCACAGAACAATTGAATTAGTAAAGTAAGCAAAGTTTTTTTGTTTTGTTTTGTTTTTTTTTTTTTTGAGACGGAGTCTGGCTCTGTCGCCCAGGCTGGAGTGCAGTGGCCAGATCTCAGCTCACTGCAAGCTCCGCCTCCCGGGTTTACGCCATTCTCCTGCCTCAGCCTCACGTGTAAGCGGAGTTTTAAAGGACTATTAGTCAAAGAGCAAAGAGAAATATAAACTCTCCACCAAATCGAAATAGAGATAAAAGAGAGGAGTTTCCAGAAAACAGAAGAAAAGCATATTCTCTGGTCCTGAGGTTTCAAATTACTAAATTTCACATTAAATATGTTACATATGAAATAAAGTAATCAGTAATTAAGATGATATTTTGGTTTTTATCTGCTGACTCATGATTTCTCAACTGGTTCAAACACTGTGCAGCAAAAAGAGGTGCTATTTGTCAGATTCCCCCTACCCAAGAGTAGTACATGCATTTATACAAATATATAAAGCTGTTTTGGATGCATTTAATATATAAATGGTATCATATTCCATATATCCTTCTACAACTTGTTTTTGTGCCTTAATATATTTTTAAGATTTATTCATTGATGATGATGAGGTAGGAGGTGGGACTCGACTCTGGACCAGATTGAAGACTGGCTGAAACTGGTAAGAGGCACCAAAAGTACTTCTCTATATGACATGCCCACCAGTGCCATGACACTTTACCATTGCTGTGGCAACACCCAGAAGTTACCACCCCTTTTCTAGAAATTTAGAAGTTAGAAAATTAGAAATTACATGTCCCTTAACTTGCATGTAATTAAAAGTGGGTATAAAGACGAATGCAGAACTGCCCCTGAGCTGCTACTGTGGGCACACTACCTATAGGTTAGATTTTCTCTGTAAGGAGCAGTACCTCTGCTGTTGCTGTACACTGCTGTTTCAATAAAAGTTGCTGTCTAACACCACCAGCTTGCCCTTGAATCTTCCTGGGCAAAGCCAAGAACCCTTCCAGGCAAAGCTCCAATTTTGGGGTTTGCCTGCCCTGCATCAATGATACATGAAGTTCTACTTCACTCATTTTCATTCCTATATAGAATTCCATCATATGATTATACTGCAATTGATCCATTCTTCTGTTAAAAGACATTTTAAAATGTCCATTTTGATAATTCAAATAATAACCAAATTCATTCTTGTACACATCCACTTATGCGCATGTACAACAGTTTCCTTACAGTACATCCCCAGAAATAGAACTGCTTTTCAGAGTATATACATCCTCAACCTTACTTGATATTGTCAAATTGTTTTTTAAACTGATTGTATGTTCCACAAGCAGCATGTAAAAATTCTCTTTGCTCTACTTCACTGCCAACATGTTCTCAATTGGTTAATTTTTTTCCAATCAAATAAGTGTGAAACATTTTCACTTACCTGATGTACCAGATACTGCTCCACAAAACTTCTTCCCTTCCACTATAGTGTTTTAAAAAATCCAATTTTTAGCAGGACAATTGGTCATCCAGAATTCCTAAACTTCCTATTGTTAGGTGAGGATGTAATGTGTGCCCAGCATGCCCTCTCTGACCCTTCTCACTTCCCACTGACAAATGCAGATGTGGTGGTAAGCCACCATGGACCACACAGACAAGGGCAACACCCTATGTATAACAGAACAACAAAACGTAAAGCACCAAGGCTTCTGACCAAAGAAAAACATAATTGTGATGATTTCACAGAGCAAAACTGCACCAGCCTAGACTTTTACTTGTGAGAGAAAGAAATTCCATCTTGTTTTTGCCAGTTATTTCATCTCTCTCTTACAAGCAGTAACACCTATGTTGTATACCTGGCTACCATTAGGGTTCAGCATCTTTCATATGTTTATTGGCTGTTAGATTCCTTTTCTGTGAATTGCTTTCTCATATCCTTTATCCATTTTTTGATTGAGCTACTTTTTTTCGTATTGATTTGGAGGTATTCCTTATTATACTCTAGATATTAATTCAAAATTAATTGTGTATTGCAAATAACTTCTACCCACCTAAGGTTGCTCATCATTTTATATCTTTTGACATATAGATATTTTTAAATATTAATGTAGTCAAATGTATCAGTCTTCACAATTTGAGAGCTAGTTGTGCTTTATTTAAGAAATCCTTCCCACATGAGGTCATGAAAGTTTTATTTTCTAGACATTTTAAAGTTTTATTATTGCAGATGGGTTTTTATTTCCCTAAAGTTTATTTTTATTTTATTTTATTCTACTATTTTAGATTCAGGGGGTACACGTGTGGTTTGTTACATGGGTATATTGTATGATGCTTTGGGTTTCCATCGATCCTGTCATCCAAATAATGAACATAGTTCCCAACAGGAAGTTTTCCAACCTTTGCTGCCCTCCCTCCCTCCACCATTTTGGAGTCCCATTGTCTATTGTGCCCATCTTTATGTCCATGAATACCCAATGCCTGAAGCTTATTTTTTGTTTGGTAAAATAAAATACAGGGACCTAATTTAGTTTTATTCTATATGCATATCCAATTAGTCCAACAAAATTTATTGAATCTTCACCACTGGTTTAAAATGCTATCTCTGTCATATCAAGTTCCCCCATATGTGGTTCTGTTTTGGGGCTTTCTTGTCTGTTTCGTCAATTTGTTCATCCCAGAGTGAACACCATATTTTATTTATTTTATAGCTTTATTGTAAGTCTTGATATCTAATAGAGCTATTCACCCACCTATTTTTCTTCTTCTTCTTCTTCTTCTTCTTCTTCTTCTTCTTCTTCTTCTTCTTCTTCTTCTTCTTCTTCTTCTTCTTCTTCTTCTTTTTTTGAGACAGTGTCTCACTTGGTCACCTAGGCTAGAGTGCAGTGGCATCATCTCGGCTCACTGCAACCTCAAGTGATTCTCATGCCTCAGCCATCCAAGTAGTTGGGATTACAGGTATGCACCACCAAGTCCAGCTAATTTTTCGTATTTTTAGTAGAGATGGGGTTTTGCCATGTTGGCCAGGCTGGTCTTGAACTCCTGGCCTCATGTGATCCACCCACCTTGGCCTCCCAAAGTGCTGGGATTACAGGCGTGAGCCACCGCCTCTGGTTAACTATTCTTTTCTTTAAAATGATCTTGGTCATTCTTGGTCCTATGCTCTCCCATATAAATATTGAAATTAGCTTGTCAAGTTTCATTTAAAAATTTTCTTATGGTTTTCACTGAAGTTGCATTAAGTTCATAGAATAATTTGGGGAGAGTCCAGTAACTATTTTTTATTTTTAATTATTAATTTAAAAACTATTTTTTTTTTTTTTTTTTTTTTTTTTGAGACAGGGTCTTGCTCTCTCACCCAGGCTAGAGTGCACTAGCAGCATCATAGCTCACTGCAGCCTTGAATTCCTGGGCTCAAGTGATCCTTCCACCTGAACCTCCTGAGTAGCCAGGACTGCAGAGGCATGCCACAACACCTGGCTAATTTTTAAAAAAAAAAGGCCGGGCGCGGTGGCTCAAGCCTGTAATCCCAGCACTTTGGGAGGCCGAGACGGGCGGATCACGAGGTCAGGAGATCGAGACCATCCTGGCTAACACAATGAAACCCCGTCTCCACTAAAAATACAAAAAAAAAAAAAAAAAAATTAGCCGGGCGTGGTGGCGGCGCCTGTAGTCCCAGCTACTCGGGAGGCTGAGGCAGGAGAATGGCGTAAACCCGGGAGGCGGAGCTTGCAGTGAGCCGAGATCGCGCCACTGCACTCCAGCCTGGGTGACAGAGCGAGACTCCGCCTCAAAAAAAAAAAAAAAATTTTTTTTTGTAGATACATGGTCTCACTGTGTTGCAGGCTGGTCTCTAACTCCTGGCTTCAAGCAATCCTCCCACTTCAGCCTCCCAAAGTGCTGGGATTACAGGCACGAGTCACTGTACCTGGCCCCAAGAACTTTATGATACTGTAGTTTCCCACTCATGAACATGATAAACCAGAGCTGGTTTTCAGTAGTTTATACCAGCAAGTCTGTATCAATTGTGAAATTATTACAATACTTCTCGGCAGGGCAGGGTGGCTCATACCTGTTATCCCAACATTTTGAGATGGCGTCGTTTGAGGCCAGGAGTTCGAGGCTGGAGTGAACTGTGATCATACCACTGCACTCCAGTCTGGGCAACAACAAAGTGAGACCCTGTCTCAAAAAAAACAAAAAACAAAAAACTTCTCTACTGGTTGGTAAATAGTCACTGTTCTAAGCCCACATTATTTAATGTCTTAGAATAAATTTTGATAATGCATAAAGGTCATCTTTTGTTAGAGTCATTCCTATATGCCTTAGAATTTTTTGTTGCATTTGCAGGTGCATCTGTTTAAGAAATATGTGTTTTATAATGGTTGTTGGTTTGTGAGACTATAATTTTGTATCTTGAACTTTTATGTATCAACTCTGCTGAGCTGTTTTAATTTTGATAATTTTCCTGTAGATTCTCCTGGTTTTTCTAGATATATAAACACATTGTCTATGAATTATTATTTCTTCCTTCCCCGATTCTCCTGGTTTTTCTAGATATATAAACACATTATCTATGAATTATTATTTCTTCCTTCCCTGATTCTCACTTTTTTTCCCTTAACTTACATGCTGGCTAAGACGTAATACAGTGGTGAAGAGAAACAGTTATAGTAGTCAGGTTTATTTATGTATTAATTTTTTTTGAGACAGGGTCTCACTCTGTCGCTGAGGCTGGAGTGCAATGACGGATCTGGGCTCACTGCAACCTCCGCCTCCTGGGTTCAAGCGATTCTCGTGCCTCAACCTCCAGAATAGCTGGGATTACAGGCACCCACCACCACACCCAGGTAATTTTTTGTATTTTTAGTAGAGACTGGGTTTCGCTATGTTGGCCAGGCTGGTCTTGAACTCCTGGCCTCATGCGATCCACCCATCTTGGCCTACCAAAGTGCTGGGGTTCCAGACGTGAGCCACTGCACCTGGCCCCTCAAGTTTATCTTTATTCATTGTTTTTGAAAGAAATGCTTTTAGTGTTTCATCACAAAATGATGTTTACTATAGGTTTTTGGTAGACAAAGTTCCCTTCTTCATTGTTGTGGTAGTGGAACCGTAATATGATTAACAGAAAGGCACCAGCTGACACAGAAAAAGAAACTTACAAAGATGGTTTCATAAAGCAGGAGATAATATATTACTCTCTCAGATACCAGTAAAACTTTCCAGGCCCTCCAAAGTTTCCCATGGAAATACAACTGTGAAGAGCACTACAAATGTATTACTTACTTTCTAATACAAAGCAAGTATTTTACCATTTTAATAGAGGTTTTGTATATCCTTGGCCCCAACTCCTGAAGAATCTTCTATGCCTGCCAGCTCTCCAGGTGCAAACAATCAGTGGAAAACACCCTCAATGTTTTATTATTATTATTATTTTCTGGAACAATTGAGTAAAGCAAAGGTCTGTTTCCCAGAAATATCCCTTCAGCAGATGCAGGCTTATCCCACCTATCTGAGGTCCACTCCTTTCTCCTCTATTTCTAGATTACTAAGAATTGTTGCATGAATGTGCATTAAATTTTATTAAACGCTTTTTCTTAATTGATTTAGCTGGTCATAGTTTCCCTTTTAATCTATTAATGTCGTAATTAAATTAATGGATTTTTTTTTTTTAAGACGGAGTTTCGCTCTTGTTCTCCAGGCTGGAGTGCATTGGCATGATCTTGGCTCACTGCAACCTCCGCCTCCCAGCTTCAAGTGATTCTTCTGCCTCAGCCTCTGGAGCAGCTGGGATTACAGGCATGCACCACCACGCCCAGCCAATTTTGTATTTTTAGTAGAGATAGGGTTTCTCCATGGTGGTCAGACTGGTATCGAACTCTCGACGTCAGGTGATCCGCCTGACTCAGCCTTCCAAAATGCTGGGATTACAGGCATGAGCCACTGCGCCCAGCCTAATTAATGAATTTTTAATGCTAACTCGTCCTTGGTTTAATTTTTTAATGCATACTGAATTCAGTTTGATATTTTATTTTGAATGTGTGGATCTATGTTTATAACCTAAATTGACCTATAATTTGCCTGTCTTATTCAATCCTTGTTTTGGTATGAAAGTTATATTAGCCTCATAAGATGAGCTGAAATATATCTTCCTTTTATAATATCTGAAAGAGTATTTAACAGTGGGATTTTCTGTGATAAAACTTACCTGTAGGCTGGGTGCGGTGGCTCACACCCGTAATCCCAACACTTTGGGAGGCTGAGGTGGGTGGATCACCTGAGGCCAGGAGTTCGAGATCAGCCTGGCCAACATGGTGAAACCCCGTCTCTATTAAAAATATAAAAATTAGCCGGACACAGTTGCACAAGACTGTAATCTAAGTTACTGCGGAGGCTGAGGCAGGAGAATCACTTGAACCTGGGAGGCGGAAGTTACAGTGAGCCGAGATTGTGCCACTTTACTCCAGCCTGGATGACAGAGCAAGACTCCGTCTCAAAAAAAAACTAACTTACCTGTAAAACCATCTAGGCTTCTATGTATAGCTGTGTATTTGTATGTCTATGTGTGTTACTATAGATATGCTTTAAATTCATATTGGTTAGCTATAAGTCTTTTCATGTTTTTGAATTCTTCATGAGTAGTTTTGGATAAGTTATGTTTTTCTTAAAAATTGCCCATTTTGTCAAAGTTCTAAAATTTGTTAACTTAAACATTTATACCTTAATATCTGTAATATTTGTATTGATAGTTATGTTTATTTACTGCTTTCTGGTTCCTAACTTTGTTTATTTGTGCCTTCTGTTTTTTCTTAACCATTCTTGCCAATAGCTTATCTATCTTAGTAGTCTTCAAATAATCGGCTTTTGGTTTTGCCACTTCTCTCTATTGTGTCTTTGTTTTCTATTGTATTAAGTTTTGCTTTATATATGTAATTTAAATTGTTTGTCTTCTAATTTATTTTTGTTTACATGTTCTTTTTCTAACTTCTTAAGTTGAACTCTTACGTCACTGATTTTCAATATTTCCTAATATAATCTTTAAAGCTATATATTTCTTCCTAAGTATTGTTTTAACTATTCCTCATGTTTTGAAATATCATTTTTTCTAAGTTTTTACTAATTTCATAGATTTTTTACCCATAGTTATTCAGAAGTCAAATTTCTGAATATATGAAGTTTTCTAAAAGTTTGTTGCTATTGTTATTGATTTCTACTGTAATGTGTTCAGAGAAAATAATCTATGTAATATTTTTTGGTATTGGTTAAGATTTTGCTTTGTAGTCCAGTATGTAATCAATCTTCATAAATATTCTTTACATTATTGAATAGGCTGGGTACAGTGGCTCACACCTGTAATCCCAGCACTTTGGGAGGCTGAGGCAGGAGGATCACTTAAGACCAGGATTTGGAGACCAGCCTAGGCAACATAGTGACACCTCACCACTATTTAAAAAAGAAAAGAAAAGAATGTGTATTTTTCTGATTGTTAGGTGCAGAGTTGTACAGATCAAAGATATTAATAGAGTTGTTGAAATCTTCTATATCCTTGTTAATTTGTTTCTGCTTGATTGATCAACTTCAGAGAGAAGTGGGTTTAAATCTCCTATAGTAATTATGGATTTGTCCATTTTTTCTTGTAAGTCTGTTACATTTTGCTTTATTATCTGATGCTTTATTATACGTTTAGAATTATCTTTTTGCAGTATAGGTCCTATAGCTAGTCTTATTCCCAGTTCATCCTGGTTCCTCAGGTCCAAATTTTGGCAAGTCTTTGGATGAGGATATAGTCCCAAGGAGGCTTAGGTTAATAAATGAGGGCTATTTTCATGCCTGACTATAATGTACTATACCTTATATTTGTAGTCTTACTGTGCATTACATAGCCCTGTTGTTAATGATATACTCAGCTTTGCTTATCTATATAAAGAATTACTTGGGGAGGGGGGTCAGTGAGCTTCTAGAGGTCTAATGAACCTTTCCCTCAACGAGATTTAACGTATAACCAGCTAGTTTAAAAATCCATCTTTTGCCTTGATAAAACTGTTTTGAAGTTTATAGGCCTGCTCGCTCTCATTCTCTCTCTCTCTCTCTCTCTCTGCTAATTAACAGGATTCCAGTGACTACTCTTGGGAATGCAAGTCCTCCTAATAAACAACTATTAGTAAAAGAATCTCGGAAAGATGAGAATATTTTCCCTCTTTCCTTATAGATACTTACAACGTACTGTTCTACAACTCAAAGCAAGCACTATAAAAAGATAAACTGAGAACATGTTTGAAAATTGTCGTTCTTGTCTCCTACCCAAAATTAAGATTTTAAATCTTTTTTCCTTAATATAAAAAAAGACTTGTTTGAAAATGTGCCATTCTCTCTATTTTCTCTTTACAAATGTTATTTGTAAAAACAAATAAAAACCAAACAAGAAAACATGAACTTCAGACACTGTTACTTCAGATATTGTTGCTATATCCTATAAAATATAACCTGTAGCCTCTGCAATCTATCTGCCCTTTTTTTTTTTTTTTTTTTTTGAGACGGAGTTTCGCTCTGTGGCCCAGGCTGGAGTGCAGTGGCCGGATCTCAGCTCACTGCAAGCTCCGCCTCCTGGGTTCACGCTATTCTCCTGCCTCAGCCTCCCAAGTAGCTGGGACCACAGGTGCCCGCCACCTCGCCTGGCTAGTTTTTTTTTTTTTTTTTTTTTTTGTAGTTTTAGTAGAGACGGGGTTTCACTTTGCCTTGCATGATAAACTGTTACCTACAAAGACCATTTAAATTAACATCTCTGTTTTGCTAAAGATATATATATATTTAAATATATTTGTAAATTTGTTCTTGTTATTCAAAAAAGATTTGGATTTACCTCTTCTTCCCTCATTCATATAATCTCATGACTCCCTTTGGATTCCACAGAGTTTGAAAGATTTTGTTTTATTTAAACCAATACCTGCTGTAACTTTCCATCTCTTACTTTCAACCATTTTGTGTCCTTATGCTTTAATTGTAACTGTGCAAACACCATATAGATGGATTCTTTTAAAAATCCAATCTGATATTCTCTGTTTTGTAACTGGCAATATTAATATATAAATGCTGGTTGTGCATACTGACATGTTGAAATTGTTTGTCATTTCAGTTTGTGATATTTACCCTGCTTTGCTTCTTTTTCTCCCTTTCTGCCTTTTTGATAGTTTTAAATTTTTTTATTGACAGGTTTTAATTGATTATTTCCTTATTCCCCTCTACTGGTTTGAAAACAATACTATTCTATTTCTATTATTTTATCATAAAAAATTATTAGCATATATATACATAGGCAATTTCTAATTCTATCCTCCATATAAATTATAACTTGCTTTTTACATTTTTACTTCATTATCTCTCTAAGCTACATTCTGGGTAATTTGGGGGGATTTATCTTTCAATTCATAATTCTCTTTGGCTTGTCTGATCTGCAATTTAACTCATCTATAGACTTTTAGATTTCAATGACCATATTTTTCATTTTCTAGAAGTTGTTTTTCAGCTCTTTCCAGCTTGTCTTGATATTACCTTGTTCTTTTCTCATATTTTTTATTCTTTCTTATGTGTAATTATTTAAACATACTTAATAGTCTTTTTAGTTCTATTATTTGAAAGTTGTAGGAGTTTGGCTGCAATTGTATTCTGACTACCATTCATGGTAGGTTAATTTTTTTTTTTTTTTTTGAGATGGAGTCTCTCTCTGTCACCTAGGTTGGAGTGCAGTGGCGTGATCTCAGTTCACTGCAACCTCCGCCTCCTAGGTTCAAGCGATTCTACCTCAGCTTCCGAGTAGCTAGGATTACAGGCATGAGCCATCACACCCGGCTAATTTTTGTATTTTTAATAGAGACAGGGTTCTGCCATGTTGGCCAAGCTGGTCTCGAACTCCGCCCACCTCAGCCTCCCGAAGTGCTGGGATTATAGGCGTGGCCCAGGTTGATATTTTTAAATTTGGATTATGAACTCACCTTTAGGGGACTTCATCTGTGGGAATATTGTGAGGCCTGAATTGAGATGTATCCTAGAGAAGTTTTGTCTTTGTTTCTGCCAGGCTTCCTAGGGAATGTTAACAGCCTAAGGCATGTTAACACATAATTTCTGCCCTGCGAATTCCAGAATCATGGAGGTAGCACAAATTCAAATCCATAAACCTCAAATTCAAGGCCAGCTGTGGCTCCTAATTCTTAAGAGAAATGAAATCTCATTTTTTTCCCTAAGTACAGACCCAAACTGACAAATATTCATGTCTTACCTTTCACGCTATACTTTCTCCCCAGACAATATGTTCTAAAACCAAAGCTTGTCTCTACGTCAGTGACTCCCAGATCTTATATATCTTCATCCTAGATTCTCTCCTGAGTTCCAGACCCTACTATCCAACTGTGTATTTGAATATCTAAAGTATCACCTAAAAGTCAACTAGCCTAAGATCAATAAAATTCATGACTTTCCCATAAAAACTAGTCCCGTTCTAGTGTTTCCTGTCTCAGTAAATGGCATGCTTATCCATACTGTTGTACATGCCAGAAATCCAGGATCCATATTTGACATCTCTCTTCTCATTCTCCCTCCAACCCATTGCCAACCCCTGTCAGTTTTACCGCTTAAGTATCTTTTAAATCTGCCCACTCTCTCCATCTCCACTGTTTTCAGACTAGTTGTTCAAGTTACCATCATCTCTAGCCTGGACTGCTGCAGTTTTCCCACATGTACTCTGAAAATTCTCCAGTACATTCTCTGCGCTATGGCCACACTGAACTTATTCAAATACACATGTGGGTTGTTTTTCTTTTCTGCTTGAGATTCTCATTCACTGGCTTCACATTCGTGGTCTTTACATCCTTCATATGGTCTACTTGGCTGTGCCTGGCCAGCTGCTACCCACCTCTTGGACCCAGCCTCATAATGCTCTTCTCACCCTTACTTTCTGTGCTCCAGCCAAGAAGCCATAATTCTGTTGCTTGAAGCTACAACCCTCTTGCATCTTCCCACAGGGCTTTGGTACCTGCTGTTTCCTTTTTCTGGAATGCCAGTCCCCCTGTCCCCAATCTTGTCTAGTCAATACTTAAGTCATCCTTCACTTCTTTGGTCTAACATCATTTCCTCAGTTCTCATCTCTTTCTTTCAAAGCCTTTCTGTTCATTTATAACTATTCACTCATTACTGTGGTTATTTGCTTAATGTCTGTTTTCTCTATTAGGCTACAAGTTTTGTGAGATCAGAGACCTTATCTGGTTTTGCTCATTACTATGTTCTGAGTACTAACACAGCCCAGAACATAGTGATTAATAAATATTTCTTGAATAAATAAATCATTATTTAAAAATAACTAAAAATATACATCTATTCCAAATAATGTAAAAGGAGAGAATAAGTGGATAGAGTTATGGATAAAACAAGTGACAGCTGCATGGAGGATTTGTGATATTATTCTGTCTACTTTTCCTTATGTTTGAAATTGTCCATAAAAAGATTATGCAACTTACTAAAAAATTAAAATACCTTATTTGAGTCTTTGGATAAGTGGTTAACTTAACCTTAAAAATAAAATATTGTCCCTTTAGGGTCAGACTGAAATATTTTTATTTAACTAAAAAGAAATTATACTAACCTGAAGATATTTCGGTAATGGTTAATTGGGCCACTTAATGCTCCAGGCTGAGAAAAGACATAAATATAAGCTTCAAGATCCTCTGTTGTTAATTGACATCCTTTTCTTCCAATGCCAGTGCTATGACTGGTAAACAGATGTTTCAAAACCTAATTTAAGTGAGAAAAGAATAATTAAAACTTTTTAGTTATCTATTAATAAGCTAAGTCTTTGGCTTTGGAAAGGGGATGGTGGTCATTGTGCAGTGACAACTCCTAATTTCTGCTCTAGCCAAATTTGAGATCTCATTGTTTATACATACATATTCTATGCATTTCTGCTTTCCTGGCTTTATTTTTTCTATATTCTTCCCTTCTAATCTCCCCTGCACACTTCATTTTTATAAAAAGCATCCTGTCTTCTTGGTGCCTATTCATATTCTACAAGACCCAGTTCAAGAGTTCCTTGGATAAATGACTAATTCCCCATCTGGGCAGGAAAGAAAACATAAGCCCAGGACATTGAGGAGGCAAGCTATCACTGACTACAGGGATTATATCAAAAAGCCACAAGAGCCAACCTGAAGGAATGCCTCATTTGATGCCTATTGTGGGATAATTTGGGCATCCAAAAGAATGATGACTATAAATGATTGGTATATATCAAATATATATTCATTACTCTAAAAATTGTTTGTGAAAAGAAAAAGAATGAGAATATATCCTGCCATTCTTGTGTGAACTATATTTCAGAATAAATAGATGTGGAAAAATTCTTTATAGCAGAATTTCAATTAAAACAGAAAGAATTATCAAATTAGAAAATCACCATTTTTCATACCCTAATGAAATAATGGGCCTCGGCTATGATCACTAATGTATGCTAAAATTAATTTGGTGGAAGGATGTGAAGAAATTTTGGATAGGCTAACAACTCATGAGCCCACTGATCACTGTTAGCATTAGTAAAACTGGACCAAGTAGGTGTCATGCGCTTCCTTGATGGGATGTGTTAAGAAATACATAGCACCACCTATTAAGTATCCTTTTCAAATTAAAATTTAATCAAGCCTCTAGATCACCAGTACCTATGAAGTAGGAAAAACAAGGGTTAGAGGAACAAGTTAAATACCACCATGATGAAGCAATCAGCTAAATCCAAAATATGGAGCTTTCCTCAGGCAAATTTCTTCAATAAATAAGTGAGATTAAAAAAAAATAAGAAAAAAAAGAAAGAAGGCACTATTATACATTTTAAAAGCTGTAACAACTAAATACAAGGTATAGGCTTTGGTTCCTGATTCAAACAAAGAAAATACATCAAGACATTTATGACAGTTAATGAAATTTGAATGGGTATTAAATGATAGTAAGGAGTTTTCATTTATTCTGTTAGGTTTGATAGTGGCATTGGATTTTTCTGTTTTTTTTTTTTTTTTTTTTTTTTTTTTTTTTTTTTTAAGTTCTTATCCCATCACAGTTATACACGGAATTATTTACAGGTAAAATTATATTGTGCCTTTTAAAAATCCTCACCAATATCTAATACCACGTGAGACATATAAGAAGCATTTAGGCTGGGAGTGATGGCTCACGCCTGTAATCCCAGCACTTTGGGAAGCTGAGGTGGGAGGATTGCTTGAGGCCAGGAGTTTCAAACCAGCCTGGGCAACATGGTAAAACCCAGTCTCTACAAAAAAATACAAAAATTAGCCGGGCATGGTGGTGCATGCCTGCAGTCCCAGCTACTTGGGAGGCTGAGGTGGGAGGATTGCTTGAGCCTGGGAGGTTTGAGGCTGCAGTGAGCTGTAATTGCACTACTGCACTCCAGCCTGGGTGACAAAGCAAGTTCCTGTCTCAAAAACAAAGCAAAACAAAAAAATAAAAATAACAAAGAATAATTTAATAAATTTCCAAGATATTTGCGTATGACTACTGGTGTCAGTGTACGTGCGACACTAATATCTGCATGTTTACTTTGTTTGGGGCTTTTTTTTTAATCCCAAAGTCTTCTACCTTGCTGCTATTAAACCTGACATTTGTATTCCCTCATCTCCCCATGAGATGTTCTCTAAAAAGGGGTATGCCCGTAGGGGCACAGTCTCACAAAAAAATTGAAGAACAGCCAGGTATTTAAATACATAAACAGAGACTATGAAAATAAGCAAGACTATATGTAAGTTCTTAAAACCATTTGTTAAGTTATAATAATTTGCTTTCATTTTTCATTATTCTTCTTAAAGGTGGACTTTAAAACATTTTTCATTAATAAGAATAATACATTATTTGTTTGATTTGTTTGGCTTACCTTGAAATCATTTATTGAGAACATAAATTCTGGGAACCATGGTATTTGGAAGAAGTAGTAATAACTGGATTTCAACAGCTGAGCAGGGTGTCGTAAAATATATTCTGAAATTAAAATGCCATGTTAGACCTTATCCAAGAGGTATAAATTACTTACTGTTAGAAGAACTTCTTTTTAGGATAATTTCACTTTAAGATGATCCCATAAAAGAATCCATAAGGCTTCTTTGGAACAATTTCTATGCTCTTATATCTTATTATGAGTATTTCAGTATTTCCAAAATGTATATCACTTTATTTATTTTTTATTTTTTATTTTTTTGAGACAGAGTCTCACTCTGTCACCCAGGTTGGAGTGCAATGGTACAATCTCGGCTCACTACAACCTCTGCCTCCTGGGTTCAAGCAATTCCCCTGCCTCAGCTTCCCGAGTAGCTAGGATTACAGGTGCCCACCACCGCACCTACCTAATTTTTTGTCTTTTTGGTAGAGGCAGAGTTTCGCCATGTTGGCCAGGCCAGTTTCGAACTCCTGACCTCAGGTGATCTGCCCACCTTGGCCTCCCAAACTGCTGGGATTACAGGCATGAGCCACTGCGCCTGGCCTTATACACTTTAAATAAAAAGAAAGTTTCATGGCCGGGTGCGGTGGCTCAAGCCTGTAATCCCAGCACTTTGGGAGGCCGAGACGGGCGGATCACGAGGTCAGGAGATCGAGACCATCCTGGCTGACACGGTGAAACCCCGTCTCTACTAAAAAATACAAAAACTTAGCCGGGCGAGGTGGCGGGCGCCTGTAGTCCCAGCTACTCGGGAGGCTGAGGCGGGGGAATGGCGTAAACCCGGGAGGCGGAGCTTGCAGTGAGCTGAGATCTGGCCACTACACTCCAGCCTGGGCGACAGAGCGAGACTCCGTCTCAAAAAAAAAAAAAAAAAAAAAAAAAGAAAGTTTCACTTTATGAAATCTTGACTCAAAAGGGAACAGGAAGCCCAAACGACACTGCTTTTCCTCCAAGGTCATTATCAGTGACCTACCACTTTTCCTAGGAATACACTTCTTCACCACCACACACTGGTGGTAAACTAACTAATTAATTAAATTTAATTAAGTGCTAGTTTCACTTAACAGTGTCCTTGATGAAACAGCAAAAAATATTAATTAAACTTGACCTTTGAGTACATCTTTTTAATTATTCTATGTAATTAAATAGAAAGTACACATAAAGCAGTTCCGTTGTCTCAAGACAACACAAATACAATGATTGTTCCAAGGAAAAGCACTTCTACAATTGTTTGAGTTGACGGGTTGAATTAGCTGTTTTTTCTTTTCTTTTCTTTTTTTTTTTTTTTTTGAGACAGGGTCTCACTTTGCCTCCCAGGCTGGAGTGCAGTGGCACAGTCTCAGCTCACTGCAGCCTCAACCTCCTGAGCTTAAGTGATCTTCTAGCCTCAGCCCCCCAGGTAGCGGGGACTACAGGTGCACACACCACACCCAGCTAATTTTTAGCTGCATTTTTAAATGTAACATTGTTTTACTTGAGAGAATGACTAACAACCTATCATCAGTCAGACATGGGTATTGGGAGATAATCTCTTGAAAATTAACAAAGTGAGCCTGTCACGTCAAGGAAAAGAATCATCAGTAGTAGTTGCCATTGATAAAAATCAGACTTTCAAATGAACCTTAGAACTCTGGAAAACTTATATCTGCTACTGTGAGCTTCACAGCTTTGCAATACTTTAAAAGCTTTTCTGATGAGATTAGGGTGATGCCAAAGAATGTGATTTTTTGATACTGTTTGATGAAATGTGTCAACTTATGGAAGATCTGCATAAATCAGCGAACCAACATCTTCTAATGCATGATGATAAAAAACCAGGCACGGATAAAAGATCCAATAAAAGTACTAGGGAGACCTGTGGGTTTTAATAGCTCACACTATTAAAAAAACATTTACATGCCATCACATTCCACATTGTTACCTTTAAGAAACTATCGGCCAGGTGCAGTGGCTCACGCCTGTAATCCCAGCACTTTAGGAGGCTGAGGCGGGCAGATCACAAGGTCAAGCATTTGAGACCAGCCTGGCCAACATGGCGAAACCCTGTCTCTACTAAAAATACAAAAATTAGCCAAGCGTGGTGACGGGTGTCTGTAGTCCCAGCTACTCGGGAGGCTGAGGCAGGAGAATCTCTTGAACCCAGGAGGCAGAGGTTGCAGTGAGCTGAGATGGCGCCACTGCACTCCAGCCTGGGCAACAGAGCGAGACTCCATCTCAAAAAACAAAACCAAAAACGAAAACAAAACCATTAATTTTTAAGTTTGGTATAGTATTAAGAAAGAAAATCCACAGTTATCTGAAAAAGCTATTAAAATACTCCTCCCTTTTCCAATTACAGATCTGTGTGAGGCCAAATTTCTTCATATACTTCAATTCAAACAACATATTGCAACATATTGAAGAGATTTGCAAAAATGTAAAACAATGACACTCATTTCACTAAAATTTTGTTTTGGAAGATGTAGTTAGCTTTCATTTAAAATATGTTATTTATGTTAACATGTAATGGTTTATTTCTTTTGAGGAATTAACATACAAATATTTTTAAATTTCTATTTTAATTTCCAATACAGTGAATATTTATAAACCATATAAGTAAAAGCTCAATGGGGTCTTTAATAATTTTAAGAGCATAAGGAAGCCCAAGACCAAAAATGTGAGAACTGCTTTAAAGAATACTGCTATTCCTGACAGCCAAAGCAGTCAAGCAAGAGGAGATTTTATTTCTAGGCTGTCAGGATTCATTACTGTCAAAGCAATGTCACTGTATGTTTCCCTTTATCCCTCCCCAAGTTAACAGTAAAATCTTTTTTTGAAGGAATAAAATTATGTAAGCAAGTATAAAGCTAAATTTTCTTAGATTCCCCTAGAAGATTGAAAACCAAGGTATCTGACACTATCATGTGCTATCATGGTTTAGTCACTTAGTTTTAAAATATTATAGTAACCAAATTTTGCTGTTTCTAATCCAAAATGTCAGTGGCAGGAGTGAATTGTCACATTAGCAGAACTGTTTTGATAAAACTTGAACTCACCTGTAAATACATTTGGATGAGGGAAGTTAATAACAATAAGCTTCATCACCATTTCAGGATAACAGATGGCAATTAGCCAAGCAATCATGCCTCCCCAGTCATGACCAATAAGAACACATTTGCTATACCCTGTAATCAAGAAATAAATGTTGACATCATTAAAAAGAAACAGGTGAGTGCACCGTTACCTCACATAAAATAGTTATACTTCTGAAGCACCTCTTTTCATTATCTTATCCTAATTATGGACTTTGTGCAGATATTGAGTTCAGTGGTTCCAAAACTTGTCTGTACATCACCTACATAGCTCCACTCTAAACCTATAGATTGAGAAACTATGCCAGGAATCCATATTTTTTTTAAAAAATCTGAAATAGGCCGGTGTGATGGCTCATACCTATAATCCCAACACTTGAGAGGCCAAAGCAGGAGGATTTCTAGAGGCCAGGAGTTCGAGACCAGCCTGGGAAACATAGCAAGACCACCCCCCACCAAACCAGCCATCTCTACAAAAAAATAAAGAAATTAGCCAGGTGTGGTGGTGTCCACCTGTAGTACCAGCAACTGTAGAGCCTGGGGTGGGAGGATCCCTTGAGCCCAGGACTTCAAGGCTGCAGTGAGCCATGATCATGCCACTGCACTCCAGCCTGGGTGACAGAGCGAGACTGAGACTCTGTTTCTAAAACAGAAAAAAAAAAAAAAAAGCGACGGGGAAGCGGGGGTATAAAACAAACAAAAAAACATCTGAAATAGCTAATGTTGCTCAGCTCCGGTCCCATGGACCTGAGTTTGGAAACCATGGTAAAGATTGCACATAATGAAGTCAAAAGCAAGATTATTTTCTTTTTTTGAATGTTCAGAAATTTCTAGTTATAGTAAAATTATAAATGTCTCATCTATGTCCAACTCATAAATCTTTATTTCCAGGAAGCATCTATTTCTTCTGTAACTTCATAAATCCTATGTACAGCTCAACACAGAAAGTTTGTCACTAATTTGGAACTGTGAAGTCAAATTGAAGTAATGGAAAGTCTTAATTATAGCACCAATTTTGCACCAGTTTCATTTCATGTAATCACTCAGTAATTTAAAGTAGGTTAAAATGTTGATGAATAGAGATTCCTACAGGATTTCCATTGTATGGATGGATAAAATTCATTTGTAATTTATTCCTGGAGTACTTAAAATTGCTTAATTCTTTCAAGGAAGTACTTCTCACCATCACTTCTCACCACTATACTAATACACACACATAGGCATAGACACACACACATAAATCTTGTTTATATTAATTATTTGCCTAAAAATTTCATGATGACAAATTTAGGCCAGGTCTGACTGAATTATCACAAAATCTGAAACATAATTGTTCAAAATCAGTGTTGGAGTCTCTTTTACTGTAATCAGACTAAATGACAACATTGTATGTGACACCCCCAGACCCCAACCATTTTTTCTCCCCTAAAAATATTGGCCTGATCTATGCTTTCATTAGATTACTGTAGAAAGTGCCTTTCATTTCATGGTGTTTCTCACTATACTGCTTCCCTTAACATACTGATGGTAGCAGCTTGGTTTCAGTCAAAAGGGATATACTATTAATAGATTGGATTATTGTTAAAAAATACTTACTTTCCCCTTCTCCCTACTGTCATAGTAGTCTACCTGCTGCCCTTTGATTTTAAACTTGGCCATGTGATTTGCTTTGGTCTCATGGTGGCTGTATAACTTGACTTTGGGCTCCACCATATGACTTGCTTTGACTAATGGGCTGCCCGTAGAAACTTGAGCTTGTGCAGCTGAGCTCACCCACTACCATTGCCAGGAGAAAAGCTTCCCTCAGGCAGCCACTCCCTTTTAGCTTGGGCTCCAGCCCAACTCACAGAGAGAAGCCAGTCCCAGCTGGACCTGCAGCCTGAGGTAAAGACCAGAGGAGTCCAGCCTATGGTTAACCTGCAGATCCATGAGCACAGGAAAAAATGGTTATGACCCTATGTCACTGATCTGGGGTGGTTTGTTTCACAATATTATGTGGTTCTAACTGATGGATAACAACAGAAATAATGCAAGTGCATCTGTATTTTATAACATTTTAAAATGAGTATTTAGGTGTGTGTTCTAAAGAAATAAATTTTCTAAGTACAAAAATAAAATTTTCAATAATTATTTCTGAAAATAATAAACAGCATACATTAGGTCTATTTTTTTTTTTTTTTTTTTTTTTGAGACAGAGTCTCGCTCTTGTTGCCCAGGATGGAGTGCAATGGCACAATCTTGGCTCACTGAAACCTCCACCTCCTGGGTTCATGCCTGGATAATTTTTGTATTTTTAGTAGAGACAAGGTTTCACCATGTTGGCCAGGCTGGTCTCAAACTCCTGACCTCAGGTGATCTGCCTGCCTCAGCCTCTCAAAGTGCTGGGATTACAGGCGCGAGCCACAGCACCCGGGCCGTTAGGTCTATGTTTAAAAACAAATCTGAAAAGTCATTCTTGGCTGGTAGATGGAATAGTTGCTCTAGATGCATCATTTTAAATTTCCTGTATAGATATTTTGGGCTGACTACCTGAAACCATGGTGACAGGATCCAGATAATTTGGGGAGATGGAATATGCATCCTCCCAAGAAAAGATGTCATCGATTCACAATTTGTTGAATGTTTGTCCCTTAAAAAGAGTTGTTTTGTTTCAAACTAACCTACCTAAAGAATCTAAAATATCCTTTATGTCTGTAATTAGACAGTCCAATTTATAATTCTGTCGATGAATGGGAGCATCTGTTTCTCCATAACCTCTCAAATCCAGTGCTACAACTCGATATTCACTTTTAAATTCTCTCAGTTGGTAACGCCAAGAATACCTGCAGGAAAAAAGGAAGCGTTTAAAATACCATATTTACTAGAACAAAGAGTAACATTACAGATTTTCTTTTTCTTTTCTTTTTTATTTTTTTTGAGACGAGTTTTGCTCTGTCACCCAGGCTGGAGTGCAGTGGTGCAATTACAGCTCACTGCCGCCTCAACCTTCCTGGCTCAAGTGATCCTCCTGCCTCAGTTTCCTAAAAAGCTGAGACTACAGGTGCACATCATCACACCCAGCTAATTTAAAAATTTTTTTGTAGACACGGGGTCTCCCTATGTTGCCAGGGCTGGTCTCAAACTTCTGGGCTCAAGAGTGATCCTCATGCCTTAGCCTCCCAAAGTGCTGAGATTACAGGTGTGAGCCACTGCACCTGGCCACATTTCAGATTTTCTCAGTGGAAAACTGTAAGAAATTCCTTATTTTTAGAACAGATATATAGCTGCAAGTAAGCAAGAAAGAGACCTACTTGAGAAGGAAACACTGACATTCTATTAGAATTATTTTATCTTTTTACCAATTCCAGTGGAGGGTAACAAAGTGCCACTATTTACAGAAACTACACAGTATCAGATACTAAAATCATTGTACTTACATAAGTCTTAATAAGTCCATTTTTTAAAAATTGAAACAAGGTCTCGCTATGTTCCCAAGCTGGGCTCAAACTCCTGGTTCAAGTGATCCTCCTGCTTTGGCCTCCCAAAGTGCTGGGATTACAGGTGTGAGCTAACATGTCTGGCCAATAAGTCAATTTTTCATTTGCTTGTTTGTTTTGAGACAAGAGTTTCAGTCTTATTGCCCAGGCTGGAGTGCAATGGCGTGATCTTGGCTCACTGCAACCTCTGCCTCCCAGGTTCAAGCGATTCTCCTGCTTCAGCCTCCCAAGTAGCTGGGATTACAGACCTGTGCCACCATGCCTGCCTAATTTTTGTATTTTTTTTTCTTCTTAGTAGAGACAGGGTTTCTCCATGTTGGTCAGGCTGGTCTCGAACTCCTGACCTCAGGTGATTCACTCATCTCGGCCTCCCAAAGTGCTGGGATTACAGGCGTGAGCCACTGTGCCTAGCCAAATAAGTCAATTTTTAAAGCTTTTCTTAAATGGTGTGTATAGCCACCATGGAATCTGTACTATGAACAGTTAGTTATTTTACAGCCCGAATTTCTAGATAATAAATTGATTATATTTATCTGAAAAGTAGATTTTACTCACCTTACTCCACTGTCAAATAGGGTCAATGTTTTAGTAATAACCACAGCTTATTTATGGGTGAAAAAGTCTGAAGGCTTTTTTAAAAAAGATTATCACCGAAATAATCTAATAATAAAACAATCATTTAAGATAAACCTCTGCTTGCTAAAGCAAAATTCTGTGGAGAAGATCCTGAACCATGAGTATAAGCAAGAGTGATACTAAAAACATTTAACAACCAAAATGGCACCAGCACTGACCAATTAGAACAGCCACAGTGCTGCAGCCAAGTTCTGGAGGCCACTGCTGAGCCAGGCATTCTCCCTTTGCTTGATCATGGAACTGCAGAATTAATCGAAATAGAGAGATCCATGAGATTTTCTTTTTCAAATAAGCAAAACCATTTTAGATAACCAACAGAAAAAAAAGACATGGATTTTAAAAAGTGACTCACTATGTTACGGGACTCAAAATATGCATTTAAAAAAACGCATCTGCGTGCACATTTGTTCATGGAAATACAGTGTAAAATTATCTGACACAAGCCAAGTGGGAGATTATGGTCTGAAAATACTTTTGGAGTGCAGTAGGCAAGCTAACAACTGAATGTTAAGATTATAAACCAGTGTAAAGATTGTAATATAAGATTATAAGCCAACAGTGAAAGGGGGGCAATGATATGAAGTGACACACAACAGTAAGATCAATGTAACAAACAGGCCAGGCACAGTGGCTCACACCAGTAATCCCAGCACTTTGGGAGGCCGAGGTAGGCAGATCACTTAAGCTCAGGAGCCTAGGCACCATGGCGAAACCCTGTCTCTACACAAAATTAAAAAATTAGGCCGGGTGCGGTGGCTCACGCCTGTCCCAGCACTTTGGGAGGCCGAGGCAGGCAGATCACCTGAGGTCATGAGTTCGAGACCAGCCTGACCAATATGGAGAAACCTCGTCTACTAAAACTACAAAACAGGCGGTGCATGCCTGTAATCCCAGCTACTTGGGAGGCTGAGGCAGGAGAATCGCTTGAACCCAGGAGGCGGAGGTTGAGGTGAGCTGAGATCGTCCCATTGCACTCCAGTCTGGGCAACAAGAGCAAACCCCATCTCAAAAAAAAAAAAAAGAAAAAAAATTTTTGCTAAGTATGGTGTCATGTGCCTGTGGTCCCAGATACTCAGGAGCCTGAGGTGGGACGATGGCTTAAGCCCAGGTGGCAGAGTTTGCAGTGAGCTGTGATCGCGCCACTGCACTGTAGCCTGGGTGACAGAGCCAGAACCTGCCCCGCCCCCCACAAAAAAAAAATCATTGTAACAAATGAACCACCTTACATCATCAGGAAGAGTGTCAGACACATATTTGGAATTATGAATGAATATGGCATTTTTTGATCTATCACTAGGATATTTATATTTTATGAAAATCTGCCAAAGCATGCCAACTAAGATGGATTTGAAAATGTTAACAAAAAACAAAAACAAAAAAAGAATAACAAAAAAGAAAAAGGAAATAAACATGTCTTCTGGCAGGGTGCAGTGGCTCATGCCTTTGAGCCTAGCACTTTGGGAGGCCAAAGCGGGCGGATCACTTGAGGTTAGGAATTCAAGACCAGCCTGGCCAACGTGGTGAAACCACATCTCTACTAAAAATACAAAAATTAGCCAGGCGTGGTGGTGGACGTAATCCCAGCTACTTGGGGGAGCTGAGGCAGGAGAATTGCTTGAATCCGGGAGGTGGAGGTTGCAGTGAGCCGAGATCACATCACCGCACTCCTGCCTGGGTGACAAGAGTGAAACTCCATCTCAAATAAATAAATATATAAATAAAATAAAATAAACGTGTCTTTTTTGGCTAGGCTGTAATGTTGTTAATCTTGTCTGTGGATTGTAACAAATAAAGTAGTTTGTTTCCTTAAAGATACTCATCTGTCAACACATATGATTGTATTTTTTCTGATTTGCCTTACTTAAAATTTTGAATTGATTTTTTATGTCTTCGTAATTGAAGCCTAATTCTTCCCTCTTTATAATCCATCATACCCAATCAATAAAGTTCTGTTAATTTAACCTCATAAATATTTATTTAAACATTCCCGTCTATCATTCTGTCATTACCTTAATTCAGGCCTCCTTTTAGGCAGCAGCCTGTTGCTTGGTCTAAGTGTGTCCCTTTCATTCCCCTCTGCTCTATCTTCTACAAAACCAGTGATGTAGCAAAGACACAAACTCATGTCATTTCCTTGCTGAAAATCTTGACTCCCTATTACTCATAACATAAAGCTCCAGCTCATTTTTCTAGCAGAAAAATAACTGAAAGATTTGACTATTGCCCAATCTTCCAGCCAGATTACTTTACACTCTGTCATTTGCTTTATAACAAAAAGAGCTAACATCTATACCATTCTTACTACATGTCAGGCCCAACTCTAAGTGCTTCTTGTATGGTAATATTGATCTTCACAACAATACTATGAAGTAGGTATTATTATTATCTTCACTTAACAGATGAAGAAGTGGAGGGAAAACAAGGTTAACTGAAGTACCAAAGGTCACAGAGTCAGTAAACAGCAGAGCCAGGATTCTAGCCCAGGGAGTCTGGCCCCAGAGTCCATGTTGTACTGCCTCTGCAGCACTAGGTTGAAATAGGTGAACAAGTAGAGATATTGGTTTTTGCTTTTATTACTTTGTTCATGTGGTTTCCCTTGTCTGAAATACCATCACTCCCCACCATTCCCCTATTACTCCATAATCCCTGACTCTCACCCCTCAGTTAACTTCTTATCACATTGGGCATCTCCTCTTCTAGGAGACTTCCCAGCTCTCTCCATTACAGCTGGGGTGCGTGGGCCCCTTCCACACTTGTATGTGCACTCTTCAGGGCTGAGGCACACATCACTTTTGATACCTGGCTCTTCCACGAGATCGTTTCCTGGGTTGTCTATGAGAATATCTAACCCCTGTAGGAGATTAATAAAGATTTGTCGAATAAGTGAAACAACAAACAAATAAAAACACTGAGTAATGATAGTGCTAGAAGTACCAGTTGTGCAGTAGGACTTTTGTCCCAGTTCAAACCTTGAGACAATGACAGTTATCGGTCCCAAATTCCTACTGGGGAATTTGTATTCAATTTCTGTTGAACTGCACGTGGTTTCAGTACCTTAAGGGTCCATGTCTTCATTTAGGATTTAATTAGAGATTTCAAGGTAGAAATTTGACTTAATGTATATAATCCTGCAACATTTTACATTTAGAATTGGATTAGAGATTATGCAAACATGATGCCTCCATGTCATGTTAGAAATAATTTAAATTGCCTTAAAAATAAATCCAGCTACTGCTTTTAACAATGAGTTGAAAGCCAAACAATATCCTAAACAATTCTAAGAAATAGGGCAACTGCATGTTTTTAATAAATTACTAAGGAATAATTTTTAACTGTCATCTTCCTGAAGTTCATAAATTAAACACATTTGATTTACATGTTAGCCCTAAACTGGAAAAGAAGTCACCCCAGTATTAGATTGATGGACATATCATTTACATGAATAAAGCAAAAACAATCTCCTTGACACAGGAATGAAAAACATTACAAAAGCAGTAACCCTGAAAACATTATAAATAAGCAAAACTATTTTCATCCACATTGCCTTTTTTCTGGTAGTTTTAGGTAATAGCAGAGGACACTCAGGAAAAATAACCAATCTCTTTCCCAGTGATAGCTCTTTACCTAAGGAGGGCTCCTGGTTTTACCAGGCTAGCCACTTTCAGATGTAGACTCTCATCCTCCTCTTTACCACAGAGAAATGCCATAGTTGTCAGCTTCTGTGCTCAGCTGTATGATGAAGGCCCCTCACTTGCCTCAGCACTTGAATGATGACGCATGCATTCCATACAGCTGGAGACGAAGACGACTCAAAGAAATTGCCCGCCTCAGCTCAAAATATTTTTAAAGGAGATGCAAATTGAAGTGGAGAGAGAGAGTGGGAGAAAGATCATCCTTTGACAAACAGCCTTATTTGGGGTTAATTCAGTCAAAGGTCCTGTAGATGTGTATCTTGCTTAATATTTCCTTTAGACTTTAAGAAGACCCAGGATTTTATTGTTGCTGTGTAACAGCTGATTGTGTACATTAAATATCACCATTTCTCAACAGCTATTCTCAGGCAACGATGATAAATGCAGATAATATGTTACCTTTGTATGGTGCTTTTCTGTTTAAAAAGTACTTTCACACACATTATCAATTCATGGGTTTTTTTTGTTTTTCACTGTATTAAATATTTATTACCTACTTAACCTACAATCAAGCATACACTTCCATGTGTATTTAGGCAAAACTTAATTGCTAGAGGAATAACATTTAAATTTGTAATGTAAATTGAAATTGCTTTGAAATGCCACGCATGAAGTTTTTTTGGCCTTTAAAATGAAAAAAATAAATAAGAGTTTTGTCTTAAAACTTAAACCCTAGAGTTTTGTCCTAAATTCTCAGACCTTTTTTTTCCTATTGTTTGTTTCCACTAGCACCTCAATGGAATTGACTAGACCTCATAATGGGTAACAGTGGCAATTTGATTGATTGAAAGGAAAGACAGAGTGAGCATCAACAGGGGTCTTGGTTTAGCGTATGACTCCAGAGATACCTGATTACCAACAATCTCCACGTAATATTTTCAGATGCTCCCTAAACAACCAGGTAGCCTTCAGATTAATGATCAGCAAAGTTCAATGAATTCAATATGATCTATTTTGAGTAGCTGAGTATCTGCGTTTGTAGTTGTTGCTGTTTTAAATTCTAGCAATGTTCTTACTGGAGTAACAAATGACAGATTTAGTGAATAGAAGGGACTCATGCCTATCTATGATCTTCACATATTTCTTAATCTACGGCTTTTCAGAATGAAAATATCTCTAGGAGCTTCCCCAAAACTAAACCATTCCTCACAATGACCAGATCCCTTTTGGATACATCCAAGATTTGACTTTGTGGGAACAAATGGGAATGATGTCCAGGGACCAGTGCTGGACCCCTCCTAAGCTGTTTCATCCCCTTAAGATTCTAGAACAAGAATCACCAGCCATTTCTATTTTGCAAAAGGGCTCTCGTGAGGAGTAAATAGTGAGACATGACTGTGAAAAACATGCACAAAATCTCTTAGAATATGACAGAGAGCATCTACTGCCCTGTATGAAAGTGGTTGTAGGTTCATTTTTATCTTTGTGTATATTGTTCCGCATGTAAAGAGGTGAAGTTCCAGAGGAATAAGGATGGACAAGTACTGGGGTTGGTGTGAGGTAGAGAAAGAAAATAGCTTTCAAATGTTTTCTTTCTAAAAAGTTAAGTATCATCTCCCTGATGTATGAATTTTATTTAGGATGATGATTTAAAATGTTAAATTAAGGTATTTTTATATTGTTGGCTGATTTTTTAACACCCTCTTGAATGTTTGTATAAGGTGTGACGTTTGAAAGGTAAAAATCCATGCATGTTATCAGATCAGATTACTGTAATTCCTATAGAATGAGAACAAGCTGCAGAGGTCAGCCCTGACTTTCAAAAACAAGGGGCACCTGACTTTCTGGCACTGCCAACTTCAGAAGGGTAGCTATGGGGCTTAAATGAGATGGTATATATACGACACTTATAGAAGTACCTGGCTCGGGAGGGGAATGACACACACTGGAGCCTGTCGGGGGTGGGGAGAGAGAAAGCATCAGGATAAATAGCTAACGCATGCTCTACTTAATACCTAGGTGACGGGTTGATAGATGCAGCAAACCACCATGACACATGTTTACCACGTAACGAACCTGCATATCCTGCACATGTATTCCAGAACTTAAACAAGAGAATACCTGGCTCATAGTGAATGCTCAGAAAATGTTAACTATCATCACCAGAGTTAGGAAATTATTATCTGACACATGGATCTCCACACTGAATGAATGGGAATGAAGGAAGAAAATGAACATTTACTGAATATTCACTGGGGCCAGATTTTTCACGTTTTGACTCTCTTCATCCTCACCCAACTCTGCAACATTATTGTAGATGATTGTTTAGGGTTCTGCAGCAAATTAGTGGCTGAGCCAGAATGTACTGCCCATGCTATGTTAAGCAGATTTGATCAATGTTTCAGAGGAACATTTTATTGTGAACTAATTATGCCATGCACTCCATGAGGTGAGACCACATGCATAGGCTCGAATTGCACTGGGCAGCTAATCTACCACCTCATTAAGCTGTCTCCAAATGAATGAAAGAACAGATCAAAGCATAACAGGAAAATGACTTATGTTTATTTATGCACATCAATCCAGAAGGGGAAAAAGATCTTCATGCAGGGAAAGGAAGACTTCTCACTCTGGAAAAATTACTAGGTATAGGCGTCTTTGCTATCCTCCACTCTTTTCTTCAACGCCTAATACCTCCTAGTATACTAACATCCTCAATACATTTATTCATAAAGTCCCTTTCACTCACAAAGTATTAACTAAAGTGGGTCGGGTGCAGTGGCTCATACTTGTAATCCCAGCATTTTGAGAGGCTGAAGTGGGCAGATCACTTGAGGTCAGGAGTTTGAGACCAGCCTGGCCTGTTTTACATGGTAAAACCTTGTCTCTACTGAAACTTCAAAAATTAGCTGGGTGTGGTGCACACTTGTAATCCCAGCTACTTGGAGGCTGAGGCAGGAGAATCACTTGAACCCAGGAGGTGGAGGTTGCAATGAGCTGAGATTGCACCACTGCACTCTAGCCTGGGTGACAGAGCAAGATTGTCTAAAAAAAAAAAAAGTTTCTTAAGGTAGTAATCCTTTCAGCACTAGATGCATTTTAAATCAGGATTTTGAGTGACATAAAATCTTTAAGACTCTAAAGGAGGTAAGAAATCTGTAATGGTGGAATTCTAGGTGTTATAAGATAGTAAGGGAGGATTTGCAGACAGGATATTGTCCTAGACCTTTCAAAATATACCAGATTATTCTACCTTTGAGTCAACTAAGGGAACTGGGCTTTTAAAAACATCAATTTCTTGACCTATTTACTTTATGAACTATTTCTCATAGCCCTGTGCTATCAAAAACTGGTTTTCTTTTACTGCCATATGTACCACCTATTTTTTTTTTTTTTTTTTTTTTGAGATGGAGTCTCGCTCTGTCGCCCAGGCTGGAGTGCAGTAGTGTGATCTCGGCTCACTGCAAGCTCCGCCTACCGGGTTCACGCCATTCTCCTGCCTCAGCCTCCCGAGTAGCTGGAGCCTGCCACCAGGTCCAGCTAATTTTTTTTTTTTTTTGTATTTTTAGTAGAGACAGAGTTTCACCGTGTTAGCCAGGATGGTTTCGATCTCCTGACTTCGTGATCCACCCGCCTCGGCCTCCTGATATGTACTACCTCTTTTAAAGATGTTCATTAAAAAAAAAAAAAAAAAAAAGGCCAGGCGCCGTGGCTCACGCCTGTAATCCCAGCACTTTAGGAGGCCAAGACGGGCGGATCACTAGGTCAGCAGATCGAGACCACCCTGGCTAACACGGTGAAACCCCGTCTCTACTAAAAATACAAAAAACTAGCCAGGCGTGGTGGCGGGCGCCTGTAGTCCCAGCTACTCGGGAGGCTGAGGCAGGAGAATGGCCTGAACCCGGGAGGCGGAGCTTGCAGTGAGCTGAGATCCGGCCACTGCACTCCAGCCTGGGCCACAGAGCGAGACTCCGTCTCAAAAAAAAAAAAAAAAATTTTACCCAGTGGGGTCAATAGAGAATAGAACATTTCTCCTTAGGTAACTGCTATGGTCTGAATATGTTCTCCCAAAATTCATATGATGACGTTTATTTGCCTCCAGAGGACACATCAACAAGGCACCATCTTGGACACACACCGACGTGGATGTCACTAGACTCTGAATCTGCTAGTGCCTTGATCTTGGACTTCCCAGTCTCCAGAATGGTGGGAAATAAATTTCTGTTCTTTATAAATTACCCAGTGTCAGGTATTTTGTTATAGCAACAAAAATGAATAAAGATAGTAACTAATAATTACATATTCTGGGCTCTAGATTTTCTTCCTAATGTGAAATATTTAGGTAAATTATCCTGCATTCCTGTAAGCCTATTGCTCTGTGCACAGGAAATAGTTCATTTTCAGTTTCCATGAGTGCTCTACTCTCTGCCTTCTCCTCACCCCAGCTTCACCAAAATCTTCCTGATAACAATCACTCCACATCTTTGGTTTGTTCAAAATCTCCTTTCCCTACCCAGTGTTGTATTTTGTCTATAGTAGATACTCTCCACAAACTGTTTTGTTACTATTTCAGAAATTTGAAACATTAAAAGATATGTCTTTTAATCCTCAAAAAATATATAAATTTAAAATGGTAGCAGGTAGGTCTTTTAAGGAGGAAAACCATTGCTGTGATTCAGGAACATTTAGGAATATTAACTCTGGGCACACGATCAAAAAGTAGGGTCTGTTAAAAGTCATTACAAGAGGCTTGGTGTGGTGGTTTACACCTGTGATCCCAGCACTTTGGGAGGCCACGGTGGGAGGATTGCTTGATCCCAGGCTTTCAAGATCAGCCTGGGCAACATAGCAAGATCCCATCTCCAAAAAAAAAAAAAAAGCTAGGTGTGGTGGTAGATGCCTGTAGTCCCAGCTACTTGGTAGGCTGAGGTGGGAAGACTGCTTAAGCTCAGGAGGTCAAAAGCTGCAGTGAGCTGTGATCATGCCACTGTGCCCCAGCCTGGGTGACAGAGTAAGACCCTGTCTCAAAAATTACGATCGTAACAGTATTAAGAGGTGGGGCCTTTAAGAGGTGGTTAGGTCACGAGGGCTCTGCCCTCATGGATGGAAATAATGCCACTATGAAAGGGTAATTTCAATCCCCTTTTGCCTCTTTGCTCTTCCTCCTCTGCCATGTGATATTGCAGCAAGAAGGCCCTTGTCAGATGTTGGCACCTTGATCCTAAACTTCCCAATCTCTAGAACTCTGAGAAAATACATTTATGTTCATCATAAGTTACCCAGACTGTGATATTCTGTTACAGCAGCACAAAATGAACTGAGAAAATAAGCCAAGTTTTAATATAACAATAAATGTTAGTTGGTAAGTTTACCAGAATTCTGGAAATCCATGAAGCAGCAGCATAAGTGGTTTGCCTCTTTCTCCAGCAGCAACATAGTGAAATCTTAACCCTGAATCCTGAAAGTAGAGGGCATGGAATTTTAGTGATGTTTGTGTTGATTGACAAAGAAATATATTTAGCATTTCCACTTCATTAAAAAATAATAACTTGCCTTATTTTTTTACATTTGTGTATTTACAATATCTTCATGACACTCAGTTGCCTTATTTTTAACATCAAGAAATAAATTTACTTTCATTAATTTTCAAAAAGAAAAGCAAACCCCATGCCCTATTAATAGGGTAAATTGACAGATTCACTTTGTCAACAAACACTCCCTTGACAGTGTCTTCTCTTCTTGTTCTAGTACAAGGTCAATTTATATATTATGAGCTTCTGAAGCAATGTCACAATTTGTAACTTTCATCTTACCGTTTGTAACTTGCATGTTACTGATGTGTCACGTTTCATCTCCGTCAAATGCTGCAGGACATGTAAATAATTCTAATCTGAATTTATATTTCTGCCATGTTTACATCCTAGTCATCTACTTTTCTCAGCTTGCCCGTCAAGAGCTGTGCAATCAGTTATATAATTCACACCTCCTTCTCTTATTTTTAGGTCTCTCCTTCCCACATTATTATTTTGAGTGTTGCATGTTCTGTTCCCCTTGCTGCCTGCTCATGTCATGTCAGTGTGCGTTTCTAATAACAGAATGCCCTGAGTGCTCAAGACTTCACTCTGCATGTGGGAGACAAGAAAACCCAAGGAAAATTTTAAAAACATGGGAATGAGACAGGAATTCAAGCAAATACTAAGCAAGCTGAATGGAGGAAAGTAGACGGAACAGCAGGAAAATAAAAAACTCTGAAAGCAAGCAAGCTAGGAAACAAAAAGAACCAAAAGCTGAACACAGACATTGGGTTTTTATATCAGGCAACTCAAGCAACTGAGTTTTCAGATGTGAAAGAATCATTTTGCAAATTCAGAAGATGAGGCCCAAAGATGGTAACATGGGTCATAAAATGGTTGACAGCAGGGCTGTGATCAGAATCTCCATCTTGTCCTAACTCCCAGGACAATGTTCTTTCCACTCCTTCCTTCTCTGTCTCTGGGGAAGCTCTTTAGGCGGCCAGGGCGAGGGGAAAGGTGTTTTATGGAATTCCAAATGGTTCTTATACTACTTTTACTCCTCAAGTTGGACAGAGATAACAAAATCTGACTTTACCCTCAGTTGCACGATGGCTTCCTAGAGGTTCAATAACTTCTTTTATTGGTGGTGAGTCTTGGAGGATTAAATGTTGTGGGCACTGGATTGGATTTAATTAACATATACTTTATTGCACTGACTATGCATCAGGCATTGTTTTAAGTTTTTCGTGTTTGTTTTTATAAATATTAACCTATTTAATTCTCATGTCGACCCCAGGCAAGAAAGAAGTTCTCTTGCCTTTCTGAACTTCAGCTGCGGGTTAATTTAACTCCTAACAGGAAATAAGGACTTGATGACATAAATATCCCCTCTTATGAGGCTGGGTTTGAAAGGCCTGTGAGTCAGACTGCAGGGTGTATATCACGGGAACTATTTCCCTTCACCACCTGGAGCACCAGGAAACAGAATATCTGTGGGCTGTGAGGAAGCTTGAACAATTACAGTCTGCAGGAAAGGCTGGATTTACTTTTTATTCCATTCCTTTCTTTGGTCCCTGACTTCATAAGTCTGCATTCCTCCCCACAAGCACACACAATTTACTTATTGTTTCATGCAACCTAAGTCATCTGTGATCATAATAAACTCATGACTCCCAAAGGCTGACTGTTTACTCTTATTATCTCTAAAATTGGGCAAGAACAGGCTCCTGAGACATTAGGATGCCACGAGGAACAATTCTCTACAGCCGATCTGAGCTCTAAAGGGCAAAAGGGTGACAGGAGACAGCTTTCCCTTGCAGTCGGAAAAAGAGCAGGTTTATTCTGGGTTGTTGTGGCGCGGGGCGTCGGGGGTTGGGGGGGGGGCCGTAATATAATAGGACCCTGATTAAAGAAGTTCCACATTCAGAAACCAATCAAGGTGCCTGCAAAGACCGAGTGCTGTTTATCAGCATCCTTCTCTTTCTCTCTCTCTTTCACACACACACACACACACACACACACACACACACACACACACGCGACACGCAGGGACCCGACCCCTCCTCCCCTCCTGCCCGGACACTAGGGGACGCTGAGCTGGCGTCTTGGAAGGAGCAGCCCGGCGCCCCCCGCCCTCGCGGCGGTCACGCTCCCTCCCACTCCCGCCAGGCCCGCGCCGCCCTTCACCTTGATCCGCACGTAGCAGTGGGTGCCCAAGGAGGGGTCGCTCAGGCACGCGGGAGGGTGCTCCCGGGGGGACCGCCGGAAGGTCTGCGCCGGCCCCTTGCCGAGGCTCCACAAAAGTTTGAGCAGGTGGATGGAGGCGCAGAGCCCGCAGTAGCAGTAGACCAGGGACCAGAAGAGCAGGGACCGGAGCGTGAGCATCAGGCGGGGCAGGCAATCCCGCAGCCTCGCCATCGGGAGGCAGCGGCGGGGCCCGCTGCCCTTCCTCGGGAGCCGGTGAGCGAGTGCCGCGGCGCGCCAGGCCAGCCCGCCGTCGCCGCTTGGTGCGCGCCTCCCCCGGCCCGGGGCGGCCGGCGTTCCGTGTCACCGCGGCTGCTCCGCACACGCGCTGCGCCCAGCCCGGAGCGCGCAGGGGAAAGCCGGGCCTGCGGGGTGCGGCGGGCCAGGCCGGGGTGCAGAGCTCGGCCGTCTTCCGCGGAGAGCGAGATCCGGTTTCAAAATTGCAAAACTGTGGGGGAGGACGAAGGCGATACTCTCCAAACCATCCCGGGCACCAAGGAAGGAAGCGCCACTCGTTCTCTTTGTTGTTCTCAATGTATCAAGCAAAACTAGTTTTAAGCCCACATATTCGTGTGTCATAGTTCAGGGACACAGGTCAGCGACAAACTTCTATGCTATTACACCCAAATAGATTCTTCATAGTGCAAAATCACTCTGCACTGTGAAAGATAGCAGCCTTCCTTTTCTCCTCAAAATCTTTCATGGAATCATAATTTCTGTAGAAATCCGCCTATTCCTTGCCTGGTTCAGCCACAGCAAACTTACAGAGAGCTGCAACCCCGGGGATACAATGAATGCTCCAAAACGTGACGCGGCAGAAGCCTGGCTAGAAGGCCACACACCTGAGAGTTCGTGGAAGGGCTGGAAGCCGTGAGAGTGACAGTCCCCGGAAGATATCTCAGCCTCAGCACCGACGTGACCCCTCTTGTCCTGACCTCCTCTATCGTCCAGCTCACTGTTAGAATTTCATTCAGCCTTTTCCCGATCACTGGGTCAGGTGTTAAGTGTTCATTTTCTGTGAGCTGTCAAACTGGTTTACAAAGTGGCCGTACAATTTTGAATTTACTTCAGCATGTGTGAGTTATACAATTGACCTTTGAACAATGTGGGGGGTTAGGGTTGCTGACCCCTTTCACATCTGAAAATCCATGTATAACTTTTGAGTTCCCCCAAACTTAAGTACTAATAGCCTACTACTGACCAAAACAATTAACACATATGTTTATGTATTATATACCATATCTTTATAATAAAGAAAAATGTTAAAATCATAAAATACATTTACTATTCATTAAGTGGAAGTGGATTATCTTAAGAGTGTTCATCCTTGTCATCATCAGGGTAGGCAGGCTGAGGAGGAGAAAGAAGAGGCGAGGTTGATCTTCCTGTCTTGGGGTGATGGGGAGGGAAGAGGTGGAAGAAAATCCATGTGTAAGTGAACCTACACAGTTCAAACCCATGTTGTTTGAAGATTAACTGTATTTTGCTCTTTTTCTAGGGTCTTGAGTTAGGAACTTATTGAGACCTTTGCTATTTCTCATGCAATCATTTAGCACCTATAAATTTCTCTCAGTACTCTGTTGTTGTTGTTGTTGTTTGTTTGTTTGTTTTGAGACGGAGTCTCACTGTTGCCTAGACTGGAGTGCAGTGGCGCGATCTCCATCTCGGCTCACTGCAAGCTCCGCCTCCCTGGTTCAGGCCATTCTCCTGCCTCAGCCTCCCAAGCAGCTGTGACTACAGGCGCCCGCCACCACGCCCTGCTAAGTTTTTTGTATTTTTGGTAGAGACGGGGTTTCACCGTGTTAGCGAGGTTAGCTCGTGATCTGCCCTCCTCGGCCTCCCAAAGTGCTGAGACTACAGGCGTAAGCCACTGTGCCTGGCCTCTCTCAGTACCCTTTAACCACATTACATATATGTTGATATGTTGTATTTTGCCATTCGTTACGTATTTTTTAAAATGTCCTGTTTTAGGTTGGGTGCTGTGGCTTACGCCTATAATCCCAGCACTTTGGGAGGCTGAGGCAGGAGGATCGCTTGAACTCAGCAATTCAAGACCAGTGCGGGCAACATGGCAAAACCCTGTCTCTACAAAAAAATAGAGAAATTAGTCAGGTGTGGTGGTACACGCCTGTAGTCCCAGCTACTTGGGAGGCTGAGGTGGGAGGATCACCTTAGCCCTGGAAGGTTGAGGCTGCAGTGAGCCAAAATCATGCCACTGCACTCTAGCCTGGGTTACAGAGTGAGATTATGTTTCAAAAAACAAAAAACAAGGCCGGGGGTGGTGGCTCACACCTGTAATCCCAGCACTTTGGGAGGCTGAGGTGGGCAGATCACCTGAGGTCAGGAGTTTGGGACCAGCCTGGCCAATATGGTGAAACCCCATTTCTACTAAAAATACAAAAAAAATTAGCCAGGCATGGTAGTGCATGCCTGTAGTCCAAGCTACTTGGGAGGCTGAGGCATGAGAATTGCTTCAACCCGGGAGGCAGAGATTGCAGTGAGCTGAGATCACACCACTGCAGTTCAGCCTGGGTGACAAAGGGAGACTCTGCCTCAGTCTTAACTCATAACACATTAAATTTTTAAGAGATAGAGGTCTTGCTATGTTGATCAGGCTGGTCTTGAACTCCTGGCCTCAAGCAGTCCTCCCACTTTACCCTCCCAAAGTGCTGAGACTATAAGCATGAGGTACTGTGCCTGGCAGTCTATTATTGACTTGTATCTGATTCTATTATGGCCCAAGAACATACTCCACATGACCTCTATTCTTTTAAGTTTGTTTTATAATCTGGGATATGGTCTATCTTGGTGAATGTTACATGGTTGTTTAAAAAAAAAATAAAAGTGTGGATGGAGTGTTCTACCTTTGTCTGCTAGATTATGTTGGCTGCTTGTGTCTTACCTTTTTTTTTTTTTCTTTTTCTTTTTTTTTTTCAAGAGACAGGGTCTCACTTTGTTACCCAGGATGGAGTGCAGTGGCTATTCACAGGTGCAGTCATTAAGCACACTGCAGCCTCAGACTTCTGGGCTTAAATGACCATCCTTCCTCAGCCTCCTACATAGCTGGGATTACAGGTACATTCCACCACACCCAGCTTATGTCAACTTTTAAATAAGAGAATTCCTGTTAAATTCATTCACATCAAATAAGTTCCTCAATTTATAGATCGCAATACCAAAATCTTATGAAGATTAAAAAACAATATAGAAATTTATTGAATGAAAATAGTTTCAATAATTATATTAGAAATTGAATCTACCAGTATATAAAATGAATAATACAACTATGGAGGTTTTATTTCAGGAAAGAATGGTCCAACATCAAGAAATCTATAAACATACTATATCAACATTTGTAGAAGAAAAACCACATATCAACAAATGCCAATAAAGGCATGTGGCAAAATTCAGCAACTATTCCTTAAAAGCTAACTTAATCCAGGTAGCAAGAAACTGCTTAAACATTACCATTACCAGAAAACAGTAACCTATAGTGAAATCCTCTATTTTAGAGTTGGGAGTAAGAAAGAATGATTGCTATTAACTCTATTATTTAACATTATTTTTGGAAATTCAAGCTAAGGAAATAACCCAAAAAGAACCAAATAAATTTTTAAAATTACATAAAAATTGGAAAAGAGGCAAAAATATAGCTATTTGCAGATTATATTTCTTTAAACCTTAAAAAATTAATAGAATAAAATTTGGTAAGGTGTCTAGATACAAGGTAAGTATACAAAAGTCAATAGTTTTTCCGTATCCCAGCATTAACCAATTAGAAATTGAAACTACATTCATGAGATTGCAGGAGAGCTCAACATTGTATCATTCCCCCATATTATTGCATATAATTAATTTTTGATAATATTCCACTGTGAGATTATGACAGTTTATTCATTCTTGTATTAACAGCATTTGGGTTGGTCCTGTCTTTCTTTCCCTCTCCCTCCTTCCCTATTACGATCCTTGCAAATGTTTTGTATATTCTTGTACATGTCTCCTCAGTCTGTTTTGTAATAGCTTCTCTAGGTTATATACTTTGAGCGAATTGCAGTTATGACTACAGAATTATTTGTATTAGTCTACTCTCTCATTGCTATAAAGAAAACCTGAGACTGTGTAACTTATAAAGAAAAGAGATTTAATTGGCTCATGGTCCTGCAGGTTGTATAGAAAGCATAGCAGCTCCTGCTTTTGGGGAGTCCCCAGAGAGCTTCCCATCATGGCAGAAGGCAAAGCGGGGGGGTAAGGTGGCAGAAGCAGGAGCAAGAGACAGAAGAGGGAGGTGCCACACATTTTTAAACAACAAAGATCTTGTGAGAACTCTCACTATACAGTACTAAGAGGGGATGATGCTTCATGAATAGTTATTCCTGAAGACTCCAACACCATGATCAAATCACCTTCTACCAAGTTCCACCTCCAGCATTGGGAATTACATTTCAACATGAGATTTAGGTGGGGACACGTATCCAAACCATAGCACTATTCAATTTTACAAAATAATGTTAAATTGTTTTCAAAAAAAAATTTTTTTAACCTTTCTCTGTCTTCTAGGCTAGAGTGCAATGGCATGATCATGGCTCAACTGCCATCTTGAACTCCTGGCCTCAAGTGATCCTCCTGCCTTGGCCTCCCAAAGTATTGGGACTACAGGCATGAGCCACTGCACTCAGCCAATGTTGTTCTATTTATACTCCTGACCACTAGTATAAGTTCTGAAGTAAAATGACTATGTGTGGCAGAAATTACCAATACCCACAAGTTGCTCCAAATGTCTCAGGCTTAGTCAGGTGTGGCCAAGTGATTGGGTTCTGGCCAGAGGGATATGAGTGCAAGAGGTTTAAGTTTCTCCCAAGTTTGGGCATTAAAAACACTCTAGGCTGGCGTGGTAGCTCATGCCTGTAATCCCAGCACTTTGGAAGGCTGAGGCGGGCAGATAAATCACTTGAGCCCAGGAATTCGAGATCAGCCTGGGCAGCATGAGCCACTGTGCCTGGCAAAAAAGTTTTTTTTTTTTTTTTTTTTTTTTGAGACAGAGTCTCGCTCTGCCGCCCAGGCTGGAGTGCAGTGGCGTGATCTTGGCTCACTGCAAGCTCCGCCTCCCGGGTTCACGCCATTC
The DNA here is from genome assembly GCF_049350105.2 of Macaca mulatta. Classification (NCBI taxonomy): domain Eukaryota; kingdom Metazoa; phylum Chordata; class Mammalia; order Primates; family Cercopithecidae; genus Macaca; species Macaca mulatta. The sequence goes on from NC_133406.1 coordinate 148,297,168, forward strand.
TCCTGCCTCAGCCTCCTGAGTAGCTGGGACTACAGGCACCCGCCACCTCGCCTGGCTAGTTTTTTTGTATTTTTTAGTAGAGACGGGGTTTCACCGTGTCAGCCAGGATGGTCTCGATCTCCTGACCTTGTGATCCGCCCGTCTCGGCCTCCCAAAGTGCTGGGATTACAGGCTTGAGCCACCGCGCCCGGCCGCAAAAAAGTTTTTAAACCATACAAATTTAGAATCCTATCAGCACACACTTTGCTGTGACATAGTTCAGACACAAATAGGGTACAAAAAATATGCTAACATATATAAACTTTGTTAATGAAAAAAAAACAGAAACAGGTATGATTGAGATACATTTTAGTCACTGATAACTAGTTGTGCCCTGAGGGACACTATCAAGAGAAACTGCTGCAGAGAAAAGCTATATACAGATATACAACAAGAAAATAAGCTGCAAGATTAATACATGCATGTTTAATACTGGAAAAAAAATCACAGCCCTCCAAAGTTTCTCCATATTTCAAGTCGACAGTTATTTTTCTCTCAAAACTTTGAGGATTTAATTATACTGTTTCTGGTATTCATTGTTACTGATAACTCATTTATATTTGGTAAAATAAAAATAAGCCGCTTTTCCCTTGCTGCTTGTAAAATTTTGCTTATGGTGTTGTGTAGGCCACCAAAAAATGTCTTAGGTATGAACTTCTTTTTAATTATCTTGTTTGGAATGTTATACTTACAGGATAAAATGATTTTTTTAATTTTAAGAAAATCACAATTATTGTCTCCTCAAATAATGACCCTCCTTATTCTTGTAGTTGATTCCAAGGACTCTAATTTAGATATATGTTAGGTCTTTCCATTCTGTCCTGTAGATCAGGGGTTGGCAAACTTTCTGACATATTTTCAATAAGAGGTCAGATACTAAATATTTTGTTTTTGAGGGTTTATTTTTTTATTTTGCTTCTCCTTGTCTCTCTGTGATGTATCCTGGTATCTTTATTTGGATATATCTTCTAACCCATTAATTTTCTCTTCACCTATGTCTAATTGTTTTAACCTATCCATTGAGATTTTTAAAAACTGAGTCTATGTCATTTTCTTACCTATAAGTTTCATTTTTTTTTTTAAATCTGCCTATTCTCCTCCTCCCAAAAGTCTACTTTTTTTTTTTTTTTTTTAAACGGAGTCTTGCTCTGTCACCCAGGCTGGTGTGCAGTGGCATGATTTTGGCTCACCATAACCTTCATCTCCTGGGTTCAAGTGATTATCCTGCCTCAGCCTCCCAAGTAGCTGGGATTACAGGTGGGTGCCACCATGTCCAGCTAATTTTTGTATTTTTAGTAAAGAAGAGGTTTCACCCTGTTGGCCAGTCTGGTCTCAAACTCCTGATCTCAAGTGATCTACCTGCCTTGGCCTCCCAAAGTGCTGGGGTTACAGGAGTGAGACACCATGCCCGGCCAAAAGTCTTAAAGATTTTAAAAACAGCTATTCTACTGAAGTCCTAGGGAGAATAGGGTGCAAGTTAGTGGGTCTATATTTGTTGTTCATTATTTCTGCTTCTACTTATTATAGCTTGCTTTTTAATGTAATTCACCTTTGATCATGAGCTAATTTCTTCATCTTGATCCTGCTTCTGCCAATAGCCAGTCCGGGACCTTTAGCTTCCTGAAGACCTTTATTCAACTTTCCCACCTCACCATTAGCCCATGGTACAATTAGCATGTTAACATGGCTCCAAGCATCTGACCTAAAGCAAATCCCACCATCCCAGCTGCTGACTGCTCTGCTCCTAGCTAATTTGGGGGTGAAAAACCTGGGAACTCCCTCACCTCTTCTGGGACGGGTAGTGCCTCAGAAAAATATATCCATGCGGGACATATTTGTAAAACTGGAAATAAAGTTGATAGGTTTCTAAGTTTAATTCTAACTAATCTCAATCAAAATTCTAATTTTAGTTCACTCAACTTTTACAAATTAGAGCAATTATAAATTTCTCATAGAGTGACAGTGCAGCAATTCAGAAGTTCAGTAGTAAATGGTCATAGTTAAGCAATTCAGAGGTAGCATAACTGACAATTCATTTGGGGAAAAAAGAAATCTGGCTCTCTACCTCATACCACAAGTAAAAATATCTTTAATACATCTGGACTTTCCATGTAAAAATTAATTTTACCTGGATTTTAAGTGCAAAAGATATATAAGAATATTTTATTTATTTAGCATCTTGATGTGAGAATATATTCCTAAGCAAGGCATAATATACCAGACACAACAAAGAAAAAGTTTGACTATACAAAATTTAAAATTTTAATAATTAAAAAAAAGACAAGCTTTGAGGGATAAACAACAGATTAAAAACCAGAGTACAAATTTATAAGAAAAAGATATCCCAAAAGAATGAGTAGGCAAGTCACATGGCAAACAAATATAAGACGATCAACTCTACCTGTAGTGTGGGAAATGCAAATTAAAAAAACCTGTTTCCTCAGATCAACAAAAAAATACAGGCATAATGGCTCATACCTGTAATCCCAACACTCTGGGAGGCCAAGGCAGGGGGATCACTTGAGGCCAGGAGTTTGAAACCAGCCTGGTCAACATAGTGAGACTCCATCTCTACAAAAAACAAACAAAAAAACAACTAGCTGGGTGTAGTGGCACTCACCTATAGTCCCAGCTACTCAGGAGCCTGAGGCAGGAGGATCACTTGAGCCCAGGAGTTTGAGGTGGTAAGTGAGCTACGATCGTGTGACTGCACTGAAACCTGAGCCACAGAGCAAGACCCTGTCTCAAAAAAGACAAAAACATAAAAACAAACAAAAAAAAGACAATAATATCCAATGCTGGTGAAGATCATGGGAAAGTGGTATTTTCAAACTTATAAGGATGTGAATTGCTCTAACACTTACTGGATTCAAAATCTATTAATATTAAAACTACTCCCTTTGACTATACCTTCTGACCCAGCGATCCCATTGTAGGAGCTCTACCCTTTGGAAATAGAAGTATAATTATATAAATTATGTGATTGCTCATAGTGGGAAAAGGCTGTAATCAACTGAATGAACAGGGACTTATTTAAATTATAATATAGCTATACTAATGAATGCTGTACGGCCTTTAAAAATGAATTAGTGTATATCCTTCTGATGACTTAATGCTCAAGATGCATTAAATCAGTTGCCAAGTAACATACATAGATGATCATAATTTTATAAAAACAAGTCCCTCAAACCTTCTATATGTTCATATTTGAATGGGCATAAATAAGACAGTATAATACATAAGATTTCACCTCTCCTTTGGGAGACTGAGGCTGGTGGATCATGGGGTCAAGAGATCAAAACCATCCTGGCCAACATGGTGAAACCCTGTCTCTACTAAAAATACAAAAACTAGCTGGGCATAGTGGCATGCACATATAGTCCCAGCTTTTTGGGAGGCGGGAGGCAGAAGAATTGCTTGAACCTGGGAGGTGGAAGCTGCAGTGAGCCGAGATTACACCACTGCATTCCAGCCTGGCGACAGAGCAAGACTCTGTCTCAAAAAAAAGAAAAAAAGATTTCACCTCTCAGTATATGAAGTGGACAGAGACTTTAATACCTCTAAATTTTATCTTTATATCATATTTAAAAGCTTTATAATTTAAAAATTATAATATTCATAATTGGATATAGAATTCATGTATAAATGACTTATAACAATTTTTGGACTGGCAAACTGGTTTTGGCTGTTGGCTTCTACACAATTGCGTACAAATTAATAAATTAATGAATGATATATATAGAACTTCTACATGAAGTATTAATATTCAGAATATACAAAGAATTATAAAGAACTAAGAATTCCCATATAGAGTAACTATACTAAAAACCACCAAATTTCATAAAGGGTTTAAAAAATTAAAAAAGGTCAGGCACAGTGGCTCCCATCTGTAATCCCAGCACTCTAGGAGGCTGAGATGAGAGGATCACTAGGTCAGGAGATTGAGATCATCCTGGCTAACATGGTGAAACCCCATCTCTACTAAAAACACAAAAAGAAATTAGCCGGGTGTGGTGGTGGGCGCCTATAGTCCCAGCTACTTGGGAGGCTGAAGCAGGAGAATGGCATGAACCTGGGAGGCAGAGCTTGGAATGAGCCAAGATTGTGCCACTGCACTCCAGCCTGGGTGACAGAGCGAGACTCCACCTCAAAAAAAAAAAAAAAAAAAAAAAAAATTACATTACTATAAAGAAAAAAAGAAAGGGCCAAGGATGTGAGGAGCCAACTTAGAGAAGAAAACCCAGGTTTTCTTCTAATTGAATTACACTTACAGAAAAACCAGTGTGTAAGCTGATAATTATTTATAGGAGGAAACACTGATGGTAGAAACCAAAATTGGTAGAATGCCCTTAGGAAGGTAAAAAATAACAGATTCCCCTTAAATGAGAGCACAGACAATTCATCGTTTGTAACAAAGGAGATAGCAGAGCATCTGAATAGTGATGCTTGTAGATGTGGTTTTGGAAGTCTGTGGAAGGTCTGCTCAGATTGCTTCTGTTCTCAGTCCAAGAGAAGCAAGAAATAGGTAGCATAGACTGATGGTGGGTAGTGTTGATTAGTGGTCTGAGTAGAATGGAGATATAAAACAGTTGACTCCCTAGGGAGAGTGAATGGACCATGGAAACAGTAAGACTTCTGGGCAGCATTAAAGTTAATTTGAATTTGTGCTCACAAATTTAAAGTGAGACTGGTTATCATGGTCACGTATCTTTCTCTAACCACACTCAGCTTCCTGAGTGCAAAAGTAGGCGTTCATATTTCATAAGGATTTGAGCTTTGCCAAGTGAATACAACAAAGGAGCAATGGAGTTGACAGAGTATGCAAAGGAGTGATTATTAATAACATACTACAGGCTGGGTGCAGTAGCTCACGCCTGTAATCCCAGCACTTAGGGAGGCTAAGGAGGGCGAATCACTTGAGGTCAGAAGTTCGAGACAAACGTGGCCAACATGGTGAAACCCCGTTTCTACTAAAAATACAAAAAAATTAGCTGGGCATGGTGGCATGTGCCCGTAATCCCAGCTACTACTCAGGAGGCTGAGGCAAGAGGATTGCTTGAGCCCAGGAGGCAGAGATTGCAGTGAGCTGAGATCGTGCCATTGCACTCCAGCCTGTGCGAGAGTGAGATGCTGTCTCAAATAAATAAAAAGATAAATGATGTACTAAAAACTCAGGATAAGCACAGAAGTGAGGGCATGAAAGGAGAGGTGCTGCGAAAACACTAGGATTAATGGATTGTTGGCATCAAGGGTCTATAAGGAGTATGCTAGAAAAGATAGGAGAAAGTAGTGAGAGAATAGGATGCTTGAAACTGAGACTAAGGGTTTTTGTTATCGGTAATGACAAAGGAGTGAGTGGCTGAGGCTGATCTTGCTACTCAAGGTCATTAGCAGAGAGGTCAAAGGACTGAGAAGTATCATTTGGAGAGTGACGGTGAGGTAGAGACTAAAATCTCTGAGAACAAGAGTGAACCAGGAATGGTAAATGACAATGGGTGGCATAGTCTAATGATCATGAAAAATTTTAAGACGGAAGTTTTTAGGGAGGAGGGAGGTAAGAAAGAGAATGGTCTACAAGCAGCACTACAAAGACAAGAAAAGCCACAAGAAAACAAGCACCAAATAGGGGGGAGCTGCAGGAGACAGCCAGATTCCTGTGAGAGCAGGGGGATCTCAAACTTCAGCGTGTACGAGAATGACCTAGAGGGTTAGTTCAACTATGGATTGCTGGACCCCACACCCAGAGTTTGTGATTTAATAAGTCTTAAGTCTTTAGAATTTGCATTTCTAAAAAGTTCCCAGGTATTGTTGTGTGGTCCAGGGACTACACATTCAGAACAACTCAGAACAAAAACAAGAAAGAAAAAAGCAAAAGGATTGACTATGTAGAGAACATCATTGATGACTTATCACGGATTCTAGAAAACACAATAAAAAAGTTCTAGGAGTTGGAGCAGGTGTGAGATGGGGCCAGAAAGGGAGTCTTCACAAAATCAGGCTTTAGCTGAAGACAGTTAAGAGAAGCCAAACAATCTTTTACTAAAAATAATGTGTAATATAGGAAGGATTGGTTATAAGCCAATACTTTTATTTGCTAAACTGACTTTAACCCACTAAAAGTTTGTTGAGTATCTGCAATGTGCCAGGCCCCTTATAGCCTAAGAAGAGGTTAAGTGCCAAGTCGGTTAAACAGAATAACCAAACATAGCTCACTATAATCTTTTCTATTATGTAAATAAAATTATATATATATAATCATAGGACAATCTGTACTATTTAGCATAAACTGATTTCTTAATTAAAATAGGTATAGTTGGATAAGAATACACTATCACTTTATTTATTGAGACAGGGTCTCACTCTCATTGCCCAGGCTGGAGTGCAGTGGCATGATTTTGGCTCACTGCAGTCTTGACCTCCTTGGGTTCAAGAGATCCACCCCTGCCCCCTCTGCCCTCCTGACCAACCCCCCTCCGCCCACCAACTGCCAGTAGCTGGGACTACAGGTGCGTGCCACCACGCCCAGCTAATTTTTGTATTATTTTTGTAGAGACAGAGTCTCAACATGTTGCCCAGGCTGGTCTTGAATTCCTAAGCTCAAGCAATCTGTCTGTCTCAGCCTCCCAAAGTGCTGGGATTACAGGCATGAGCCACCCTAACTGTCACTTTAATTCTGGCTGTGTCATGAAGGTCACATCACCATTTAGTTACTACTTAATCATGTTTTTAAAATGCCTGATTAAAATTTAAAGATAGTTTGAAAATTTATCATATTAATTGTAAAAATAAGTGAAGTCAAGACAACTTTTTCTCTCTCTATAATAAACATACACTTCAAATTTTTACTTTAGATGGTAGCAGAACACTGCCTGAGTCATGTTACACTTCAAGAGTTCAAAATTTTAAAATACATTAAGCTGATACACATGGTTTACACATAATTGCAACTTGAAAATAACAAGAGAAATATTTTACAGAATATTTAAATAAGTCTTATTGTAGTTAAAATATTTTAAACATTCATTGCTATCACATATGCATATTAAGAAATGTCTCATTTATATAGAAACTTACATACATAGTATTCACTATTAAATATTACAAATAAATATTTTAGTTATTTTGACTCAAATTCAACATCTTTGAAACCATCGGCATATTTCTTGTTTTTTTTTTTTTTCTTTTTTTGAGACAGGGTCTTACTCTGTTGGTCAAGCTGGATTGAAGTGGCACAAACACAGTTCACTGTAGCCTTGACCTTGTGGGCTCAAGTGATCCTCCTGCTTCAGCCTTCCATGTAGCTGGGACTATGGTGTGTGCCACCATGCCAAATTTTTTTTTTTTTGTAGAGGCAGGGGTCTCACTCTATCACCCAGGCTGGAGTGCGGTGGTGCAATTCCAGCTCACCGCAACCTCTGCTTCCTGGACTCAAGTGATCTTCCCACCTCAGCTTCCCAAGTAGCTGGGATCACAGGCATGCACCACCACACCCAACTGATTTTTCGTATTTTTTGTAGAGACAAGGTTTCACCATGTTTCCCAGGTCCAAACTCCTGAGCTCAAGAAATCTGCCCACCTTGGTCTCCCAAAGTGCTGGGATTATAGGTGTGAGCCACCACAACTGGCAGTTTCAGCCCGTATTTCTTTAAAACTACATTTCAATATAAATTTTTAATATAGAACCAGCTGGGAATCTTATGAAATCTGACATTCAGTGAAACCAAGTATTATTTGTTAGAATCTAAATATTTTTGAAGGCAGACAAATATTTGTTTTAAAAGTTAAAAACTCAACAGGAACTATGTTTTTTATACACTTTCATATATTCTTCATTATTTTTCACTTATTGAATTACAAAAATCATACTCTTCATTTTTAAACAAGCAGGAACTATCTTGGATTTTCATTGCTTAGTACAGGGCCTATAATACATAGACAATTATTTATAGAATGAATGAATATCTGGGAATTTTGTCCAATTTTTAGGGATCCAAAATTACTAAATTTCCTGTGAATTATGTCATTTGAAAAATAAGCATGTAGCTATTAAAAATGTAAGTGAAAACTGTTTAATCATTTTAGAGCAGTCAAAATACAATATAAGATTGGTATCTTGGTATCTGAAAGCAATCATTTTACCACATGCATTTTGATCTTTTACCATTCATTTTAAGTTGATGGTTAATTTAAAAACTAAGTTTTAATCAAAGTTGTTTTCAAACATTGTCATAATGTCACTTTGAAGGGTCATATCAATGGTACCCGCCATCTGTAGAAAAAGCAGAAAATTTTAAGATTACTTTAAAAATGTATGCCTTTACTAAAACTATACAATAATGATTATGCAACATTTGGGAACAGATCATACAAAATGAAAACTATTCAATAATTTTTTTATTTTTATTTTCTCAGATTGAACAATAAATTTGTACATAATTATTTTTGTTCAAATACTACCTGATTTGTTAATATATTGTTCATGTAATAAATAAAAAACAAAACCTACAAGAACACTAAGAATAAGTTTGACCCCTCTCCACAAGTAAAAGAGAAAGTTCAATGTTGACAGAGTGGGTAAGAACATGAACTCTGAGAGCACATTGTCTTACTTATAAACCCAACATAATGCCAGACACACAAAATTACTTTTTGAATGAACCAATATCTTTGTTATGCGAGATAACCACAACATGTAATGCTAAAGCTATGAGCTTTCCTTGATTCTGCCACTTACTGTGTAACCTAGTAAGTCTATTCTATGTATAGGCATTTATGAAGAATTAGATTACATGTATAACATTCAGCAAAATGCCATATTAATCACTAAAAAGCTATTTAAAAAATAAGCCAAAGTAGAGAAAAAGCTAATTAAGACAAAGGAAACAAATGTCAACTATATTCTGAAGCCTTTTCTAAATCCCCTTATAGGTAGATATTCTTTAGCATCTGAGATGACACCAAATATTAGAGTTCACAAAATTATTTTTAAAAAATAAATTAATAAACAGCAACAGACCAGAGTGGTAGGTAAAAGCACCAATTTGCAATCAGTGGGTTGGCTTCTTGAATGGGAATTAGCATTCTCATTAACTATGTGGGAAAATATTTGGAATTATGATTTACCTACTGAAAGAATATTTGAAAGGTATGTCTGACTCTTACAAACCATATAAATTTCTTTAAATCTGCCTTAGAGACAAAGGAATACTTCTTAAATCTTAATCTAGACTACATTCTTTTTTATCTTTTTTTTTTTTTTTTTTTGAGAGGGAGTCTTGCTCTGTCGCCCAGGCTGGAGTGCAGTGGCGCAATCTCTGCTCACTGCAAGCTCCGCCTCCCAGGTTCACGCCATTCTCCTGCCTCAGCCTCCTGAGTAGCTGGGAGGACAGGTGCCCGCCACCACACCTTATTTTTAATAGAGATGGGGTTTCACCATGTTGGCCAGGATGCTCTCGATCTTCTGACCTCGTGATCCGCCCAACTCGGCCTCCCAAAGTGCTGGGATTACAGGTGTGAGCCACCGTGCCCAGCCATCTTTTTTTTTTTTTTTTGAAACAGAGTGTCATTTTGTCACCCAGGCTGGAGTGCAGTGGCATGATCTCAGCTCACTGCAACCTCCACCTCCTGGGTTCAAGTGATTCTCTTTCCTCAGCCTCCCGAGGAGCTGGGATTACAGGTGTGTACCGCCATGCCCAGGTGATTTTTGCATTTTTAGTAGAGTCAGGATTTTGCCACATTGGCCAGGCTGGTGTTGAACTCCTGACCTCAAGTGATCCACCTGCCTTGGCCTCCCAAAGTGTGGGATTACAAGGCGCAAGCTACTGCAACTGGCACAGACTACATTCTTTTTTTTTTTTTTTTTCTTGAGACAGAGTCTCACTTTGTCACCTAGGCTGGAGTGCAGTGGCATGACCTCAACTCACTGCAACCTCTGCCTCGTAGCTTCAGGTGATTCTCATGTCTTAGCCTCCCAAGTAACTGGGGCTACAGGTGCGCACCACCAAGCCCAACTAATTCTTGTAGTTTTAGTAGAGATGGGGTTTCACTATGTTGGCCAGGGTGGTCTCGAACTCCTGACCTCAAGTGATTCACCTGCCTTGGCCTCCCAAAGTGTTGGGATTACAGGCATGAGCCACTGCACCAGGCCCCAGACTACATTCTTAACACCCAGTTTCTAGGATGCCAAATGTCTAGCCCAGATAGTTCCTTAAAGTTCTATTCTAAGCCTCCAATATAGGCATTGGATACGTTGTCCTAGTTTAAATATCATGTGATACTGCTATAAGTATCCAGACATACTGCAAAATTTGTAGAATATGTAATGAAACCTGCTTTTATTTAAAGGTTGTGTGTATTGGCTTATTTTAGATTTTCTTACATCTTGACTAAAATCTGTGCATGTGGAACAATTATCGACAGAGAACTGTACCAATTAACCTTAGATACCATGTTTTTTTTTTGTTTTTTTTGTTTTTTTTTTATAGATGGAGTTTTGCTCTTGTTGCCCAGGCTGGAGTGCAGTGGCGTGATCTCGGCTCACTGTAACCTCTGCCTCCCAGTTCAAACGATTTTTCTGCCTCAGCCTCCTAAGTAGCTAGGATTACAGGTGCACCACCATGGCTGGCCAATTTTTGTATTTTTAGTAGAGAGGGGGTTTCACCATGTTAGCCAGGCTGTTCTCAAACTCCTAACTTCCCGTGATCTGCCTGCCTCGGCCTCCCAAAGTGTTAAGATTATAGGCGTGAGCCACTGCACCCAGCCAATACCATGATTTTTAATACTAATGCTCCCCATAGCTGACACTATAAGCTGGCTGTTCCTTACCATGTGGTCCTAAACACACTCTTCAACTATTCAAATTTAAGATAAAAAGTTTGGTCAAAGGAACTGGCATGTGGTGAACTTTTGGGAGCTCTGCTAAGTGTCAAGTTGTTATTGCTTTACAGAGTATGGCTCTCTCAATTGGCAGCAAGAGGTTGGGCTGTCAAAAATGATAGCAAATAGATCCAAGGTCAGGTTGTTAGTTATCAAGCTGCTAGATGTAACATCATTAGTCAACTTTCAGTGGGTTCCTAGTCTAGTCATGTTCCAGAAATGTGCTTAGGATACTAGGAAATGTGTCAGGTTACCTAGTTGCGTTGTTGGGCTGCAACTAGGGTGCAGTGAAATCACTTGGGGGTAACTTAAGTCAGGCCCTTGTGAGTACCAACAGGAAACATTTTTACATCAGTACAGAAAGACTTTAGGTCAACTGCTAATGAAATTTAACAATGAGTTCCTAAAAACCTCCAAAAAGACAATACCAAAAAGTTTCTATTTAAAATTGAGTTCATTAAAGTTTAAAATTCAGTTCCTTAGTTGCATTAGCTACATTTCCCGTGCTCAAGAGCCCTATGTGGCTACTTCCTAGTATGTTTGAATGGATAAAGCATATTTCTGTCATTGTAGAAAGTTCCATTAAGATTACACTGCTCTAAAGTAAACTTCACCATATGTTAAATGTACAGCACTATTAAATGTGATTTGTTTCTACCTTAGTATTATAAAATATGTGGCTGACAAAACTTTTGTTATTCCCTAGAAAATTACTCTGTACTTTAACCAATACTATAGCTAAAGCCAATGGCTCTTCTCTTCTCAAACTAATGTTCTTATATGCCTTATGAATTTACATGTTTTTCCTAGGATTACAAAAATATCTAGTTCTATGGGACTAACATTGCTAGGGAAAAAAAAAAATCTAGCACCCAACAAGGTAATATTCACGACATCTGGTATTTATGATTATCAGTTATGCAAAGCAGAAAAACACTATTCACAAAGAAGAGACTAACCAATCAATTCAAACTGACCCAGAACTGACAAAATACTGGAATTAGCAGAGAAGCACATTAAAACAGTTATTTTAACTGTATTCCATTTTTTCAGAAGTTTAATACAGACAAAAAACAAAAAAACACATACATTTTTAATAAACCCAAATCTCACATCTACAATGTCTGGGATGAAAAATAAAACACTGGGGATTAACAGAAGATTAGATACTGAAGAAAAGACTGGTGAATTTATCCAAAATGAAATTCAAAGGGAAAAAAGAATTTTAAAAATTAAAAGAGCAGCCCAGGTGCAGGTAGCTCACGCCTGTAATCCTAACACTTTGGGAGGCAGAGGCAGGCAGATCCCTTAAGGACAGGAGTTTGAGACTAGCCCTGGCCAACATGGTGAAACCCTGTCTCTACTAAAAAAATAAAAACAAAAACAAAATTAGCTGGGCATGGTAGTATGTGCCTGTAGTCCCAGCTACTTGAGAGGCTGTGCCATGAGAATCACTTGAACCTGGGAGGAGGCAGAGGTTGCAGTGAGCCGAAATCACACCACTGCACTGCAGCCTGAGCAACAGAGTGAGATTCAGTCTCAAAAAAATAAATAAATAAATAAAAAATAAAAGAGCATTAGTGAGCTATGGGGCAACTTTCAATGGTCTAATACATAAATAACTGGAGTCCTCACAAGGGAGTGAGGGGGGATATTATTTGAATAAATAATGGCCAAAAGCTTTCCAAGCTTGATGAAAACTATAAACACACATCTCAAATAAGCTCAACAAATCACAAGAAACATGAAGAAAACAATTGCTGAAACCCAGTGATTAATACAAATGTTAAAGGCAAGTAGAGGAAAAACATACTATATACAGAAGACCAAAGATAATAGTATTGGATTTCTCAGTGGAAACAATGGAATCAATGAGACAGTGAACAAGTACCTTTAAAGTGCTAAAAGAAAAAACATTAAAGCTCTAAGAGTTCTAAATTCAGCAAAAGTATCTTTCAAAATTGAAGGCAGGGCCAGGCGCAGTGGCTCACACCTGTAATTCTAGCACTCTGGGAGGCAGAGGCAGGCAGACTGCTTGAGCCCAGGAGTTCAAGACCACCCTGGGCCACACAGTGAGACTTTGTCTCTACAAAAAAAACCAAACAAACCAAAAAAAAAAACCATCAAAAAAATGAGCTGGCTGTGGTGGTGCATGCCTGTGGTCCCAGCTGCTGGGGGGGTTGGGGTAGAAGGATCGCTTGAGCCTGGGAGGTCAAGCCTACAGTGAGCCATGATCATGCTGCTGCACTCCAGCCTGGGCAACAGAGTGAGACTGTATCAAAAAAAATAAAAGTGGCAAGTTGAAAAACCTGCAAACAAATGTTTATGACAACTTTATTCTTAATTGCCTGCTACCTGGGAGGCTAAGGCAGGAGAATTGATTGAGCCGGGGAGGTGGAGGTTGCAGTGAGCTGAGACTGCACCATTGCATTACAGGCTGGGCAACAAGAGCGAAACTCCATCTCAAAAATAAATAAATAAATAAAATAAACAAAGAAATGAAAAGCACACAAAGTGGTAACTGCATAAATATAACATTCTTTCCTTATTATTTAAAACAATTTAAGAGATATTATCAGTATTTAAACAATAGCATAAGGCTGACAGGGGAGGAATGGAAGTAACTATCGTAAAGCTCTCACACTAAACATGAGGTGGTATAACATAAATTGAAAGCAGACTGCGATTAAGTTAAAGGTGTATGTTGTAAACCGTAAGCAACCACTAAAATAGGAAAACAAAGAGTTACTGATTATGTCAATGAAGGAGATAAAGTGGACTAAAAAAATGCTCTGTAGACATAAAGAACGAGATCATGTCTTTTGCAGGAACATGGATGGAGCTGGAGGCTGTTATCCTCAGCAAACTAATGCAGTAACAGAAAATCAAATACTGTACGTTCTCACCTATAAGTGGGAGCTGAATGATATGAACTTAGGAACACAAAGAAGGAAACAGCAGACACTGGGGTCTACTTGAGGGTGGAGGTTGGGAGGATGGAGAGGAGCAGCAAAAAAGATAACTATTGGGTACTGGGCTTAATACCTGGGTGAAGAAATAATCTGTACAATGAACCCCTGTTTACCTATGTAACAAACCTTCACATGTACCCCAGAACCTAAAACAAAAGTTAACAACAAAAAAAGCTTAACACAAAAACGGGCAGAAAAAAAAAAAAAAGACAAGAAGGACAGGAACAGAAAACAAATATCAAGATGATGAACTCAAACTTAACGATGTCAATGATTATACCGAATGTAACTAGTCTAAACATGTGATTAAAAGGCAGGGATCTTTGGCTAATGCCTATAATCCTAACACTTTGGGAGGCCAAGGTGGGCGGATTGCCTGAGCTCAGAAGTTTGAGACCAGACTTGGCAACATGGCGAAACCCTGTCTCTACTAAAACTATAAAAAATTAGCTGGGTGTGGTGGCACCGGCCTGTAATCCCAGCTACTCGGGAGGCTGAGGCATGAGAATCGCTTGAACCCAGGAGGCAGAGGTTGCAGTGAGCCAAGATTGCGCCACTGCACTCCAGCCTGGGCGACAAGAGCGAAATTCTGTCTCAAAAAAAATAAAATAAAATAAAAATAAAAATAAAAAACAGCCGGGCATGGTGGCTCACATCTGTAATCCTAGCACTTTGGGAGGCCGAGGCAGGCGGATCGCCTGAGGTCAGGAGTTCGAGACCAGCCTGCCTAACATGGTGAAACCCTGTTTCTATTAAAAATACAAAAAATTAGCCAGGCATGGTGGTGTGTGCCTGTAATCCCAGCTACTGGGGACGCTGAGGCAAAAGAATCGCTTGAACCCGGGAGGTGGAAGTTGCAGTGAGCCGAGATCATACCATTGCACTCCAGCTTGGGCAACAAAAGTGAAACTTCGTCTCAATAAAAACAAACAAACAAAAGCAAGCTCCCATTACATGTTGCCTACAAGAAACTCACTTTAAATAATTTTAAAAAACACAAAATAGGTTAAAAGTAAAATGATAGAAGGAATTTTACTATGCCAACACTAGTCATAAAAAGGTGAAGTGCCTATTTTAAATTTCAGTGTAATTTTCAGAGTAATTATTACCAGAAGTAAAGATCATTTCATAATGAAAAAGAAGACAAACCAACTTGGCCCGATTAACCCTATCCAACAGCAATAAAATACACATTCTTCATGTGCACACAGAATATTTACCAAAGTAGACCATAAGCCAGGCCATAAAATAACTCTCAGTAAATTTCAAACAGTTCAATCAGATGTGTGTATGACCACAATGGAATTAAATTAGAAATCACTAACAGAAATCACTAGAATCAGAAAATTCCCAAATATCTGGAAACGAAACACTTCTGAAACAATCCATGAATAAAAGAAGGAATCAACTCTA
Organism: Macaca mulatta; assembly: GCF_049350105.2. NCBI lineage: Eukaryota > Metazoa > Chordata > Mammalia > Primates > Cercopithecidae > Macaca > Macaca mulatta. The sequence goes on from NC_133406.1 coordinate 148,312,467, forward strand.
GCTTTTAAAGTATTATTTTCTGCATATTAGGACTCCTAAGTGAAAGTCAGCTTCTTAATCTAGCAGTCAACTGAAGAAATGCTGACCTGGAACAGATGGCGTATCTTCTGGCCACAATTCATAGGTGGTTTACAGATTTTAAACGGTAATAATAGTAAGTGATAAATCCCTTCACCTAGTGCTAGGCATTTTCCTATGTGCTTAATACATGCTCATTCATTTCACCTTCACAATAGGTATTATCATTCCCATTTTAGGGGTTAGATAATTGCCAAGGTCTAAGAGTCTGGTAAATAGGCAGACCATCTTTTTTTTTTTTTTTAAGAGCACGATGTTGCTGTCACCTACACTGGAGTGTAGTGGTGTGATCATAGCTCCCTACAGCCTCTAACTCCTGGCCTCAAAAGATCCTCCTGCCTCCAAAACCATCATTTTAACTCAGGTAGTCTAGTACTTCCAGGATCAATACTCTATTATGGCATTGCCTCCTTTGGCTATGAAATGTTTTATTTTAAGCTTTAATTTTAGAACCTGATCCTCACTAAAGAGGTAAGTCTACTGTCACTGAAAAGTTACCCCAAATGCATCCTTGAACATACAAAAGACAGTGCTCTGTTCAATCTTTCCCTTGTTAAATTAGATTTAGTAAACTAAAATTCACTTACTGCTTCTCTCCTCCTCCTCTCTTGTTCTTTCTCCCTTGCTAAATTACGGTCTTTGAGAAGCCAGAGTTTGGATTTATCTTGAGCTTCCAATGACTGCTGATGTTCTTTCTGCTCTTCTCCAGAGCACTTGTTTTGTATTTTATTTGAAAAAGATTCTACAGTCAATCCATTCCCAAGATCCCTTAAAGAAAAAAAGTATAGCTCAAAGTAGGTTTCAAGTTCCTTAAAAGTATTACAAAAATATGTTATTAAATGACAAATATAAAGCCATATATTAGACAACCATTTTCATGTTATAACATTATTTTAAGCTTTATTCTTGATGCATCAAATTATACATAGGTTAATCTATATTAACAAATAAATGGTTTTAGAAAACTGACCAAGATGAACCACTATCTTCTTACACATAGACTAGAAAAACTTTAAGACATTTCTGTAAAATAATGACTATATAATTTAGTAATTAGTATCTTTAGCTTAATCCCTTATTTGTCTTCAAAAGAGATACCACCACTTAGAAAAAGTATCAATAAAAATGTACTTTTTGCAATTACAATTTGCTTTGTGTTCTACTAAATAGTTGAATCATAGCCACTTAACAAGTAAGAAATTTAATATAGGCCGGGCGCGGTGGCTCACGCCTGTAATCCCAGCACTTTGGGAGGCCGAGGCGGGCGGATCACAAGGTCAGGAGATCGAGACCATGGTGAAACTCCGTCTCTACTAAAAATAGAAAAAATTAGCCGGGCGCAGTGGCGGGCGCGCCTGTAGTCCCAGCTACTCGGGAGGCTGAGGCAGGAGAATGGCGTGAACCCGGGAGGCGGAGCTTGCAGTGAGCCGAGATTGCGCCACTGCACTCCAGCCTGGGCGACAGACCGAGACTCCGTCTCAAAAAAAAAAAAAAAAAAAAAGAAAGAAATTTAATATATTTAAAATACATTCTATATCTCCCAAAGCCTCCTTTAATCCAGTAAATTACAGACCTCTGGTTTTCTTGCGATACTTTTGGTTCCTTCGTATTTTGTTCCAAATGCTTCCGTATGAGTTCCTGTGTCCGAGCTTTTACTTCCTTTTCTATGGCTGCTTTTCTAAATTGGTTGAAGAGCTCATCTGAGGATTTCATGACACCTGATGGTTTCACGGATTTGCCCAAACTTTTCCATGAATCTGCATTCTTAATCTTTATATCCTAAAACAAATATTTGGTTCAGTCTACGTCTACAGATGTTAACCAAATTTTAGAAGGAAGAAAATATTTTTTGATACAGCAATAAATTTAATGAAGATTCTAAAGGCCTTCATGTACTTTTTTTACTAAAGTTAAAGGTTGCTAAAGTCAGAAAAAAAATACAAAAACATAATAGATCATCTAAACTCAATTATTAATCTGAGACCAAATTAAAGTAGCACACTTGCCAATTATTTTAAGACATATATATTAACTGTATAATTTGCAGAAAGTATAAAAATAAATAAATCCCTCAGTGTAATCAAGATACTTATCATCTGATAGGGAAAATAAGGCAAATGCTCAAAGGATTAATAAGAGGCAAAGTAAGATCACACCCTAAAAATGCCATGCAGTTTGTTGAGAGCCCTCTGACACATATGTATTTTTTCTTTTGGTGGTTAAGAAGAAAAAACGTAAGTGATGTGACTGCTCTTCTTAAACAAGATACACCATGGTTGAGATTAGTGCTGCCCATCAGAAATATATGTAATTTAATGTTTTCTAATATCCACATTTTAAAAATGTAAGTAAATTTAATATATTTATTTAACCAAATATACCCAAAGCATTATTTCTACATGTAATCAATATAAAAGACATAAGATATTTTTTCTTACTAAGTCATCCCAATTATTACATTTGCAAGACATTTCAATTCAAATGCTAAATTCCTACTAAAAACAATTGATCTGTAGATTTCATAAAATTCACAGTTGAAAAACTAGTTATGTATAGTCAAACTGTTCCAAACACATCTAAGTCTTCCGAAACTGAATTGTGTCCATTTTAAATTTTAATTAAAAGACAAATTTTAAAACTTAGTTCCTTTAGCTACATGTCAAGGGCTCAATTAGCCACATATGACCAGAGGCTACCATATTAGATAAGCACAAGTCTAGATGGCCCTTTCTAACAGTTAACCTGTCCATCTATAATAAGGGAAGAGGGCTGTGCAATACTAAAACATCCTCTGAGTTTCTAAAAATAATTATCTCCTTAATAATTATGCTTGATTGCACTTTTGATATATTTCCATGAAATATGGGGAGAAAACTTGTCTAGGGTCCCATATAAGGCAAAAGAAAATGTATGACTAGATACATTTATAGGTCTTTCATTTCTGTGCTGAAGTAATGGAGTAAAAACATCCCTCCCTGACCCCAACACAAGGACCTTTACCAATCACCAATGATCAGCCAGTTGTGCTTTCCTATAAGTTGTCAATAAAACCTGTTTCTGTCTCTACCTATGGAATGGGTTAATTACTAGTTCTACGACTCACTCAACTAAAGCATCTCACCTTCCAACAGAGATTTGAAACAGAACAAGTAATATCTGGTAGTACAGTCATCCCTTGGTATCCACGGGGAATTGGTTCCAGGACCTTCCACAGATACCAAAATCCATAGGTGCTCAAGTCCCTGATATAAAATGGTATAGTATTTGCACATAACCTGTGCATATCTTCTCATATACTATAAATCCTCTCTGGGCTACTTATAATACCTAACACAAATGTAAACAGTTGTTATACTCTATTGTCTGGGGGAATAATGACAAGAAAAAAAGACTGTACATGTTCAGTATGGATCCAATTTTTTTCCCAAATATTTTCAATCCTTGGTTGAATCCACAGATACAGAACCCACAAGTACCAAGGGCTGACTGTATATTTAATAGAGAATAAAGGAAGGATGAAACCCTGGTCTCTGACTCTGTGTCCTGAAATAATTATTTTACTGCAATGAAATTTTGACAGACCCCAAGTCAGGAAAGTTCATGTATGGAGCTTTTCAGGTATTACCAAGAATGAGAAGACTTTTGACAAGCAGAGATGAGGATGGAAAGCATTCCTCATGGAAGAAAGCACATAGTCAAAGGTCTTGCTAGGTTTATCTGGAGAGAAATGAGTAGTTCAGTTTCAATTAATTACAAGACACATTAGTTAAGACTGAGAAGTTAGCTTGGGGTCACAACACAGAGGTGCTTACTTTTCATTCTGGTGGCAGAAGTTGGAAACCACTAAAGCTTTCACACAGATAAGTAATTTAATCACAACAGTACATCAAGAGGACTAATATAAAAATATTAAAAGTAGAATAGGCTGGGCACAGTGGTTCATGCCCATAATCCCAACACTTTAAGAGGCCAGGGCAGGTAAATCACTTGAGTTCAGGAGTTCAGGTAAATCACATAGGTAATATGGCGAAACTCTGCCTCTACAAAATATTAAAAATTAGCAGGGTGTAGGCTGGGCACAGTAGCTCATGCCTGTAATCCCAGCACTTTGGGAGGCCAAGATGGGTGGATCACGAGGTCAGGAGATCAAGACCATCCTGGCTAACACGGTGAAACCCCGTCTCTAGTGAAAATACAAAAAATTAGCCGGGTACGGTGCTGGGCGCCTGTAGTCCCAGCTACTCAGAATCTGGGCAACAGAGGGAGACTCCATCTCAATAAATTTAAAAAAAAAAAAAAAAAAAAAAAAAACCCGGGTATGGTGGTGTGCACCTGTAGTCCCAGCTACTCAGGAGGCTGAGGTGGGAGGATCACTTGAGCCTGGGAGGTCGGGGCTGCAGTAAGCCGTGATTATGCCACTACACATCAGCCTGGGTGATAGAACGAGACCCTGTCTCAAAAAACAAAACAAAACAAAACAGTGAATGGATTATAACAAGGAAAGCCTCAACTAAGTCAGACCAGAACCACTTAGGAATGTTAAAAGGGCTCAGATTTAGGCAATAAGGCCTGGTATCTGTGATGCTAAGGGAAAAGAAGATACCTTTAGGCCTGGTGCGGTGGCTCACGCTTGTAATCCCAGCACTTTGGGAGGCCGAGGCAGACAGATTACTTGAGGTCAGGAGTTCGAGACCAGCCTGGCCAACACGGTGAAACTCCATCTCTACTAAAAATACAAAAATTAGCTAGGCACAGTGGTGCTAGCCTGTATCCCCAGCTACTCAGGAGGCTGAGGCAAGAGAATCGCTTGAACCTAGGAGGTGGAGGTTGCACTGAGCCAAGATCACATCACTGCACTCCAGCCTGGGTGACAGAGCAAGACTCTATCTCAAAAAGAAAAAAATAAATTAAAAAATAAACACAAAAAAAGAAGATCTCTTTAAAGGTAAAACCCAAAGAATTTAGCACCTCTTTAGTTGTAGAGAACTGAGAAGTTGTCAAAAATGATAAAACTTATGAGAGATCATGTAGATGAAGTATATACGAGTCATCTACATAGAGACTGTAACTGAAATCTCCACAGTGGACGTTCAATCAGAAAAGAATAGTAGTAGGCCCTGGTTTCACACCTTATGAAGACTTTGGGAGGGATGCAGTTATTTAGAGGTCACTGGCCCCTCTGGGGCAGGGATGCAAATTATAGGCATATGGGAGCACCTAGATGCTAAGTAAAATAAAGACTGACTCTCAACTGGGGCTGATTTTGCCCCTTATCTCCCCGAACTGGGATATTTGGCTATGTTAATAGACAATTTTGGTTTCAAATGCGGGTGGAGGAAAGGGCACTACTAGCATCTAGCAGGTAGCAGTTAGGGTTCCTGTTAATCAGCCTACAATGTGCACAGGCCCACCACCAAGAAAAATTTACCCCAGCCTAAAATGTTAATAGTGCTATGGTTGAGAAACTCTAAGATCTGAACAGATAGTGAGAAAATAAGACAAAAAGGAATAATGGATAGAGGCTATAGGAGCAGGAGAGCTCCATAGTAAACATGTTGAATGAAAGGGAATTAAGAACAGAGACAGATGGGTTAGACGTGGTGAGAAGGGATACCTTTTCCTGAGAAAGAGGTAAGAGAAGGATGACAAAGCTAAGGGCTCTGCTTAGAAGATGAGAAGTTGAAAGTCTACTGAGTGCAGCAAACCACCATGGCACACGTTTCCCTATGTAACAAACCTGTACATCCTGCACATGTACACCAGAACTTAAATAATAATTTTTTTAAAAGTCTACTGAAATGACTAGGTTTAATTCCAGCTCTTACATGGGCAAGATGCTTGGGCCATCTGGGGTGCAATTTATTCATAAAGACTTTCTTGAAGATTTCTTTTAGCACCAAAATTCCATAGCCTTTTTTTTTTTTTTTTTTTTTTTTTTTAATGTTAAAGAGGTGGGTCTTGCTTTTTCACTCAGGCTGGAGTGCAGTGGCAAAATCATAGCTCATTGCAGCCTCAAACTCTTCGGTTCAAGCAATCCTCCTGCCTCAGCCTCCTGAGTAGCTGGGATTACAGGTACGTGCAACTGCACCTGGGCCCAACCTCTCTTTTCAGTAAGTGTTAACACTGCTTAAAATGAGGGAACAAGGGTGGGAAATGTCAAGAATGTAAACAGTTTGCTTGATCCTCTGTTTTGAAGAGAGCCAACTACACAATCCCATTTCTTCTTAAACTTTTACTCCAACATTTTAGTGACTTACACCTGTAGCACAAACTTGAATGGTGTAACATATCATAGACTTGATGCTTTGGTGCTTATTTTTGCTGTAACCTCTTTGTCCTGTTGGGCATTTTATTGTTTTGAAACTTTATTTTGGGCCAGTCAAAATTATAAAGTTTTGTTAAATTAGAAACAAAAAGTATAGTATATAATGAACCAAATGTTTAAGAAAATCTATTTTAAGAAAAATAGAGGTCTCCCCTATGTTGCTCAGGCTGGGCACAGGGGCTCATGCCTATAATCCTAGTGCTTTGGGAGGCCAAGGTGGGAGGACTGCTTGAGCCCAGGAGTTTGAAACCAGCCTGAGCAACATAAGGGAGACCTCATCTCTACAAAAAATTTAAAAACAAAACAAAAACTCTGCAACATGATTCTTTGCATCTTAAAGGGGATGGAGGGGCCCGGCAAGGTAGCTCACGCCTGTAATCCCAGCACTTCGGGAGGCCGAGGCCAGTGGATCACGAGGTCAGAAGTTCGAGACCAGCCTGACCAACATGGTGAAACCCCGTCTCTACTAAAAATGCAAAAATTAGCCGGGCGTGGAGGCGCGCACCTGTATTCCCAGCTACTTGGGAGGCTGCGGCAGGAGAATCACTTGAACCCAGGAGGCAGAGGTTGCAGTGAGCAGAGATCAGGCCACTGCACTCCAGCCTGGGCGACAGAGAGAGACTCTGTCTCAAAAAAAAAAAAAAAAAAAAAAAAGGAGGGGGGGGATGGATGGAGGACACTTCTGTTGTTAAGTAAAACAAAATACAATAAAATACAAAATTAATTAATGTTGGTTGTCAGGAAAGTCACTTTTGAATGGTTCTTATCCATACTTATCAATAACAAAACATCCACACTAAACATTGCCAGTCTTTAATGATAATAATTATGAGCAGAGAATTATGTAAAAGAATCAAAGATGCTAAGAAAGCACAAGGGCCTAAGCAGTTTGATCCTCATGGTGAAATGGTTTCCTAAGTATCCCCAGACAACAATCTTAAACACTAAGGCTAAGATTTGTCCTCTAAGGTACTTGTAAGAAAAAGGTAAGAAGTAGGGGGTAATGGAACAGAGGGAGGGAGGGGGAGAGAGAGAGAATATACAAATATATTCCTTTCACAGTTTCTGAAAACACCTTGAACAGTACTTTATGTATCTTAATGTATCCCAATCATCTAGAATATTTGTTGAAAGAATATCAGTATATAATTTGAAGATTAAGTAGGCATAATACTCCATTAGGAAATCCCTTGGATTTCTTAGATATCCCTAGAATAGATTCTAATAGATGGTTTTATGACATGCTTTAAAATTGGGATTGCTGGCAAATAAATATCAACATTATAGAACTTTCAGTTAAACACAAACAAGAGTGCCAAGTGCGACGGCTCATGCCTGTAATCCCAACACTTTGAGAGGTCAAGGTGAGTGGATCCCCTAAGATGAGGAGTTCGAGACCAACCTGGCCAACATGGCGAAACACCATCTCCAATAAAAATACAAAAATTAGCCGGGCATGGTGGTACACACCTGCAATCCCAGCTACTCGGGAGGCTGAGGCATGAGAATCACTTGAACCTGGGAGGCAGAGGTTGCAGTGAGCCGAGATTGTGCCACTGCACTCCAGCCTAGGTGACAGAGTGAGACTCTGTCTCAAAAAACAAACAAACAAACAAAAATACAAACAAGAGGACCAATGATAGGTAGGTAGGTGGATAGGGGAAGGATGTTGCTCGTGAGTACTTTTCTTAAAAATTACATAGGCAAAAATTAGGCTTAGAGATCCAACATTTCATTTAAGTCAGGGCTTTTAAATACCTCTTGTACCACTTCCAAACCCAATTTCAAATCCTTTCAAGATTTGTTAGAAAAAAAAAAAAACATTACTTTTACCTTCTGCACAGGAGCTTGACATTCAGATTCTAACATCGTTGTGGCATTATCACCAGATGGATGCATCACAGTTATGCCATTTGAGAGCTGTTCAGAATCACCTGGATGCACACATTTTTAGAATAGTATAATTAAAATATTTCATCCTACTCAACCAGAATTTGATTTTATTTTTCCTTCCAGGTCAGACACTATGAAAACAAAGAGACTAATTTTTTGATGCATCATTTAACTTTGGAATATTCTTAGTTAGGGACCTGTTATACTGTAAAATATTTCTCATTTGAAAGTTACCACTTTGTTCTCTTTTTGTTATTTTTGCTTATTCTGGTCAGCATGAAGTATAGCTGACATCATACTCACATACCAAAACCTATTTTATTTGACCCCATGCTATAGCAGCTCTCCAGTGTACAGAGTGACTTCAGCTCCAGATGTTTTGTTGTTTTTTTTTTTTTTTGAGAGAGGTCTTGCTTTGATGCCCCAGGCTAGAGTACAATGGCGCAATCTTGGCTCACTGCAACCTCCACCTCCAGGGTTCAAGAGATTCTCCTGCCTCAGCCTCCCAATTACAGGTGCCCACCACCATGCCTGGCTAATTTTTGTATTTTTAGTAGAGATGGGGTTTTACCACGTTGGCCAGGCTGGACTTGAACTCCTGACCTTCAGTGATCCACCCGCCTTGGCCTCCCAAAGTGCTGGGATTACAGGCATGAGCCATTGTGGCTGGCCAGGCCTGTAAATTTCAATGTGAGTTTTGGAAAGGACAAATATTCAAAACCATAGCATAACTTATCTGAAGCAATTTAGACTGCTGATAAAACCCAGTTATCACTAAACATTTACTGAGCACATACTATGTACTAAACACTGGGAACATAAGGATGACTAAAACGTAGTAACTATCCTCAGGTATTACGTGCCCAGCCTAGAGGTGGGTTTTGATTAGGCCAAGCCAATCATGGTAATTGTATCTCACCATCAGTAACTCATTTAGGAAGAGCAGACCTGAGCCAGTGCAGGGCTTCCAAGGGAAAGATTCTGCCTGGGTGGCCAATTGGAGACAAAAAAACACAGAGGGGAACTAAGATACCAGACACTCAAAATAGCTACCAAGGGAACAGGGATGAGAAATGCAGTAAGTCTGACTTTGAGGCGAGGAGAACTCATGCAATCTCATTAATTCTTAAGTTTTCATGCAAATATTTCATTTATTATTACTGGTGAAGATTAACTACAGAGTGTGAGCCCTGATAAAGCCATGACTAAAAGATTGACCTATCTTTGGACTATTGCCTATATATGCCAACAAAATTCCTTATTAAATCAGTTTGGGCTGAGTTTTCTGTCATCCGCAACATGGAACATCCTGATACATGAAACTTAATTGACCACTTGATTCAATTCTCTCTAGTCATCGTCCACAGGTTCTAATTAGTGGCTGAAGAACAAGAGGGACAAATCAAAACTGAGCTGCTGTCTTTATTAACTGACCCAAACTAACAAAATCCTGGCCACTTACATATTATAGGGACTTACATTTAAGCTTCTACCACCCATCAATCCCTTGATGGATTCTCTGGCTAAATCATACTCTGAGGTTGAGGTTTAGAAGAAGAGAGCAAGGAACATCAAGGAATAGCAGTGAGCACAGGAGAGCAAGACAAAACACTGTCAAAGAATGCATGAACAAAAGCTCAAATTTTTAATTTGTATGTCTCTACACAGCCCCAGTGTAGCCGTGTTTCCTCACTTCAACAAGGAAAGGAAAAAAAAACTGAGAAAAGCCAAAGCTGTAAGTACAGGACTACCTTCCCTTCTCTGCTTCCTGTCAGTGATGATTTACAAAGGAGAAAAAGTATGTATGGTAAGTGAAATTCTAAAGTGACCCTCAATTTGCTGACCCTAAGTTGGTAAGTGGTGATAGTGCCATTATTAACAATTAAAGAGGAAGGATTAAATTCTGGGGACTAGGCTGGGTGCAATGGCTCAGGCCTGCAATCCAGCACTTTGGGAGGCCAAGGCGGGAGGATTCCTTTAGCCCAGAAGTTTGAGACCAGCCATGGTGAGACCCCATCTCTACCAAACAAAACAAAACAAACAAACAAAAACTTAGCTGGGCATGGTGGCACATATTTGAGGTCCCAGCTACTTTGAGAGGCTGAGGTAGGAGGATGGCTTCAGCCCAGGAAGTCAAGGCTGCAATGAGCCATGTTTGTGCCACTGTACTCCAGCCTGAGCAACACAGGAAGACTGTCTCAAAAAAATAAATAAAATCTGGGGACTAAAAGGGGGAATTCAGTTTTTACATGGCTGTGTGTGGAATGCCTATGTGATGTTTAAGCAAAGACATTTAGTAGAGTTGTATAAACATGCCTGGGGCCTGGATACATTTGAACTGTAAAAATGAGACTAGAAGTCATGGATGCCAAAGATCACTCAAGTATACAGCACTGCTTCCAACCTTTTCCAGGTCATGATATATAGAAAATGATCAATGTATGGCCACCTGCACAAATGGGAAGGCTGCTCCCAGCTCATTGCTATAAGAGCTGAGGGGACATTCATTCAGTAAGACTGTGCTTTGAAACATGGTTGGGTAATTCTGGAGTAGACGAAAAAAACATATGAGAGGCTTAAGGATGCGACTTAGACAATTATCAACATCTAAAGGGAGGCAGATAAAGAGAGATCTGTAAGGAACAGAGAGATAGGATGGTTAAGAGAGGTGTCATAAAAGCCTAGGAAGTATGTCAAGGGTCCAACTCCCTGAAAAATATTTTTACATAAATTACGCTGTGACACCTCAAAACACTACAAAACTAATCTTTCCTCAGAAGCCTATTCTTCATCTGTGTCCCAGGTCTGTCAACCTGGACAGTATCCAGCCAGTATCCTGTGAGCCACCAAAGCTTATATCCCTGGGTTATTAACCCAGCACGTTTTCATATTTTGCAGACCTGCCCATTCTACTCTTCTAATTTAACTTTCCCCTTCTCTTTCCTTCTATCACTTTATGTCATTTTTTCCCTACTACTGCAACAGCCCAGCTGGTCTCCTCCCTTCTCTAGTCTCTATATTCTTTCCTTCAACTCACCTAAATAATATTGGCAAATAAATCACCCAGAGGCACAACTTCACTCAAAAAGCCTTCACTGCCTCCCCACTGACTATACTATTATAATTAAGTACAAAGTATCTGGACTTAAAGGGTTAAATGATCTAAACCTGGTCTACCTTTCTAATTTTCCACATTCCTGTTTAATCCAACCAAATCTTTAATCACATGGAATTATGAGTTGCCTAAAAACCTTCACATTCATGTTGCTTCCTCCATCCAAATGCCTTTCTATACTAAATATACATAGGTAAGCCTTATTTTTTTCTGCAATATCCAGCTCAAATGATACTCATTCTGTAAAATACGTATCTGCCAAACAGATCAGGTGATTCTGCCTTCTTTACTTCCTTAAAGTTCACTTTAGCTTCTCTCAGGGCACATTATTTTTACTTTATATACCAGTTGTTCATGTCTCCTATGAGATAGCAAACTCCTGGATTTACTTTTTCATTTGCAATTATGAATTCATGTTTATATAACAACCTAAATATTTTAAAGACTCAATATAATTTAGTGAAGTTTAAAAAAATTTTTTTTTATTATACTTTAAGTTCTGGGATACATGTACAGAACGTGCAGGTTTATTACATAGGTATACACGTGCCATGGTGGTTTGCTGTACCCATCAACCCGTCATCTACATTAGGTATTTCTCCTAATGCTACTTCTCCCCTAGCCCCCCACAGGCCCCAGTGTGTGATGTTCCCCTCCCTGTGTCCATGTGCTCTCAGTGTTCAACTCCCACTTAGGAGTGAGAACATGCGGTGTTTGGTTTTCTGTTCTTGTGTTAGTTTGCTGAGAATAATGGTTTCCAGCTTCATTCATGTCCCTGCAAAGGACATGAATTCATCTTTTTTTATGGCTGCAATTTAGTGAAGTTTTTATGAGACAGGGAAAGGGTAAACTATAAGGATAAGGGTAGTAATCTTTTATGTATGGCTAAAAGCTTCAACTTATAAGGAAAAAAAATTCAACATCGTCCATTTCATGTGGAGATCGTATGTGGGCAGGTGTGATGAAAACCAGTAACACTTAAAAATTCACTTTTTAATATTTTACGTACTCTAACATTTTGTCAAACTATTTTTCCAATAAGAAAACTTCAACATACATGTTACTTTTATCATTTAGTTGTAAGGTTTAACAAAAAATTTATTTCTATTGAGATTTAACTCCAGAAAAAGAAAATGTCTTTATAAATCTTATGGCTCACATACATTTGCAATTTCCCTTGGGCATAGTGCCACCTACAGTTGGCAAATGTAAACCACATTGTTTCTGAGAATTTTGCTAACTGCAAAAGAACAGCTACTTTGGCACCATCCAAACTTTCCTTTATATATTAGATTACTAATAAGAATCATATAAACAGAATTTCAAGTAATATAACAAACTGATCCTTACTGAAGGTGTAGGTATTAAAAGTCTGACTTTTCATAGATAGGGTGTTTTCTTAAATTAGGAATAAGAGAACACCTTGACTATATTCTTACCTTTGTTTTTCATAATCTATTCCTTTTCAAGGGCAAGGCTACCCTGGCATTCTTCTAAAACATACTCTGGCTAAAGCAGTAACTTTTGCCTACTTTAGCTCTTTATAATGAGCCTTCAAATGTTCAAATCTCTCCAATTAAAAAACTCAAAACAATCTCGCCCACTCCTCCAAAAAAATCTATTTTCCTGTTAAAGCCACAAATATCTTCCCATCCTCTTTACCAACAAAGTTCTTCAAAGAATGGTTTACACTCAAATTCACTACACTCAAATTCCATTACTTCTGAATTTACAACAATCTGGTTTCCACCCCATCACAATGGGTACTAAAAAAGCCTCTGCAAAAGTAAAAATTCTCACATTCCCAATGTAATGCCCTCTCTCCATTCCTCATCCTACTTAAATGCTCTGCCGTATGTGATACTCTTGATTTCCTTCCAAAAAAAATCTATCTTCATGGGCTTCTATTACACTATTTTCCCTTTTTCTCTACCTTTGATTACCTCTTCTTTTAACTATTTTTTTCTACTTTTACTGAGGAGGTTTTGTTTCTTAGAATTTTGTCCTTGAGCTTTTCTCTTCCTGCTCTGCAGATTTTCCTGGGTGTTTTCGTTTATTCTTACGGCTTCAAGTAGCTTCTACATACTGCTAATTCCTAATTTGTAACTCCTGTTACATGCTGGTAGTTCTAGAAACCTATTTCTAGCTTTATATTTCCACTTAGATATTCTGTAACATCTCAAACATGTGCAAAATGAGTTGTCTCCTGTTTTCAATCCAACTATTAGATAATCTCCCAGTGGCTCATTCATTTTAACAAAGTCTATCAATTCTGCCACAAAAATGCCTTATACATCCACATCCTTTCTATAGTTGCTGTGTTACTTTTGGTCCTAATAATTCATTTCCTAGACTATAGCATTCAGTGTCCTTACTTGATCCTAACTACATCAGAGTATCATCTTAATCCATCCTCTATATAGTAAGCAGCAATTTTTTCCCTATTATAAAACCTAGGGCCAGGTGTGGTGGCTCATGCCTGTAATCCTAGAACCTCGGGAGGCCAAGGTAGGTGGATCACTTGAGGCCAGGAGTTCAAGACCAGCCTGGCCAACGTGGCGAAACCTTATCTCTACAAAAAATACAAAAATTAGCCGTATATGGTGGTGCATGCCTGTAATCCCAAATACTTGGGTGGCTGAGACATGAGAATCGCTTGAACCCAGGAGGCAGGGGTTGCAGGGAGCAGACGTTGTGCTACTACACTCCAGCCTGCACAACAGGGCGAGACTCTGTGTCAAAAAATAAATAAAATTGAATAAAATCTGATTATGCTTCCTATATGAAGCTCCTTGTTGTACACAAATAAAAGTATACAAATTTGTATACAATTTGTTGTATACAAATTAATAGCACTGGTATATTCTAGGTAACTCATGACCTATAGCTATCATTCTGTTATTCTCCAAGAATCTTGAAAATGTATTTCCAAAAAAGAGTAGACATAAATATTTCATACTTGGGATATTTGTTTATTCTTCTTCCTGGAATGCCCTCCGGTGTGGCCTTAGATATTTTCTCCATTGATCTCCATTCCCTTCCCCACAATGAAGAGATATAACTTTAGGTAAAGACAAAATGGAATATTCAAACACAGAATAGGGAGGCTGAGGCAAGCAGATCATCTGAGGTCAAGAGATAGAGACCAGCCTAACCAACGCGGTGAAACCCTGTCTCTACTAAAAAGAAAAAAAATTAGCTGGGTGTGGTGCTACATGCCTGTAATCACAGCTCCTCTGGAGGCTGAGATAGGAGAATTGCTTGAACCTGGGAGACAGAGGTTGCAGTGAGCCAAGATCGCACCACTGCACCCACCCTGGGTAACAAGAATGAAACTCCGTCTCAAAAAAAACAAAAAAAAAAAACAAAAAAACAAATTACAAAAATATTAGCTGGGCATGGTGGCGCACGCCTGTAATCCCAGCTACTCAGGAGGCTGAGGCAGGAGAGTCGCTTGAACCCGGGAGGCAGAGGTTGCAGTAAGCCAAGATTGTGCCACTGCACTCCCACCTGCAAGACAGAGCGAGACTCCATCTCAAAAAATAAATTTAAAAAAACCACACACACACACACACACACACACACACACACACACAAAATAATAGGGAGCTTTTAAACTGAAAGCTGCAAAGAAGGATCAAAACGTCTCCCTCTTCCTCCTAATCTGTGTTGCAGTAAAACAGCTTGGAAATTTATTCTGCTAGGGAGATACTTCCGCTCTTGGGTGGCCAAGTGGAAACCAGAGCACATTCTAGAGGGAAGAAGAATGGACAAGGAATATTCATATCTGCCTTTAACTTAGGCCTAAATACATTAGTGTCTCAAGGTTTAGTTATGCTCTAGGCTAAACTCATATCAGAAGTACCCTTCGTGCCACACATCCCCTTCGACCCACCAGGAGAACCAAGTTGAGATGCAAAACTTTCCCTTCTGATAAGATATTAAGTCAAACAAATCTAAAAATATAAAAATTTAACCAGTTTTAGATGAATAGGAACTACCCTTAGGCAAGAATTTCTAGCCCAAGTTTCCTTAAGTGTAAACTATTTTATATACCTATAACTTCATTTCTTTACCTATAGAATCTCTAAGTAAGTTATCTTTCCCTTATTCTTTCCTACTTTTCTAATCCAGATAGGTGTCATGGAAGTTAAAGCAGCATTTCCCAGATCTGCTCAGAACTTGGTAGTATGGGCTCCGGCAGTAACAGGCGTGTGTGTGTGTGTGTGTGTGTGTGTGTGTGTGTGTAAAATGTATGTATATTATACACATAAATGTGTATATAATTTATATATATATATTTATATATGTAGTGCATGTGTGTATATATATATCATACCAATGTATATAATTTACATGAAAGTAAATTGGGTGTGAACTGTATACATAATTTTCTTTCTTTTAAATGTAATGAATGCCTACAGGTATAAAGCAGATAATTTCTAATGATGTGCTTCAGTGATTATTCGTAACCTGGAATTTACTAGTTATGATTGTTGGTATTTCCCAGATATTTAACACTTAAGATGACCATAGCATTTTCATATACGTATAGTTTTAGAAGTCAGTTTCTCAATAACAGTTGTTTACTTGTTAATTTCTTACCTGAGGGAGGCAGAATTTGTAAAGGTGAAATGTTTTTCACGGTCTGTAAATGTTCTAATTCTTGATAATTAAATGCTAATTGGTGGTGATTTGGTGGCATTACATGTGAAGGTGTGGTCTGATGAAC
Organism: Macaca mulatta; assembly: GCF_049350105.2. Lineage (NCBI taxonomy): Eukaryota > Metazoa > Chordata > Mammalia > Primates > Cercopithecidae > Macaca > Macaca mulatta. The sequence goes on from NC_133406.1 coordinate 148,328,610, forward strand.
AAGGGTAGTATTGGCAGAGGTTTTGTCTTGCACAGAACATTCTATCTGTTAAAACAAAATCAAAGTTATCACTTAGTTTTATCCATACAAGAAATATACCAAAGAGAACAGAAATACAAGAGGCAAGAATATAATTTAACGCTATCTTTTTAAAATACCTTATTATTTAAGTCACACAAATCTATAATGTATAGTTATCCCTATCTTGCAAATGAGGAAACTGGGGTTTAAAAGGATTAAATAACTTGGTCATTATATGGCTTACAAGAGGTAGAGTAAGTCAAAGCCTATGATCTTAGTTATGAGTATACATGTATATTATTAAACAATGCTATTCATTTTTTAAAGCTTTCCTGTAATTACTAAAAAACAAAACAAAACAAACCCCTGAGTTTTCATAGCAAATCTAGAGACCAATTCACTTACTTTAGCCATTTTTCCTTACTGTATTACAGACATAAGGGGAGAAATTTAAAATTACATTATGGTCAACCCACAAGACTATCAATAAATTCTAATTCAATATTCAGGTAACTATCAAGTAAAAGCTATAGTGTAATAATAGCTAACATTTATTTAATGTTTACTCTATGTGAGGTACCAGGGTAAGTCCTTTATATGGTTTTTCTTTAATTCTCACAATAATCCTATGAGTTAGGTATAATTTTTATCTCTATTTACATTTTCTAGAAATAATAGAAGCAGCTTACCTAAAATCTCACACCTATTCTGCGGCAAGCGAAGTTACAGTAGCAAAGCCCAGTAACCTTATCTAACCAGTAGTAGATGGCACAGAGATAAATAAGACAGTCTTTCTCCTTTGTCTAACAAGGCATTGGGGTGAGTGAGTAGGTAGGCAAGTATACAAGTAACACCTATGCGAACATGAATAAAACAAATGCCATAGGAATGTTTATCACAACAATATAGACCCAGGCCAAAGCTTAAAGCCTAATGCTCAGGTTTAAATCAGCCGAAGAAAAAAATCACTTTCAGAACTACACAAATATACACATTCATACATGAACCTATGGATTAATATATACTATCTTTTACCATAAACAGACATTTTTTTTCTCAGTGAGTGCAAAAATTTTTACCAAAAATAGACCATTAAAAAGGTGGCATTCGCCAGGCGCGGTGGCTCACGCCTGTAATCCCAGCACTTTGGGAGGCCAAGGCGGGCCGATCATGAGGTCAGGATATCAAGACCATCCTGGCTAAATGGTGAAATCCCGTCTCCACTAAAAATACAAAAAATTAGCCGGGCGTTGTGGCGGGTGCCTGTAGTCCCGGCTACTCAGGAGGCTGAGGTGGGAGAATGGCGTGAACCCGGGAAGTGGAGCTTGCAGTGAGCCAAGATCGTGCCACTGCACTCCAGCCTGGGTGACAGAGCAAGACTCTGTCTCAAAAAAAATAGAAAAAAAAAAAGTGGCATTCTACATGCTACATATTGAGATAAAAATGCTTCCAAAGTTCCTTCATAACTTGACATAATTTTTTTATTCCACTAATATACCTTTGGCAAGATAGATCATCTATAACTTCTTCCTATTCAAAAGGAATGGGAAGGCCAGGCATGGTGGCTGAAGTCTGTAATCCCAGCACTTTGGGAGGCCGAGGTGAGTGGGTCACCTGAAGTCTGGAGTTTGAAACCAGCTTGGCCAACATGACGAAACCCCGTTTCTACTAAAAATACAAAAATTAGCCAGGCGTGTTGGTGTGTGCCTGTGGTCTCAGCTACTCCGGAGACTGAGGCATGAAAATTGCTTGAACCCGAAAGGCGGAGATTGCAGTGAGCCAAGATCATGCCACTGCACTGCAGCCTGGGTGATGGAGTGAGACTCTGTCTCAACAACAAGAACAAACAAACAAATAAGTGTGTGAGTGTGTGTGTGTGTATATATTTTCTCTTATGTGTCCAAAGCCCTGTTATACACTACAAGTCATCTAATAAATATCCTTAGCCTTCCATATTTCTCTGAACATGCTTGCTGTGTTTTTTCGTTTTTTTTTTTTTTTGCCTCTCTTCATGCTATTACTTATTTTAAAAAATAAGCCTCTAATCTGTATGTAAACCATTTCTTTCCATGTTCTTTAAAACACATTTTAAGCATTACCTGTGTGATGCCTATTCTTCCTTCAGGCAGTATACATTCATTCTTCATTTTCTAAAAATAATTATATAGATTATGGCATTAATTATATTATCTCTTAACCATGTGATTATATTCCTATTTCACAAATTACAAGTCTTTTAAGACAATATTATTTGTTATTGTGTTTCCCTAACCTAGTTAGATGTTGTTGCATAAATAATTCTATGTTTGGAAGGGGTACAAAGGGAAAAAAATGTACATGAGGATGACAACTTGAGCTAGTAAAAAAATCACTTCTGTTCTTTTCAAAGCACATCAACTACTAGTCAAACATAGATGTGTCAAAATGGATAACAGGCAATTATAAGCTTTATCTGTAGAAACCTTAATTACCATTCTCCTACCATCTTTTGAGAAATTTCACTTCATTGTACGCACAGTTCTGTACACTCATTCAGGATGCCAAGGCCATCCCTCTGTATTCAGACTGTCAGGGATAAGCTGAAGCTTCTAGAATTTGTTCTACTTATCCATTTGGCTTATATAACAGTTATATCTTATTGAAAAATGAAGCCAAAGAGTTTCCCTATTCGGTCTTCTTCGGGAAGAAATCACTGAACATTTAGTTGATAAGCTAAAAACAGTGACAACTTTCTTCATGAAAATAAAATTGAAAACAATTTTAAAGAAAGCTACTACTATACCTATGAGTTATAACATACATACTTTTAAAATTTGGAGATACGAATAAAGAATTAACTTACTTTTACATTCTCTTTAGAAGGAGAATCATTTGGTTTTACTTCTGTAAACTTAGGGAACATTTCTGCAAATGTATACACATAAATATTTTAATATTTATTAGCTTAAAAAATAACAAGCTATAATTTTTCAACATTAGAAACACAGTGAGGGCCGGGCGCGGTGGCTCACGCCTGTAATCCCAACACTTTGGGAGGCCAAGGTGGGTGGATCACAAGGTCAGGAGATGGAGACCATCCTGGCTAACACGGTGAAACCCCATCTCTACTAAAAATATAAAAAATTAGCTGGGCATGGTGGCAGGTGCCTATAGTCCCAGCTACTCGGGAGGCTGAGGCAGGAGAATCGCTTGAACCTGGGAAGCAGAGGTTGCAGTGAGCCGAGATCACGCCACCCCACTCCAGGCTGGGCGAGACAGCAAGACTCCGTCTCAGAAAAAGAAAGAAATACAGTGGTGATTTCAAGAAAATGCCTTTATTACCAACCTCTCATATGAAGAAATCCTTATAGTCACAGGTTTTCACTCTCTTTGAATCAGCTAGAATTTCTAAAGGGATACCTGCTTTTAAGATATTTTATTTTCCGGCCGGGCGCGGTGGCTCACGCCTGTAATCCCAGCACTTTGGGAGGCCGAGACGGGCGGATCACGAGGTCAGGAGATCGAGACCATCCTGGCTAACACGGTGAAACCCCGTCTCTACTAAAAAATACAAAAAACTAGCCGGGCGAGGTGGCGGGCGCCTGTAGTCCCAGCTACTCGGGAGGCTAAGGCAGGAGAACGGCGTGAACCCGGGAGGCGGAGCTTGCAGTGAGCTGAGATCCGGCCACCGCACTCCAGCCTGGGTGACAGAGCGAGACTCCGTCTCAAAAAAAAAAAAAAAAAAAAAAGATATTTTATTTTCCTATAGTGGAATAAATTTCAGTTTACATTATGTTCAGGCAAAAAAGCACAGTATGTTACTTAACAGTAAAGAGCTTGAATAACTGACAGTTTAAAAAGGAATTTGTTGCAACAGAGATAAGGTTTCAAATAAGCAGCATCCATTATGCTAAAATCATCTTTTATCAAATAGCCATAAATATAGCCCTAAGAGGCTTAATTTTTAAAAAATCAAGAATTTACTATAAGAGAAGGGGATGTCATTTATCTGAGAGGATACAGTCTTTTATTAAAAGTAATGCTATTTTAGGTCTGTGGAAAGGTCTGCTGTGCTTGCTAAACTCTGTAATAAAGATTCTATCTGATTACTTCTAAGCTATTTGGCAGCCTCAGCTATACAGCAAGAAATGGGTTTTATATTATCTCCTCTGCCTTTAGAAATACTGTACAGCTGACACTGGCAGTAGAAGCAGACATAAAAAGAGATCTCTCCAACAGGGTGCTAGTGGGTTTCTCTTTCTTTATCCTACAATTGTTTCTGATGCTATCCTCCCCAGTCATAATCCTGGGTCAGTATGGTAAAGCACCAAACTGGTAGTAACTGCCTTGATCAGTCTCTCCAAGCCAGCTTTCATGACCACCTGAGTGTTATTTGTTTCATGCTCCAGGACACCAAGGCTGGTCAACACCAAACATTATTCAAACTTAAAACATTCTAATTTTAATAATTACCTTCTGCCTTCTGAAAAGCCATCAGTTTCCACTGGATGTGTTACTGTTCTTTCCTCTCCTAAAATGTTTGATGCTGGACATTGTTAAAATTGCTGAATGCCACTCAATGACATCCTTTAAATAATTCAAGTATTTAAAATGACATGAATCATCTTAATGTCACTCAGCTAAGTATTATTTAAGTGTTGCAGGCTAGGTGTAGGGGTAAGAGAAGGAGACAGACTGAGAAGATTGAGAATATATATCCAGATAGCTTTCGCATTTAAAGGACAAATTAGGCAGGGCGTGGTGGCTCATGCCTGTAATCCCAGCACTTAGGGAGGCCGAGGCAGTTAGATCACTTGAGGTGAGGAGTTCAAGACCAGCCTGGCCAACATGCTGAAACCCCATCACTAGTAAAATACAAAAATTAGCCAGGTGTGGTGGCGTGTGCCTGTAGTCCCAGCTATTTGGGAGGCTGAGGCAGAAGAATCGCTTGAACCCAAAAGGCAGTTGCAGTGAGCTGAGATTGCATCACTGCACTCTAGCCTGGGTGACAGAGCCAGACCCTGTCTAAAAGTAATCATAATCATAAAGGAGAAATTATGGTTTCAGCTTTGAACAAAAAAACAAAACCAAAAAGACTTCACTAATATGATCATATATGTATATCTATACATCTAAATTATTCAAATATGCACCTAAAATGACATCATCCTACAATATAAACTCTTAAGTATAGTACAAATATGACATACCAGATTGGTGTTCTACTAAAAAAAAGAAATTCAAGGGCATCACCTTAGTTTTCTAGTATATAAAACTAAGCTCAAAATTATTATAAAACTTAGCACCTCAAGGTCGGCGCAGTGGCTCACGCCTGTAATCCCAGCACTATGGGAGGCCGAGGTAGGTGGATCACTTGAGGTCAGGAGTTCGAAATCCCAAAACCTTAGCACCTCAAAATCTAAAGATATTAGCAAAAGGCATCAAGGAATTTTAGTTAAAAAAATAAAAACACCTACTATATATGGCTTATAAAAGTCTCAGCATTTTGCTTCTCATTCTAATTGTACATAATTGACTTTTTAAGAGCATAATAAACTAAAACTATACATATATGATATTCATGAGTTCCTGGCCTTTGAAATTAAAAGACAAACATACATATTTTCACTACCAAACTTACAACCCTATTTCAATTAGTGAAGAAGCTCTATCAGTGCTAGCAAACATCAATTAAAATTGATAATAAGGCCAGGCGTGGTAGCTCACACCTGTAATCCCAGCACTTTGGGAAGCCAAGGCAGGCTGATTACCTGGAGTTTGAGGCCAGGTCTGGAGTTTGAGACCAGCCTGGCCAACCTGGTGAAACCCCCTCTCTACCAAAAATATAAAAATTAGCTGGGCGTGATGGTGCAAACCTGTAATCCCAGCTACTCGGGAAGCTGAGGCACAAGAATCGCTTGAAGCTAGGAGGCAGAGGTTTCAGTGAACCAAGAGCGTGCCACTGCACTCCAGCCTGGGTGACAGAGCAAGACACCATCTCAAAAATAAAAATAAAAAATAAAATCGGTAACAATAATGACAACATACACATTGTCAACTAATTTCTCTAGGGAAGGATGACAACATGTATACACCTACCTTAAGAGGATCAAAATGGATACTATGTGTATTACTAAACAAATGCATATTGTGGCATATATCCTAATTATAAATGTTCTAATTTCACATCTGCCCCAAAAACTCAATATAAAATTTAGCTTCCAAAGTTTTCATTTTAAACTGTCAAAAAAAAAATTAACCATAGGCCGGGCACGGTGGCGCACACCTGTGATTCCAGCACTTTCAGAGGCCGAGGTGGGTGGATCACGAGATCAAGAGTTCCAGACCAGCCTGTCAACATGGTGAAACTTCATCTCTACTAAAAATACAAAAATTAGCTGGGCCTGGTGGCAGGTGCCTGTAATCCCAGCTACTTGGGAGGCTGAAGCAGAAGAATTGCTTGAGGCCGGGAGGCAGAGGTTGCAGAGTGGAGATTGCGCCATTGCACTCCAGCCTGGGCGAAAGAGCGAGACTCTGTCTCAAAACAAAAAACAAAAAACAAAAAATCAAACACAAAAAAACACAGAACTAAAAAAAATCTGCAATCATAGAGATCTGATTAAAGAGTTTACTACCTATCACCAATCAAAGCACTGAGATAGATGTTCCAGAGATACTAAATATTATTAGCAAGCCAATTTGAATTAAAAAACCTGAAAAGTTGAATAGGAACATAATACAATTTAAAAAACAAAGAAACAAAACAAAACAAAACGAAAAAAACAAGACCCGGCACAGTGGCTCACACCTGTAATCCCAGCACTTTGGGAGGCCAAGGCAGGCTGAAGTGGGTGGATCATGAGGTCAGGAGTTCGAGACCAGCCTGGCCAATATGGTGAAACCCCGTCTCTACTAAAAAATACCAAAAAAAGTTAGCTGGGGGTGGTGGCATGCACCTGTAGCTACAGCTACTCAGGACGCTGAGCCAGGAGAATTGCTTGAACCCAGGAGGTGGAGGTTGCAGTGAGCCGAGATCATGCCACTGCACTCCAGCCTGGCCAACAGAGTGAGATTCCATCTCAAAAAAAAAAAAAAAAAAAACATACACACAACAGAATATGATGCCATATGTAGCAGAAATAATTACCAAAGACTTTTAAATTAGAAAAAGAAATCACACTTTTGTTATAGAGGACAGATTATAGAAAAGTGATTGGTAGGCCAGGTGTGGTGGCTCATGCCTGTAATCCCAGCACTTTGGGAGGCCAAGGCAGGCAGATCGCTTAAAGCCAGGAGTTCAAGACCAGCCTGGCCAACATGGTGAAACCCAGTCTCCACTAAAAATACAAAAATTAACCAGGCTTGGTGCTGCACGTCTGTTGCCCAGCTACTTGGAAGGCTGAGGCATGAGAATTGCTTGAACCTAGGAGGCAGAGGCTGCAGTTAGCTGAGATGGAGCCACTGCCCTCCAGCCTCGGCAACAGTGAGACTCTGTCTCAAATTAAAAAAAAAAAAAAAAAAAAAAAAAAGAAATTTATAAAAGTCTAAAATAATTTAATAAACTCTAGTCATTTACCTTTAGCTTTCTAGTCTGAATGGCAAACATTATTTAGAGGCTTTCTTTGTATACTTCCTGCACTTACTAAATCATCCTCCTCTAAAAAGTTAAAATCTAGGCTTGAACAAAGTTTGTCAGTTTTCAAACCTTGCATGAAAAAAATCATATCTTTGTCATATCTATAGAAGACCTAGGTTGTAGTACTAAAATTACAAATTTATTTATTCCTGTTTGATGTCACCCATAACTAAGAAAGCTTTTTAAAAAAGAAACAAATGTTATTTAAAGAATAAATTTCTTTCTCTGAACATTACACCAAATCCAATAAAATGTAAAGAGTCCAAAGGATGAAGTGACAAATTCACTTTAAGTCTTAAACAGCTAAAGAAAAACAATGAATTGGGGCCGGGCGCGGTGGCTCAAGCCTGTAATCCCAGCACTTTGGGAGGCTGAGACGGGCGGATCACGAGGTCAAGAGATCGAGACCATCCTGGCTAACACGGTGAAACCCCGTCTCTACTAAAAAATACAAAAAACTAGCCGGGCAAGGTGGCGGGCGCCTGTAGTCCCAGCTACTCGGGAGGCTGAGGCAGGAGAACGGCGTGAACCCGGGAGGCGGAGCTTGCAGTGAGCTGAGATCCGGCCACTGCACTCCAGCCTGGGTGACAGAGCGAGACTCTGTCTCAAAAAAAAAAAAAAAAAAAGAAAAAAAAAAAGAAAAAAGAAAAACAATGAATTGATGTCATGACCATTTAGTTTGTGTTTAACTGTGCAAAAACTGAAATTAAGTACACTGAAAAAATTCTATTTCACACTAATCAAGTATCTGGGCTTATATTTAGACAGTTCCTGGAGTTATTCCCTATAAGGAAGGTTTTTATTAAAAGTACTCCTATTGATGAGCTGCTCCTTTTGATTTTTTTTTCTCAGTATCATTACTAGTCACAGGATTAAAGCTATTAGTTATATTCCTCCCTATAAATCACTCAAGGTAACCCCAAGATTGTTGAGCATTAGAAAACTCTCAATAGCTTATGCATGCATACTAACACAGCCTAGTCAACATAAGATACGTGCATTAGAATTGATTTCATTTTCAAGGCTTGGCTACATCTTTGATCTGACATTTAATGATTTTAGTTATGAAAAATCATTTTAAAAGATTTTATATTTATACTGATGTTTAATAAATGTTCTTGACTTATCTGCATATGCTGACACCAGTTAAAAAGATAAATAAAATAAAATCACATTAAAATTTGCAATGACATGCTGCTTCCAGTCCATAGAACTCTCATTTTCATTTTTCAAGGATTTGGGATTTCATTACGACTATCTTGAAACTGATTTAATATCTTGTTTAAAATGAGAATTAAGTGAATTTGGTAGATTTTTAAATAAAACTTTCCTTGTAAATCAGTGCTCCACCATGTGATCAATCCTACTTAACAAAGCAGAATTGAGTGAGTGAAGGTGATCTGGTTGCAACACCTGTCACCCCATTGGTCAAAGGGTTGATTCAGCTGATCTGGATGGCCAGGAAGGTATCTCCTTCCTCCCTCACCACTCCATGTACATCCCTCCCGAAGCTGTGCACTTGGTTGAAGAGGACCTTCTCTGATAGAGGAAGACTGTTCATTGGTCAAGGGTACACGAGTAGCTGTGCTCCCCTACTAGACCCTCCAAACAAGCTCTCAAAGCAGAACTAAGTCTATATTTTCTAAAGTGCATAAACTGAAGTTTGGGAATGATGAAAGATAACCATTTAAGTAACGTGGAATAATAAATAGCTTCAATATCACTTACAACACTCAAAGATTTTTCAGATATTAAATCTTAAAACATTTGCCCCACCTAAACAGCATAATGGTATTGTAGTAAAGAGAGACCAACTCACAACAGCATAACTATAAGAAGTCAATAATATTTAAAACTTTAGGTTGGGTGCGATGGCTTACGCCTGTAATCCCAGCACTTTGGGAGGCCAAGGCGGGCGAATCACGAGGTCAGGAGATCAAGATCATCCTGGGTAACACAGTGAAACCCCGACTCTACTAAAAAATACAAAAAATTAGCTGGGTGTGGTGGCGGGTGCCTGTAGTCCCAGCTACTCCGGAGGCTGAGACAGGTGAATGGTGTGAAGCTGGGAGGCGGAGCTTGCAGTGAGGCAGAGCTTGCAGTGAGGCGGAGCTTGCAGTGAGCCGGGGCTTGCAGTGAGCCGGGGCTTGCAGTGAGCCGGGGCTTGCAGTGAGCCGAGTTTGGGCCACTGCACTCCCGCCTGGGCAACAAGGTGAGACTCCATCTCAGGAAAAAAAGAAAAAAAAAAACTGTAGAGAAAGTAATTAAAGCTCTCTGACACAAACATTATAAAAGAAAGAATGACTTGCTTTAAAAAATTGCATATAGCCAAATTGCTATAAGAAAATCCAGGAAGACAGATACTAAATGAAAACTACATTAAGAAAAAATTACTAAAGACGAGGCACAATGGCTCACGCCTGTAATCCCAGCACTTTGGGAGGCCGAAGTGGGCAGATCAGCTGAGGTCAGGAGTTTCAGACCAGCCTAGTCAACATGATGAAACATCATCTCTACTAAAAATACAAAAAATTGCCAGGCACGGGGGCTGACGCCTGTAATCCCAGCACTTTGGGAGGTTGAGGCGGGCGGATCATGAGGTCAGGAGATCGAGACTATCCTGGCTAACAGGGTGAAACCCCGTCTCTACTAAAAATACAAAAAATTAGCCAGGCGTCGTGGCAGATGCCTGTAGTCCCAGCTACTTGGGAAGCTGAGGCAGGAGAAGGTGGTAAATCCGGCAGGCGGAGCTTGCAGTGAGCCGAGATCACACCACTGCACTCTAGCATGGGCAACAAAGGGAGACTCCGTCTCAAAAAAAAAAAAAAAAAGATTTGAATTCTGAGGCTGAGTTATTCTGATAGAATGTTAGGAAAACAGAGAATATATATTGCACAATTTTAAGAACACAAGTTAGTGATAAACATTCTTTCCTCCAAGCAACATATAATAATATTGTATCAGAAACTGATAATTCATATTAAAATTAAGGTACTTTATTGAAAACTCTATATTATATTGTACTTTTCCTCTAACACTTGAAGCATTTATTATAATTAGATAATTCAAACTAACAGGTACAGTAAGAGTTTTATCCTACAAATAAAAGACAAAGTGCTCTAACTTATTAGACCACAAATGCTTTATTAGATGAAGTTACAAATGCTAATTACAACTGAAAATACTAAATGCAGCTTAAGTTTTTCCAGTATTGTTCTATGCTTAGAAGTCAAATAAGGAAATACTGTATAATCAGAGCCCTACCTTTTTAAATTTTCTAGTATGACAAATTCCAAAGAAAGTAAAAATTCTGTTTATTCTCCAAAAATGTTTATCACTATATACTTTAGAAATATAAAAGCAAAACACAGCAATCAGCACCATATAAATGCAAACTAAACAGAACTAAGAGTTAAATAGAATGTATTGCAATTCAGCAGACCGTACTACCACACTGAAAAAAGAGGGATGCTTTTAATAATGCTAAGAATTCCTGATGTCACAATATTCTGTGTGAGATATTTCTTTAAAAAGAGAACTGAATTTCACAAGAAATACTTCATTTAAAATAAAGCAAAATTTAGGGACAAGTGTCCTATATTCTGAATTTGCCTTTTGGTCAATAAAGATGGACCACTGCCAAGTCAGTATTCTTGGGGTAGTGATTACTTATCAACTATGTAATCATTAATAGAAAAGCACAAAGAAAACATAAGTGACCTAAGCTTGACACAACTGCTAAACTATACAATAGGTCACTTGAGCATAGCTGAGAATCTGAATTTAAAGTACATTTTTCTATAGATGGAAGAAAATATTCTACAGTGAAGAAACCAAAGAAGTAGAAAAATAATCTGATTTCTAGCTTCTGGGATGACTGGTTTCTTAACTCAAAATGATTATTCCATTCAGAACATAGTATCACCACATGGCAACCCTTGCAACATGAGAGTGATTTGATAGATCATGGAGAGTAAAGCGAAAGGTGCTCTCAATCTTTTATTTTATAAAACAAGATTATTTTATTATCTGATATATTTTGATATTAAGATTTGAAATTATTGAGACTATCCCTCCTTGAGTAAACTTTTTCAACATTACAAACCTACACGTCATATACATGTAATATGAAGTTTCGTCTTACACAGTATCTCTTTTAGGGAAAATACTAAGATTGTCAACATGCAATTAAATAATTAGCATGATATACAAACCATGGATTCTGGGTAAGTAACAAATATTTCTTCAAAATATAAATCAATATTACAGGAAAAAAAATGCTCCCACCAACAGAGGTACATTTAAGGGGACAGCTAACCTGATTCAGAACCACTGCTGTCTGAAGAGCTTAAGTCACTGCTGCTACTTTCAGACTCTGATGAGCTGCTGCTGCTGCTGCTGCTCTCACTCAGTCGGGAAACACTTCCAACAGCTTTGGATGGTTGTGTTTTCTCAGCTACAAAACAGAGAAACATTAAAATGCCAGAAGAATTAAACAGTTGCAGGAACATTTAAAAACTGCCACCTAGGCTGGGCATGCTCGCTCATGCCTGTAATCCCAGCACTTTGAGAGGCCAAGGTGGGAGAATCACATGAGGCCAGGAGTTCACAACCAGCCTGGGCAATGTCACAAGACCCTGTCTCTACAAAAATAAGTAAATAAATATAAAAACTGCCACCTACATTTTGTTTGACGTTTTCTAGAATTTAACTGATTATTAACATCCAGTAACCGCTTTTCCAACTCCTGTTTTTTCTGTGAGTGAAGTTCTTCTTTGGACATCATTATTTTCTTAGCTGTGTTAGGAGGGAAGAAAGTGAGTATAACCAAAAACCAAACCAAATACAAAACTGATTTCTATTAATATGCAGAAATACATACCAGGAGGTTTTAATGGTCTCTTTCTTAGACACGCGGAAACATATTTTTCTAATTCTCTTAGTGTTGATGCTTTCAGTGTTTCAAAGTCTATCTCTATCTCATCAGGATTGGAATTGCTCAGAGAAGGCTCTCTTGACTGTATTATATGAACTACTCGCCCGAGTTTATCTCCAGGGAGTTTGTTTATATTCAAACTTAACTGCCTTTTCTCATCATAGTTCATAGGTTTAGCATTATCTTCATCTTCAGATTTTTGACCAATGTACTGTTGTTTCCTTTTCTTTGGCTGACTGTAACAAAAACTAAATTTAGTCCAACTTATCGTTATTGTCTTAATAAGCTATCATAATAAAAGATACTTACTTTCTCTTGGACTTTTCCTTTAGTCTCATTTGCTCACACATTTTTCTTGGATTTTCATTGCTGTTATTAACCTTTTCTTTTTTCTTTTCCTTTTTAGACTTCTCTTTCTTTTTATTTAGCTTACGGAAAGGTACTTGGGACAAAACCTGGAGCTGCTGATGTACAGCTTTAAGCTGATAAAATAAAAAAAATCTGTAAACATTCATGTCTCTAAATAATTAAAGAAACTAGAAAAAAATGAAGGCACTCCAAAGTCAAGAGTGTCTTTTGTGAAATTCATTTCTTATTACATTTCCTTCAAGTTTTTATTTAATTTCACAAATGCACTGAATTTTTAAAGGGCATGTTTTAAATTACAAAAACTATCATGTGCTCAACTCATAAACTTAAATATTCATCTACAAACAGATCAAGAATAAATAACATTTCCAGGTGGTCTTTTTTGTTTTTTTGAGCCAGGGTCTTGCTCTGTCAGGTGGGAGTGCAGTGTTGTGATCCTGGCTCACTGCAACCTCAACCTCCTAGGCTCAAGTGATCCTCCTGCCACATTTTTTTGATTTTTTTGTAGAGACGTGGTCTCACTATGTTGCCCAAGCTTGAACTCCTGGGCCCAAGCAATCCTCCCACCTTGGCCTCCCAAAGTATTGGGGTTACAGGCGTGAGCCACGGTGTCCGGCTGGTTTTTAATCATTGATTTTTGAGACCTGAGCTCCAGAACAGTTTAACATGTTATCATAAAAAGTAGTTAATGTTAAATAAGACCTCATCCATAAAATCTCTCTGATTATTTCATAAATCATTTCAATGAGAATCAACCATTCATGATTAGGGATGACATAATTTTTTTAAATTAACAGATTTTTATAATAAATATTTGATTAGGAAAGACTATTAAACATTACAAATTTGCCAATAAGTAAATAAAGCCACAGTTATGAAATGATTTAATTATAACAGCTTTAAATCTGCAGAAAAAATTTCCTGATAGATTAGTGCTCATAGACTATCAAAATTTGTATCAATACAATCAACTACCTGCTCCTGAAGCTTTGCAAGACGCTGAACTCGTTCATCTTCAGAATCACCAGAAGAGTTTCCTTCAGAGGAGGCTTCATTAGTGTTCTCTCTACCAGTGGTTTCTGTGATATCTGTTTTGATGTAACATAAAGGCATACTCTCAACAGGTTCAACTGGGATCTTTGAAAAATGCGTTTCGAAAACATCCTATAATGAAAAATTAGTTTGTTATGGTTTTCTGCATTTTTAATTTAATCCAGCAATTATAGCTTTTAATAAAAGGTACATTTCAGTGTCATATTTTGACCAGAATTCTTTTTGCCTTTAAGATATATCAGAAGATGGCCGGGCGCGGTGGCTCAAGCCTGTAATCCCAGCACTTTGGGAGGCCGAGACGGGTGGATCACGAGGTCAGGAGATCGAGACCATCCTGGCTAACACGGTGAAACCCCGTCTCTACTAAAAAATACAAAAAAAAAAACTAGCCAGGCGCGGTGGCGGGCGCCTGTAGTCCCAGCTACTCGGGAGGCTGAGGCAGGAGAATGGCGTGAACCCGGGAGGCGGAGCTTGCAGTGAGCTGAGATCCGGCCACTGCACTCCAGCCTGGGCGACAGAGCGAGACTCCGTCTCAAAAAAAAAAAAAAAAAGATATATCAGAAGAAACATATTAAGATTTATGCAGGCCAGGCGCCGTGGCTCATGCCTGTAATCCTAGCACTTTGGGAGGCCGACGTGGGTGGATCACCTCAGATGGGGAAATCAAGATCAGCCTGACCAACATGGAGAAACCCCATCTCTACTAAAAATACAAAATTAGTCGGGTGTGGTGGCACATGCCTGTAAATCCCAGCTACTTGGGAGGCTGAGGCAAGAGAACCACTTGAACCTGGGACGCGGAGGTTGCAGTGAACCAAGATTGTGCCACTACACTCCAGCCTGGACAACGAGAATGAAACTCCATGTCAAAAAAAAAGACTCATGCTTCTCTGCCTGCCAAACTTAGCAACTTTTCTCCATTTTTTTCAGGCAAGATAGACCTCTCAAGTAATACATGGGATCTTCTTTCAAGGGCCCTATAGTTGGTAGATCATTCTATTACCTCCAAATGGTTCATTTAGACTGTCCCCTCAGTGGGACATGGGCTCTAGTCAACCATATATATATCTACATCCCCTCTTCACTAATATTTCCCCAGTTTCCTTTGTATGCAGGGCAGCTTCATTAAAATATTCACTACTAAAGGATGCAAGAACTCAAACAAACAAAAAAACACACAACCCCCTCAGTTTTAAAAGTATAATTCATAAACTATTTTGTTGGTGCAAAAGCAATTGTGGTTTTTGCCATTTAATACTTAAGAGATGTGGGTGTTATTATTCTTTATCTCTTAAGTTATGGTTCTAAAAGATGTTTAAACTATGTTCAGAGGAAAAACACTTTCAGAGCACAAGTAATGGCTCACCTGAAGCATTCTTGCCATTGTCACAACTTCGTGATCTGGAGGATTGTACTTGTAGCAATTCATGAACATTAATCTAACATCTGCCGCAAATTTGTATGCATCCTTATATTCTTGGTTATCCATTTTCTCCTAAATTAAAGAAAAACTACAGGATTCACAAACAAATAGTTCAATTCAATAATTATTTGAGCACCGATATTAAATGTTCATATTACAAAATAATTCATATATACAGAAAACAGTTGCCCACCATCCAGATTTGACAAATGTTAAAATTTTGCAACATTTGTTTCATATTTTTTAGACTTTGAAAAAAAATCCAGTGAATTTTGATAAGTAGAGATAAGGAAGGAGGACATTCCAGGTAAAGAGAACTGGAACAAAATCACAAAAGTAGAGTGTTTTCATATAATCTTTTTTTTTTGAGACAGAATTTCCCTCTGTCACCCAGCCTGGAGTGCAGTGCATGATCTCGGCTCACTGCAACCCTTCCTCCTCCTGCATTCAAGTGATTCTCGTGACTCAGCCTCTGGAGTAGCTGGGACCATAGGCAGGCACCACCATTCCCAGCTTTTTTTTTTTTTTTTTTGTATTTTTATTAGAGACGAGGTTTTGCCATGGCCAGGCTGGTCTCGAACTCCTGGCCTCAAGTGATTTGCCCGCCTTGGCCTCCTAAAGTGCCAGGATTACAGGCATGAGCCACTGTGCGTGGTCTAGAACCATGGACATGTTCAAGTGGAAGAAAACAAAAAGATATATTTTTAAAATTTCCAGTGACTCACTCCAGGTAGTATGACAATGATGATCTTAATTTCCTTCATCTTTTTCTAGATTTTAAGATTTCTTTGCAATGATGAATTACTTTTATAATCAAGAAAAAGAAGTTCTTCCTATTAAGGCAACATTTACCTTAATAGTTCCAAGATCCATTGGATTTTTGACAATGTCATAGTAGTTATGGAGTCCCAAAGCATTAACGTCAACAGGATTATAAAAGGGCCATGCATATGAAAAATGTTTCTTTGCAAGCATTTCTTTAAGAATCTCACTACAGTGCCTTAATTGTTCAGTTACTTTAACACTCTTCACAACATTATATTGTTGCTGAGAATCTGGCAAAACATTCTTTGGCATATTTTCTTTTATAGGTGGCAATGTCACTGATTTTTCTGTGAATGTTGGAGAAAATTCACTACTTGCTTTAACTACTGAAGTTGCAGGAGTTGTTGTATCTGCTTTCCTCTTCACACCCTTTGTAACCTAAAACAGAACAATTCAACAACAAAAAAATATATTTAAAGTGATATTCAGAGCAATAGTTCCTTATCACTTAAAAGAAAAAAGGGAAAGATTATTGGCACCAAATCTTTATATAGATAATTTACAAATATTGTTGTCAATCCATGTATTAACTATTGCTAAAGGTTAATTTCCTTTTGTAGGCAAACTAAATAGTTCTAATATTATCTTCCCACGTACCAAAGAATGTCTTGTGCAAACCTTAAGATGAATGAAAAGTAAAAAATCAAAGTCATAGTTATACCAAAGTTTCTGAATACCTGAAAATCAGCAAGAATATATGATTTTTAAAAGAAAACTATGTAGGTGAACAACTTCTGATATTAATACTATCAAGACATCCAAACAGTACAAATTCTACCTAAGAAATATCAAAAATTTGGCTAGCCTCTTAGGTCTCTATTCATAAAATGCATAGAGGTGGAAATAGTATGATTTCAGATTGCTAGATGCTAAATGAATTAAAAAAGAAAAACTGCTAGATGTTGAAGACTAGTTTTCCTATTAACTGAAAAAAAAAATCCAAAATTAAAAAGCAATGATTTTAAAACTATAATAAACTTACTTGGGCCACAGTTTGTGAACTGGAGTTGACTGAAGCTCCTTGTGCCACGTTCAAGGGAGAAACAGATGTCTTAGGAAATACAGAAGGAATTGCTTGCTGCTTAAATACTTTTTCTGTTGCGTTGGGCGACGATTTTTCTTTAGCAGAAAAAACAGCTATATTCTGTTGAGTGCCTGGAAAAGTATGAGCCAGAATCAAATATATGAATGAATAAAGTATAAAACACCACTTTCTGTCTTATTTTCTATTTCAATTCATTTAGTTCAGCTTTTTAGCAATATAAGCATAGGATACTTATTTCATTTTGAAATCTACACACACAGGATTAGACAGGTTAGACCAATTTAGATATAAAGATATAATAATGGAGACTTCAACATTTGTTATTAATGGTAGGTTTACCAGCTTTATTCAAAAAGGTGCCTGGCTTAAACCAAGACTAATAATAGAGCCATGTGGTTAGCTTCAGGTAGCTGTGAACATAAGCAAAAATTTCAGATACTCTGGAGACCAACCACACAGTACTATGTGAGGTCTTCAGAATGCTCTGCATAAATATCCAAGGATTTCATTAATTGTTACACATAGTCCATCACAGAACAAAAGATGTGAATATGATTCTCTTATCAATACATTCTTCAGAAAATTCTGCCAAAGGAACAATTGTCATGTTCTTCTGCCCTATCTGTTTTTACAGAATGTTATGACTTCAGACATTTGGATCATATCACTCTGAAATCTGTTATTTCAAGAGTTCAACCTTCCATCAAGGCAACTCTATTCTTCTAATTGTTCACAACAAAAACCCTGAAGTCATCTTTGATTCCACTGTCTCTCAAACTCCATATGCAACCCAGCAGCAAACCCTGTTAGCATTATCTTCCTATCTAGACTCCAAACACTTCTCACAAGCGGCATTCACTCTGGCCCAAGGCATCATCAGTGCACAATTCAATTACTGCAATAACATCCAGGCAGGTCTTCCTTCTGCTTTGGTACTCTATAGTCTATCCTCAAAACAGCTGTCAAAGTGATCTTTTAAAACTCAAATTAGTGACGACTTGGAATCTTGCTAAGTAAAAACCAAAGTGCTCACAGCATATATGCGACCTGCTTGTCCTCTTCTCCGTACTTCTTCCCTCCTTCCAACCTCACTTCTTATTACTTCCCTGTCCTTACCTCACTCTAGCCTATTGGCCTTGCTCAAATTTGGTAAGCAGAAGACGACTATTTGTTTTGCCTAAGTAAATCTGAATGTATTTTAAGACAGGGCTGATATTCCTCAATATCTGAGTTGTCACTACTCTTTAAAACTTAGGAATCAAATACATTCAGATAATCTCACATCCTTTGATATTCCAACTGTTGTTACTCTTTGAACTTGGGAGCTAATTAGATCTGCATAGTGAGGAATAGTTACAATTACTTAATTTTGTCTCTGTCTCTCACAATAAAAAGCTCTGTGAGAGTAAGGGGACTTTGTTTTGGTCACCCCTAAATCTTTTGTACCTAATGCAGTACTTGGTACATGAGAGAAACACAGTAAATATTTACTGCATGCCTATTGTGTTGGGCACCATTTTAGGTGCTAGGGCGCAAATTCTCACATATGTCTTTTTTTTTTTGAGACAGGGTTTCGCTCTGTCATTCTGTTGCAGTGGTGTGATCATGACTCACTGCACCTTCAACCTCCTGGGCTCAAAAATGAACAAGACAGACATAGTATCTGCTCTTGGAGCTTACTGTCTAGTGTAAGAAACAGACAAAAAATAAGTAATCATATTGAGTACAAGTGATGCTAAGTGTTAGGAAGGAAATATACACGTTACTAACTAAACTAAGGCAGAGAACTATTATGGACAGGGTAGCCAAGGAAGGCCTCCCTCTCTAAAGCTGACAACTAAGGTGTCACTATACAGGTAAGAAGAAGACAGCTAGGTCAAGAGAACTATAGAATGGGAAGTAAGTACACATGATTAGTGTGTGCACGAAGAAATAAAAGCATTTTTAAAAAGACAAAGTAGTCTCCTAAGGCAAATACTGACAGAAGTCAAATAAAATGAGAATAGAAAAAAACACTACTTAAATTTTGCAGAATGAAGACTACAAGTGACCCTGACTGACAAAACGTCTTTGGTGGTGAAATAAAGCTAGAACTTGTGCTAAGGGGAGTACATGAGTATACAGGAAGAAAGAAAAAAAGGAACAATAGCTGGAAGAATATGAATAAAGGAGTATTTTAAAGATGAGATACTAGACCCAGTTTATAGGGTAATGAAACTAACCCCATAGAGGAGGAGAGATTAATGATGCAAGAAAAAAGGGAGATAACAAAGGAATAAAATGGTTGAGATGGCAAGATCGATTCACAAATGAAGGCATGGCCCAAAGTGATGGAGGATCTGTTATAGGCCTTTGCTCTAGCCGATTCCTCCGCCTGGAATGTTCTTCTTGCAAATCTTCACTTCTCAACGAGGCCTCCACTGAATCTGTCATGTTTGTCTCTCACTTCCTACTAGAATATAAATTCCAAGATGGCAAAGTTTTTGTTTTATTTAGTGATAATATCTCAAGAGCACAGAACAGTGTTGTGGTACATAATCAGCACTCAAGTATTTGCTCAATCAATATTATCAATTTAATACCGAGTTTTCTTTGCCATAAATTATCAACATGTACATAACCACATTATTTTAAACTAGCTACCATCATATGACAATTTCCCTACTACCGTGACTAACAAAGACATGACTCTGGTAGTGGAATGCTTCTGTCAGAAGTTTTTTAAACTTAGACATTCACTCTGAAGCCAAATCCTACCTATCCTTTGAGGTCAAACATAACTTATAGCACCTCTAAAGCCTTTCCCAACTTTTTCAGCATGATATGGTTTGGATGTTTCATCTTCTTCAAATCTCATGTTGAAATGTGACCTCCAATGTTGGTGGTGGGGCCTGGTGTGGGAGGTGCTTGGGTCATGAGGGTGGATCCCTCATGATTCTCTTGGTGTCGTCCTCGATGTAATGAGGGAGTGCTCACTCTATGAGTTCACACAAGATCTGGTTGCTTAAAAGAGCACCTCCTCCCTAACCCCACCTTGCCATGTGATACAACAGCTCCCTCTTTGCCTCTTACCATGATTGAAAGCTTCCTGAGGCCCAGAAGCTAAGCAGATGCTGGTGCCATACTTATACAGCCTGCAAAACCATGAGCCAAATAAACTTCTTTTCTTTGTAAATTACCCAGCCTCACATATTTCATTTCTTTCTTTTTTTTTTCTTTTTGAGACAGGGTCTCGCTCTGTCACTCTGTTGCAGTGGTGTGACCATGACTCACTGCACCTTCAAACTCCTGGGCTCAAGCAATCCTCCCCACCTCAGGCTCTTGATGAGCTGGGACTACAGGTGCATGCCACCATACCTGGCAAAGTTTTAAATTTTTCTGTAAAGGGTCCTTCTGTCTTGCTCAGGCTGGTCTTGAATTCCTGGGCTCATGTAATCCTCCCATCTTGGCTTCCCAATGTGCTGGCATTACGGCCATGAGCCACAACGAACAGCCAGGTATTTCTTTATAGCAATATAAAATGTACTGGCACACATCACATATCAATTTCTCACTCTTGGCCATGCATGGTGGCTCATGCCTGTAATCCTAGCACTTTGGGAGGCCAAGGCATGAGGATCATTTGAAGCCAGGAGTTCAAGATCAGCCTGGGCAACAAAATGAGACCCCACCTCTATAAGAAACAAAAAAATTAGCTGGGTGTGGTGGCACGTGTCTTTAATATTGGCTACTTGGGAGGCTAAAGTGGGAGGACTGTTTAAGCCCAGGAGCTCGAGGCTGCAGTGAACTGTGATCGTGGAGTGCCACTGCACTCCAGCCAGGGTGACAGAATGAGACCTGTCTCGAAATAAAACAAAACTTCTCATTCTTTTGAAACACAGTATATATTACATGTAATTTCATCTGACACGTGTCATAATGCATTGTCTTAATTTTTTTCCATAATGCATTGCCTTGTAAGTTTTTTCAAGTTTTATTTCTAACAAAAAACTTAAATGTAGGCCTGGCGCAGTGGCTCATGCCTGTAATCACAGCACTTTGGGAGGCCAAGGTGGGTGGATCACCTGAGGTCAGGAGTTTGAGACCAGCCTGTCCAACATGGTGAAACCCTGTCTCTACTAAAAAGTACAAAAATTAGCTGGGCGTGGTGGTGCATGCCTGTAACCCCAGTTACTCAAGAGGCTGAGACAGGGGAATCACTTGAATGTGGGAGGCAGAGGTTGCAGTGAGCAGAGATCATGCAATTGCATTCCAGCCAGGGCAACAAGAGTGAAACTCTGTCTCAAAAAAAAAAAAAAAAAAAAAAAAAAAAAGAAAACAAAAAACCTTAAAGAAACACTTGAAAGTTAAGTTGTAGCTATTTGTTTCAGATGCTCAGGTAACTGCTAAGAGCATGTTTCCCTCAGATAAAAGATCAATGAGAAGATCAATAATTTTTACCTTCTAACAACATTAAATGGAAAAAATACCAATTTTTATCTTGCTAAGGGTAATAATTTAAGTCAGCAACAATTAGCACGTTGGTTTTACAATTTAAATACCATACTGATCTATGTACTATCTACCTCATAAGGGCTTACTTAAATCTTCTTGTAGAAGCCTAGGTCTCACATTGTCAGACATTAGATCAACCTTTTCTAAAATAAGAATAACGACTTAAATAATCAGTGAATATCTCATAGATTTGGTTAAAGCACTATAAGTTATGACCCACCTTAAGGATCTATTAGCAATAAAAAATATATATTACTATCAATAAAAACCTGAAAAAAAAAATCAACTTCTGCCATGAACCTATTACAAGCCTCCTATATCTCAGGCACTTAACTATACACTTTATAAACATTTACAATCATGAAAGAAAAATATTTTTCGGGCCGGGTGCGGTGGCTCACGCCTGTAATCCCAGCACTGTGGGAGGCTGAGGCGGGCAGATCACGACGTCAGGAGATTGAGACCATCCTGGCTAACACGGTGAAATCCTGTCTCTACTAAAAAAAAAAAATACAAAAAATTAGCTGGGTGTGGTGGTGGGTGTCTGTAGTCCCAGCGACTCGGGAGGCTGAGGCAGGAGAATGGCGTGAACCCGTGAGGCGGAGCTTGCAGTGAGCCGAGATTGTGCCACTGCACTCCAGCCTGGGTGACAGAGCAAAGACTCAGTCTCAAAAATAAAAAATAAATAAATATTTTCCTGATAATATAAATGAGGAAACTAACACGGAATGACTAAGAACTTAAAGATTACACTGCTTAAGTGATCCAAAGATAAACCAACATTTACTAAATTCTTGGTTAACCTCTACAATAAATCTATTTGGATACTTAAGATTTTTGAAACACCATATTTAAACAATATGATTATTAGTTGTAAAGATGATTTCCTCCAAAGATTTTTGTGACTGAAGAAAAAGTTAGGAAAAAAAGACAATCTCCCAATCCAATACTAACATTTCATTCTCAGCTATGGAAATTTTTTTTAATGCAGAGAGCACTAGCAATTTGGGCATTCTTATCAGTACAGCACAGATACAAGATCCACTGAAAACAGTAGTAACAGCTATGATTTTCTGAATCCCTACTATGTGAATGGCATTATGCTACAGGAAAGCTGGCTCCAAGGCCAAAATCAATGCAGTCCTCACTATTTTTGAATGATACCCATCCTTGTGATCAAGGTTTGGCAGATTATTTCAAATGGACATTTTTTATCAATCGAATAGGATGTAGGACGTCTGGATGTCTGTCTCCTTTGAGGGATTTACACACACACACACACACACACACACACACACACACACACACACACACACACACACACACACACACACACACGAGACAGAGAGGGGAAAAAAACAGAGAGAACCATGAAGTGTTTACCTCCTGCCTTACCTTTCTTGATTCTTTCCTTACCACCCACAACTTGCTCTTCTTGTGGCATCTGAGATAATTTCTGCATAAACAGCTTCTCGAGAGCTTGTGCCATAAGAACAATGTCATCTCCAGGCTACAAAACATATTAAATATACCATAAGGATATACAGTATGGTCACTGTACCAAATGTTTTAAATTCAGGCCACTTTATTGAAGGCAGTAACATAGTACTCCTAGACAGTATTAATCTCTTATAAATTTAGAAAATAGTGAAGTTGCTCACATTTTATTTTCTTATTCTCTATGGTTGAAAGCAGCTCACATTTAAAATTCTAGCATTCTACTCCTTCAACTTCTAACAAGTACCCAAATGGCTTTCCGAACACTAGAGAATTACAATCCAACCAATCCTACTAAATCAAAGAGGTATTAAAAATGAGAATTTCACCAGGCATGGTGGCTCATGCCTATAATCCCAGCACTTTTGGAGGCTGAGGGGGGTGGATTACTTGAGGTCAGGAGTTCGAGACCAGCCTGACCAACATAGAGAAACCCTGTCTCTACTAAAAATACAAGATTAGGCCGGGCGCGGTGGCTCACGCCTGTAATCCCAGCAGTTTTTGGGAGACTGAAGCGGGCAGATCACCTGAGATCGGGAGTTTGAGACCAGCCTGACAAACATGGAGAAACACCGTCTCTACTAAAAATACAAAATTAACCAGGCATGGTGGTGCATGCCTGTAATCCTAGCTACTCGGGAGGCTGAGGCAGGAGAACTGCTTAAACCCGGGAGGCGGAGGTTGCGATGAGCTGAGATAGTGCCATTGTGCTCCAGCCTGAGCAACAAGATCAAAACTATGTCTTTAAAAAAAAAAAAAAAATTAGCCGGGTGTGGTTGCACATGTTTGTAATCCCAGCTACTAGGGAGGCTGAGGCAGGAGAATCACTTGAACTGGGAGGTGGAGGTTGTGGTGAGCCGAGATTGCACCATTGCACTCCAGCCTGGGCAACAAGAGCGAACTCTTGTCTCAAAAAAAACAAAAAAAATTTCAATTTTTCAATCAATTATTTGCTTACAAGTCTTCATCTTGCTTCAATTTATGACTGAGAAAAAAGTAAGTAATTTACAAAGCAACAGTTCTCTTAAAGAGAACATTTATTTCTAAGTTAGGTAGCTCAGGAAAATTACTAAACTTCATTTAAAAATATTACATCTGAAAGCACCCTTTGGAATTGTAGTTAAATTAAAATGAAGTTGCCAATGGTACTGATTTTTAAAAAATCCACATTGGGGCCGGGCGCGGTGGCTCAAGCCTGTAATCCCAGCACTTTGGGAGGCCGAGACGGGTGGATCACGAGGTCAGGAGATCGAGACCATCCTGGTGAACATGGTGAAACCCCGTCTCTACTAAAAAATACAAAAAACTAGCCGGGCGAGGTGGCGGCGCCTGTAGTCCCAGCTACTCGGGAGGCTGAGGCAGGAGAATGGCGTGAACCCGGGAGGCGGAGCTTGCAGTGAGCTGAGATCCGGCCACTGCAACTCCAGCCCGGGAGACAGAGCGAGACTCCGTCTCAAAAAAAAAAAAAAAAAAAAAAAAATCCACATTGGAGCTGGATGCAGTGGTGTGTGCCTATAATCCCAGCTACTTAGGAGGCTGAGGTAGGAGTATCACTTGAGCCCAGGAGATCAAGTCCAGCCTAGGCAACACAGTGAGTCCCTGTCTCAGAAAAAAAAAATCATTTGCATTGGCTGATAGTTTTAAATTTGTGCTGATAGTTTTAAATTTGGCTGATAGTTTTAAATGAGTGCAGTGGTGTGATCTCGGCTCACTGCAACCTCCACCTCCCGGGCTGAAACGATTCTCCTGCCTCAGCCTCCAGAGTAGCTGGGACTACAGGCATGTGCCACCATGCCCAGCTAATTTTTGTATTTTTAGTAGAGGCGGGGTTTCACCATGTTGGCCAAGATGTTCTCGATCTCTTCACCTCATGATCCTCCCACCTCCGCCTCCCAAAGTGCTGGGATTACAGTTGTGAGCCACTGTGCCCAGCGAGAACATATCTGATCTTTAAATCAACTTGTTGTGAAGTTTAGAAGTAGGCAATTGGTTTGGCTTTTTAGTTTATGGCCAGGGGTCCATACTGTGAAAATTTAATGAAGATTAATATATACTAAGACTTTTCCTTTATCTCATAACTAAAATGACAGGAATGCAACAGAAAACATTCTGAAATACTTTATTCACAGAAACCAGCTCTCATTGGTATTTTTTAAAAACATAACAAGCCACTACAGCTATTCAGGCACAAAAATATTATAGCAAATAGACTGAACAAGTATTGGTATGTGAAAATTGTGAAATTCAGTGAAAAAGTATTATCCTTAAAAATATGTAACAGATCTTGGCCAGGCACAGTGGCTCACACCTATAATCCCAGAACTTTGGGAGGCCGAGGTGGGTAGATCACCTGAGGTCAGGAGTTCGAGACGAGCCAGGCCAACATGGTGAAACCCGTCTCTACTAAAAAAAAAAAATGTATAAAAAATTAGCCTGGGCCGGGCGCGGTGGCTCACGCCTGTAATCCCAGCACTTTGGGAGGCCGAGACGGGCGGATCACGAGGTCAGGAGATCGAGACCATCCTGGCTAACACGGTGAAACCCCGTCTCTACTAAAAAATACAAAAAACTAGCCGGGCGAGGTGGCGGGCGCCTATAGTCCCAGCTACTCGGGAGGCTGAGGCAGGAGAATGGCGTGAACCTGGGGGGCGGAGCTTGCAGTGAGCTGAGATCCGGCCACTGCACTCCAGCCTGGGCAACAGAGCGAGACTCCGTCTCAAAAAAAAAAAAAAAAAAAAAATTAGCCTGGCAGGGTGGCAAGTGCCTGTATTCCCCACTACTCGGGAGGCTGAGGCAGGAGAATCACTTGAACCTGGGGGCGGAGGTTGCAGTGAGCCGAGATCACACCACTACACTCCAGCCTGGGTGACAGAGCCAGACTCCATTTCAAAAAAAAAAAAATTATATATATACACACACACATATACGTAAAAGATTTCAAATGAAGAGACTTGAAATCTGAAATGATCACGATTTTATACATCTCTCTCCTATATGTAACGGCAAAGAATTAGCAAGTATAACATAAAGCTTACATACCTTGTTATATAAATAACAATTTGAGAACATTGTATTGAAGTCTTCTATACATTCTGAAGCCTTCACATAATATTTATTCTCCAAGCGCTTCTTAATTGTATTTAAATCCATTGGGTTTTTTATAATGGTATAATAATCCTATGGTTTTGAACAAATTCTAAATGTTAGTAAGAATGAATACACTACAACCATTGATATACAAAGAAATTTAATACACTATACACCTGTAACTAGAGAAACTGATTATCTTTAAAAAGTCATATTCTGGCTGGGCACAGTGGTTCACGCCTGTAGTCCCAGCACTTTGGGAGGCTGAGGCAGGAGGATCACTTGAGGCCAGGAGTTCAAGATCAGCCTGGCCAACATGGTGAAACCCATCTCTAATAAAAATACAGAAAATTGGCCGGGCGTGGTAGCTCACACCTTTAATCACAGCACTTTGGAAGGCCGAGGTGGGTGGATCACCTGAGGTCAGGAGATCGAGACCAGCCTGCCCAACATGGGGAAGCCCCATCTCTACTAAAAATACAAAAATAAGCCTGGCGTGATGACGCGTGCCTGTAATCCCAGCTACTCGGGAGTCTGAGGCAGGAGAATCACTCAAACCTGGGAGGCAGAAGTTGCAGTGAGCTAAGATTGTGCCATTGCACTCCAGCCTGTGGGACAGAGCAAGACTCTGTCTCAAAAAACAAAACAACAGGCCGGGCGCAGTGGCTCAAGCCTGTAATCCCAGCACTTTGGGAGGCCGAGACGGGCGGATCACGAGGTCAGGAGATCGAGACCATCCTGGCTAACACGGTGAAACCCCGTCTCTACTAAAAAAAAAATACAAAAAAACTAGCCGGGCGCGGTGGCGGGCGCCTGTAGTCCCAACTACTCGGGAGGCTGAGGCAGGAGAATGGCGTGAACCCGGGAGGCGGAGCTTGCAGTGAGCTGAGATCCGGCCACTGCACTCCAGCCTGGGCGGCAGAGCGAGACTCGTCTCAAAAAAACAAAAAAAAAAAACAAAAAAACAACAACAACAAAAAACAAACAAACAAACAAAGAAACCCAGATAATTAGCCAGGTGTGCTGGCACACGCCTATCTTCCCAGCTACTTGGGAGGGTGAGGCCCAAGAATCACTTGAACCCAGGAGGCAGAGGTTGCAGTGAGCTGAGATCATGCCACTGCACTCTAGTCTGGGTGACAGAGCGAGACTCTGTCTCAAAAAAAAAAAAAAAAGGCCATATTCTAGAAACTAAAACCTTTAGTAATGAGAAACAAAGCTGACTGCTATGGCATTATTTTTAGATGTTTAAAAAAAAAAAGCCAATAAAGATGAATAAAGATAAGAATTTCAGAATAAAATTATCCTTGAAAATAAAAAGGGCAGGAGGAGTAAGAACCTTGTTTTTATGGAGTCTGACTCCATAGAATAAAATCCCATCTTCAAGTTGACTAGCTATATTGTAAACTACTCAACCATTGCATTACTGAATGGCTAAAAATTCCTAACGTAAGACCTAAAGTCAAATTCTGTATGTGATGCGACCAAGCCTGCCAGGAAGTGTCAAGAGAAACTTCACGGAAAAGGTAAAATTCAGGATAACTCTGCATCCAAAAGGTGAAGTGACATATACTATAATAAAACATGTATTATAATTTATCACAACTCATTAAAATAAGAATGTGAATGCTCAGAAAAATACTTTGTTTTTTTGGAAAACAATTACTCATTGGGATAGACTTCAGTGATGCTAAATAAATCAGGTATTTGTTAAATACTTTTGTATTTTTAATTTTTGGAGATGGAGTTTTACTTTTGTTGCCCAGGCAATGGTGTAATCTCAGCTTACTGCAACCTCCACCTCCACCTTCAAGAGATTCTCCTGCCTCAGCCTCCTGGGTAGGTGGGATTACAGGCATGTGCCACCACACCTGGCTAATTTTGCATTTTTAGTAGAGACGGGGTTTCTCCATGTTGGTCAGGCTGGTCTCGAACTCCTGACCTCAGGTGATCTGCCCACTTCAGCCTCCCAAAGTGCTGGGATTACAGGCAGGAGCCAACGTGCCCAACAAATATGATTTATTAAAGACTAGCTATGTCTTACAGAAAGGTACAGGATTTTTTTTTTGAAATATAGTTGAAGACATACATACAGGCAACTTTAGTTTCACAGCATCCACAGGACGTTGAAAAGGCCATGAAAAACTATGCTTCCATAAATCCTTTAGGACAACTTTTTGTAGATACTGAAGTTGATTTGTCAATCGCCCATTTTTCTTGGTATTTATATACTCTGGTGGAGGAGGGTTAACAATAATAGCTGTTTGTCGACTTGGCAGAGACATTCTTAACTGCTTCGAATCCTGCTTACACGTACATATCCTGAAAAACAAAAACTGAGTACTTCAGAAGCACTTTAGGAATGGTTTCCACAGGAGCTGAAAAGTGTTATTCAACAGTAACAGAGGCCAGGCACGGGGCACAGGCCTGTAATCCCAACACTTTGGGAGGTCAAGGCGGGTGGATCACCTGAGGTCAGGAGTTCCAGACCAGCCTGGCCAATGTAGTGAAACCCCGTCTCTACTAAAAATACAAAAATTAGCCAGGCGTGGTGGCACATGCCTGTAATCCAAGCTACTTGGGAGGCTGAGGCAGGAGACTCGCTTAAACCCAGGAGGCAGAGGTTACAGTGAGCCAAGATCATGCCATTGCACTACAGCCTGGGCAACAAGAGTGAAAGTCTGTCTCAAAAAAGAGTAACAGATACTGTATTTTAAAGCACATCATGATTAAGACAGGATTTAAAAAAAAAAAAGCCAAAAGCAGCAATTTTTAAACAAACTTTTTCTATACAAGTAGTAAAAGTTTTACTATATATGCCTTAGTCTTGGATGTTTTAAATTTTTCAACATCTCAGTCTTTCTGCCTTTCAAAAAAACACAAATTGAGGTCTTAGCAGGAAAAGTCTATAAATTCCTAGTCGGAAGAAATAACAGAATGTTAAAGACATGAACAGTGTGTAAGTATTCTACAACTGTTAATTCAACAAAGAGAAAAGCAAAGTAAAAAATTTTTCTGGCTAATTTGAAAAAAGTGATTTATTTATTTATGGTCTCTCTCTCTGAGATGGAGTCTCACTCTGTCACCCAGGCTGGAGTGCAATGGCACGATCTTGGCTTACTGCAATCTCCGCCTCCCAGGTTCAAGCGATTCTCCAGCCTCAGCCTCCCAAGTAGCTGTGACTGCAGATGCATGCCACCATGCCCAGTTAATTTTTGTATTTTTTGGAGAGACAAGGTTTCAACATGTTGGCCCGGGTGGTCTCAAACTCCTGACCTCAGGTGATCCACACACCTTGGCCTCCCAAGGTGCCGAGATTACAACCTTGAGCCACCATGCCCAGCCAAAGTGATTTTATTTTATTTTATTTTATTTTTATTTTATTTTTTTTTTTTTTGGAGACGGAGTCTTGCTCTGTCGCCCAGGCTGGGGTGCAGTGGCCGGATCTCAGCTCACTGCAAGCTCCACCTCCTGGGTTTACGCCATTCTCCTGCCTCAGCCTCCCGAGTAGCTGGGACTACAGGCGCCCGCCACCTCGCCCGGCTAGTTTTTTTTTGTATTTTTTAGTAGAGATGGGGTTTCACCGTGTTAGCCAGGATGGTCTCGATCTCCTGACCTCGTGATCCACCCGTCTCGGCCTCCCAAAGTGCTGGGATTACAGGCTTGAGCCACCGCGCCCGGCAGTGATTTTATTTTTATTTTTCTATTTTTATTTATTTTTTTGAGATGGAGTCTCATTCTACCGCCCAGGCTGGAGTGCAGTGGTACAATCTCCACTCACTGCAACTTCCGCCTCCTGGCTTCAAGTGATTCTCCTGCCTCAGCTTCCTGAGTAGCTATGATTACAGGCGCCTGCCACCACGCCCAGCTTTTATATTTTTAATAGAGGCAGGGTTTCACTACATTGGCCAGGCTGGTCTGGAACTCCTGACCTCAGGTGATCCGCCCTCCTCGGCCTCCCAAAGTGCTGGGATTACAGGCGTGAGCCACTGTACCCGACCCAAAGTGATTTATTTTAAAACCAAATTTATTAGAGTAAAATGTTACTCTGTGGCATATATTGCTACATCTAGAATAAAATATTTTAAATTTCATAGGTGTTTCAGAAAGACAGTATTTAATATTCCTAGACAGCATCATTAAGGATAAAAATGGTACTACCAATGTACACATAATACCTCAAGTACATGAGCAAAATGAAAAGTAGTTATGAAATAATTTTGCCCACTTTTAGAGATCAGTGTTAACAGCCAATAATATATCCTTGTCTGCATTAAAGTAGTATTAGTTCTCACCTCCTGTTGCATATTAATCACTTGTAGATATTTTTGAATTACAGCATAATACATACCAAAATTTACCATATTAACTCTAAGTGTACAGATCAGTAGTGTTATTTAAGTATATTCATGTTTTTTGTGAAACCAATCTCTAGAACTTTTTCATCTGGCAAAACAGAAACTCTATGTGCATTAACCAACAAATCTGCATTCTTCTGTCCCCCCTGTACCTAGCAACCACCATTCTGCTTTCTGTTGCCATTAATTTGACTACTCTAAATACTTCATTAAAGTGACAAATCATATTATCTTTTTTGTGACTGGCTTATTTTTCCTAATATAAAGCCCTCAAGATTCATCCATGTCGTAGTGTGTGTTAGAATTTCCCTTCCTTTTAAGGGTAAATAATATTCCATTGTATGTGTATCATTTTCTTTATCCATTCATTCATTGATGCCACTTGGGTTGCTTCCACTTGTTGACTCTATTGTGAATACTGCTGCTATGAACATGGGTTTACAAGTATCTCAGGACCCTGCTTTCAATTCTTTTGGATATACATACACAAGTAGAATTGCTAGATCATATGGCAATTATATTTCTAATTTTTTGAGGAAGCCTATCCCATTTTCCATGGCCAATACATGATTTCACATTCCCACTAACAATGTACAAGAGTTCAATTTCTCCACATCCTTGCCAATAGAAATTTTTTGGTTTAATACTAGCCATCCTAATAGTTATGAGGAGCTGTGGATCTTTAAAAATACCAATGCTCAGGTCCCAATCTCTGGCGAGAGTGCCGGGGAATCAGTTTTGTTGGTTTTTTTAACTGTTACTTCTGATGTGCAGCCAAGATTGAGTACTACTACATTAAAATGAATTAAAGGTGGTTATCAATCTTCTACTTTCACGATTTTCATGTTACACATATATGGAAATATAACACTTAATAAAACTCATAGGCTGGGTGCTGTGGCTCATGCCTGTAATCCCAGAACTTTGGTAGGCTGAGGAGGGCAGATGGCTTGAGGGCAGGAGTTTAAGACCAGACTGGACAAGATTAAACCTCCCATCTCTGCAAAAAATACAAAAATCAGTAGGGCGTGGTGGTGCACATCTGTAGTCCCAGCTACTTGGGAGGCTGAGGAGGATCACTTGAGCCCGGGAGGTAGAGGTGGCAATGAGCCCAGATTGTGCCACTGCACTCCAGCCTGGGTGACACAGCAAGACCCTGTCTCAAAAAAGAGCTCAGGAGTTCAAGACTAGCCTGGGCAACACAGTGAGACCTCACCTGTAAAATTAAAAAAGAAAAGAAAAAGAAAAATCATTAAGAACATCATTAAGAACAAAGATGGAGCTATTCTAGGATGTCACAACTAAACTGGCTCTTATCCTGGCTTCGTAATTATTTAAAGCTAACCTACTTTTTAGGTGCCCCAGTCACCACACCCTCGCTCATCCACAAAGGTTAAACACTCCACTGACTTTTATCACTATAGACCAAACTGTGACCATTTTTTAACTTTACATATAGTATTATTTACTATGTATTATGTTTTTGGTTTTGAGATGGCGTCTCACTCTGTCGCCCAGGCTGGAATGCAGTGGTGCAATCTGGGCTAAAAAATATATATTATATACACATATATATACACATACACAATATACTTTCTGCAGTCTCATGGTTTCATTTTCTACTTTTTTTTGAGTCAGGGTCTGACTGTCACCCAGGCTGGAGTACAATGGTATGATCTTGGCTCACTGCAGCCTCAAACTCCTGGGCTCAAACGACTCTCCCACCTCAGCCTCCTGATTCTCTGGGACTACAGGTACACGCTGCCATATCCAGCTCATTTTTTTTTTTTTTTTTTTTTTTGTATTTTTTTGTAGAGATGGGGTTTTTCTATGTTGCCTAGGCTGGTCTCGAACTACTGAGCTCAAGCAATCTGCCCTCCCTGGCCTCCCAAAATGCTGGAATTACAGGTAAGCCCACGGTTCCCTGCCTCATTTTCTACATGTAATTTTTTATTTGGAATTACTTTCTGCTGGTATCTTTGGCTACAGACATTCCCCAGCCTTGATTTTTTTAAAAAAAATACCTTGCCACACAAAAAACTTACACAAGGATGTTTATAGCAGCTTTATTCATAATTGCCAAAACTTGAAAATAACTAAGATGTCCTTAAGTAGGTGAAAGGGTAAATACACTCTACTACATTCATGCAATGAAATATTATTCAGTACTGAAAAGAAATGAGCTATCGGCTGGGCGTGGTGGCTCACACCTGTAACCCCAACATTTAGGGAGGCAAAGGTGGGCAGATCACCCAAGGTCAGGAGTTCAAGACCAGCCTCAGCAACATGGCGAAAACCCATCTCTACTAAAAATACAAAAACTAGCTGGAAATGGTGGTAATCCCAGCTACGCAGGAGGCTGAGGCATGAGAATCGCTTGAACCAAGTAGACAAAGGTTTCAGTGAGCTGAGATCCCACCACTGGACTCCAGCCTAGGTGACAGAGCGAGACTCCTTAAAACAACAACAACAACAAAAAAGACATGAGCTATCAAGTCACGAAAAGACATCGTGAAAACTTGAATGTCATTCTCAAAAAAAGGCAAAACTGAGGTCAGGAGCTCGAGACCAGCCTGGTCAACAGGGTGAGACCTCCCTATCTCTAATAAAAATACAAAAATTAGCCAGGCAATGTGGTGCATGCCAGTAATCTCAGCTACTTAGAGGCTGAGGCACAAGAATTGCTTGAATCTGGGAGGTGAAGGTTGCCAGCCAAGATGGCCCCACTAAACTCCAGCCTGGGCGACAGAGTGAGACTCTATCTCAAAAAAAAAAAAAAAAAAAAAGACAAAACTATAGTAAAAAGATCAGCAGTTGCTAGGGGTCTGGAGAGGAAGGAATAGGCAGAGCACAGGGGATGTTCAGGGCAGTGAGATTATGTTGTATGATACTATAATGGTAGATCCATTTGTCAAAACTCATAGAATATACACCAAAACAGAAACTATGTAAACTATTAATGTTGGGTGATGACGTGTCAATGTAGGTTCATTGTGACAAACGTACCACTCTGGTGCTGTACTTGAAACGGGGTAGATGGGAACACTATTTTCTGCTTAGTTTTGCTGTGAACCTAAACTCCTCTAAAACACAAAAAATCTTTTTTTTTTTTTTTTTTGAGACAGAGTCTTGCTCTGTCGGGAATGCAGTAGCACGATCTCGGCTCACTCCAAGCTCCGCCTCCCAGATCCAAGCCATTCTCCTGCCTCAACCTCGAGAGTTGCTGGACTACAGGCACTACAGGCACCTGCCACCACGCCCAGCTAAGTTTTTGTATTTTTAGTAGAGATGGGGTTTCACCGTGTTCGCCAGGCTGGTCTCGATCTCCTGACCTCGTGATCCGCCTGCCTCAGCCTCCCAAAGCACTGGGATTACAGGCATGAGCCACTGCGCCGGGCCAAAAATAAAATCTATTAAAACACACATACATAAAAATCCTCTCCCACTATGTTCAGCGCTAACACAAAATTTTTGCTCTCCCACAAATCCTAAATACCTTAAAACATTCCATAATTCTATATCCCTCACTGGCCTTCCTCAGTTACCTTCCTAGACTTCTCTGCAGTATTTAACATGGCTAAGTACATAGTACCTATAAATTACTTATAAGTCTTTTTGTCAAATATGTGCAATTGAATGTAATCAAGATTTTATTTATAATTTTAAAATTTTGTTGGAGACAGGGTCTTGCTCTGTCACCCAAGCAGGAGTGCAGTGGCTCAATCATGGCTCACTGCAATCTTGAACTCCTGGGCGCAAGGAATCCTCCTGCCTCAGCTTGCCGAGTAGCTAGGACTACAGGTACATACCACCATGCCTGGTTAATTATTTTTTCAGGGGAGGGGGGAAGCCAGAGTCTCACTATGTTTCCCAGACTGGTCTCAAATTCCTGGCTTCAAGTCATCCTCTCACCTCAGCCTCCCAAAGCTCTGCGGATTACAGATGTGAGCCACCATGCCAGCCTAATCAAGCTTTTAGATTTAACTTTTATTTTACAGAAAATTCAGGGACTTAGAGCTGTGCTATATGATGGCCCCTAGTTAACTATAACAATTTAAATTTAAATCACCCAAAACTTAACAGAATTAAAAAACTTAGCCACATTTCAAGTGCTTAATAGCCACATGTGGCTAGCAGCTACTGTAAGAGACAATGCAGATATAGAACATTGCCATCACAGCAGAAAAGTTCTAAGGGACAGTGCTGGAATGGCCTATTTCACAAAAGACAAGGCATTACAGAAAATAAGAAAAATGACTCTACATTAAGATCCATGACATACAACTCAGGAAAAGCAGGCAGGGGGTGGGGGGTGGGAAGAGCCATGCTAGCCAAACTCAATTGGTTATTCTATATCAAATCTTGGTTTTAAAAATCAGCCATATTTCCAGCCAGAAAGGTGGCAAAGAAAAAGATCAGTCATAACAAACATTTTGAGACAACTAGGGAAATCTAGGGGATTGTTCATCTTGATAGATGTAATAGCAAGGTGTACAGAAAAAAATGCTAAGTGTTGCTCAAAAAAACTTGTAAAGTCATATCTGTAATATATCTTTAAAAGGCTTGTGGGAAGAAGGCTATACAGAAAAGCAAACATGGCAAAAAGTTGACAACTGCTGATATACAGAGATGTTTTTTGTATTATTTTACCTTTCTCTATGCTTGAAAATTTTAACAACAGCCTTAAATACACTGTAATTGAGGGCCACAGACGGCTTGAACATGAATGGACCAAACATTAACAAATAATTCTGATATCATTGTCACTGGGCAAAACAATAGCTAATATTTGATAATCCGATTATCTTCTCAGTGGTGAATTTTCTGGATTTCTTGGCTGCAGGCCCTGGTTTCTAGTGTGAAGCTCACTGCCCAGCAATATATGACTAAAAATTTTCCTTTTTATAATTTATCCACTGTCATTACCCATCTTACTGCTTCAATTACTTTAATCTGTTTCTTTTAAACGTTTAAAAATGCGCTTATGTGGCTTTTTATACTTCACAAATTTCTATGCTAGACAGCTGTCAATTTTACTATTTCACTTTCCCTAAAGCCTTTATGACTAATTTTAGCTCTTTTTTTTTTTTTTTTTTTTGAGACAGAGTCTCGCTCTGCCGCCCAGGCTGGAGTGCAGTGGCGTGATCTTGGCTCACTGCAAGCTCCGCCTCCCGGGTTCACGCCATTCTCCTGCCTCAGCCTCCCAAGTAGCTGGGACTACAGGCGCCCGCCACCTCGCCCGGCTAGTTTTTTTGTATTTTTTAGTAGAGACGGGGTTTCACCGTGTCAGCCAGGATGGTCTCGATCTCCTGACCTCGTGATCCGCCCGTCTCGGCCTCCCAAAGTGCTGGGATTACAGGCTTGAGCCACTGCGCCCGGCGCTCTTAATTTTTA
This sequence comes from Macaca mulatta, assembly GCF_049350105.2. Classification (NCBI taxonomy): domain Eukaryota; kingdom Metazoa; phylum Chordata; class Mammalia; order Primates; family Cercopithecidae; genus Macaca; species Macaca mulatta. The sequence continues at coordinate 148,364,727 of NC_133406.1, forward strand.
ATAACAAACGAAAAAGCCACCACAAGAGTCCTATAAAATAACCCAAAAGAGGTTTTTGTTGTTGTTTTGATTTTAGGACAGAGTCTCACTCTGTCTCCCAGGCCATAGTGCCATGGAGAAATCTCGGCTCACTGCAACCTCTGCCTCCACAGCTCAAGAGATTCTCCTGTCTCAGCCTCCCTAGTAGCTGGGATTATAGGGAGGCATTATACTACACCCGGCTAATTTTTGCATTTTTAGTAGAGATGGGATTTCATCATGTTGGCCAGGCTGTCTTGAAATCCTGACCTCAAGTGATTCACCTGCCTCAGCCTCCCAAAGCACTGGGATTACAGGATTGAGCCACCATACCCAGACCATTTTCATCTTAATGGTGGGTCCTAATCACTTGTGAAGTATCAGAAGTAAACATGTTGGTTAATTTAAGGTTCTAAAAAGCACTTACACTCACATTCCAATGTGTCACCTTAAGGGGGGAAAAAAAGTACAGAGTTACCATTATACTGGCAACTATAATCTGCAGTCTAACCCATCTAGGTGAAAGTCCTTTGTTTTTTTGTTTTGTTGAGACAGGGTCTTGCTTTGTCAACCAGGCTGGAGTGCACGATCACCGCTCACTGAAGCCTCGATCTCGGGCTCAAGCCATCCTCCCAAGTAGCTGGGATGACAGGTGCATGTCACCACACCTGGCTAATTTTTGTAATTTTTTTTAGTAGAGATGAGGTTTCACCGTGCTGCTCAAGCTGGTCTTATTAAACTCTTGGTCTCAAGTGATTCTCCCACCTCGGCCTCCCAAAGTGCTGGGATTACAGACGTGAGCCACCATACCCAGCCTCCACTATTGCTTCTAATGTTTATAGTGATTTGTCATTTTGTTATTTCTGCTTTCAAAACATTTTTTGCCCATGGATATTATCTCTAGAAAGATGGGTCATACACCGTAGCTCATGTCTGTAAACTCAACACTTTGAGAGGCCAAGGTGGGAAGAACACTTGAGTCCAGGAGTTCAAGACCAGCCTGGGCAACATAGTGAGATCTTGTGTCTACACAAAATACAAAAATTAACTGGGCATCATAGAGCACACCTGTAGTCCCAGCTACTCTGGAGGCAGAGGTGGGGGGATCACTTGAGCCCATGAAGTGGAGGCTGCAGTGAGCCATGATTGCACCACTGCACTCCAGCCTAAGTGACAAGAGTGAGAACTTGCCTCAAAAATAAAATAAAATAAAATAAAATAAAATAAAATAAAATAAAATAAAAGCCAAGCATGGTGGCTTACACCTACAATCTCAGCACTTTGGGAGGCCAAGGCAAATGGATCACCTGAGGTCAGGAGTTTAAGACCAGCCTGGGCGACATGGCAAAACCCTGTCTCTACTAAAAAGACCAAAATTTGCTAGGTGTGGTGTCACATGCCTGTAGTCCTAGCTACTTGGGAGGCTGAGACAGGAGAATCGCTTGAATTCGGGAGGGGGAGGTTGCAGTGAGGTGAGATCATGCCACTGTACTCCAGCCTGGGCAACAGAGGGAGACTGTCTCAAAAAACAAACAAAACAGGTAGGAGAAGAAAATGGTAAAAAAAAAAAAAAAAAAAAGATGTGTCATAAGCAGATGAAATCTAATGTCAAGAATTCAATGTTGCATAGTAACCACTCATTACAACTGTTCAAAAACAATGTATCATAATTAAAAGTTCAATTCACTTTGTTGAAGACAATCACATAATAGTGTAGCCTCCCCTTGTTACATCAGTCTATGGTTCCATGAACAAATTACCTGAAAACCACATGCCTCTTCACCCCTCAGTAACTCTCAAAATAACCTTGGCAACTCTGAAAAGAATCTTTTTCTTGCTGTCACCCAGGATGGAATGCAGTAACATGATTCTCCTACCTCAGCCTCCCAAGTAGCTGGGATTACAGACCTGTGCCACCACGCCTGGCTAATTTTTGTATTTTTAGTAGAGACAAGGTTTCACCATATTGGCCAGGCTGGTCTTGAACTCCTGGGCTCAAGCGATCCTCCTGCCTCAGCCTCCCAAAGAGCTGGGATTACAGGCATGAGTCACAACACCCAGCTGACAAATTTTTGAATTCCCTCAATGATTACTAACCACAAAGATGGATGTATTAAATTGTGTTGCCCTATGTGCATACTTGAGTCTCAGGAAACAGTACAGCATAGAACTAAAGAGCTGGAGGTAAAAAGTAACCTGGCCCTTGATGAGCTCATATACTAACTCCAAATCCTACAACATCAAATGAGCAGTCTCCAATCCAAGGGAGAAAATAGTTTCTGCAAACTTAGATCAGGCTTCAATTTGGGCCAGAGGTAATTAATAGAAATGAATTACAATGTTTATTCCTTACAATGACTCAATCTTCTCATTTGCTTCTCCCTTCAGTCTAAGGATGAGGCGCTTTTTCTATCTAGAACTCTTTTCCCAGGGACTCTAGATAACACTTCCCCTTCACCCCTGGAAGGCCCTTGGTCCCCCCCCTTTTTTTTTTTTGGTAGAGATGGATCTCACTATGTTACCCAAGCTGGTCTTGAACTCCTGGGCTCAAGCACTCCTCCACCTGCCTCAAGCTCCCAAAGTGCTAGGATCACAGGTATGAACCATTATGCTGGTTCATCTTTTCTGTATCTTCAACAGATGTCCTGGTCCATCTTTTCTGTATCTTCGACATTTATCTACTAGCTTCCCTCCATATAAACTTTGTCAAGTCTCCTTTAAAATGCTTCCCTTAATCCTATCATTTTCTTGGGACCTCAATCTTTTCTTCCATACCTCATCCCAGAGCATCCTGAGAAACTACATTGTCTTTACAGCCTACTTCACACTTGGCTTTTCCCCAACATTCCTCTAAAACTCCCCTTACACTAAGATTAACACTTACCATACTAAATTGTTAAATCCAATGAATTATTTTTGACTCTTAACTTGACCTCCCAGGAACATCTGTCACTAAACTATTATGACCCTTAAAATGCTCTTCTGGTTTCCAGGATACCATTTTCCAAATTCTATTTGTTCATTCATTGAATATGTACTAACATAAAGCACCTACAAATGCGGCCAAAGCATTGAGCTAAAATTTGGGGATACAGTCTCTTTGCAGAATTTTTTGTATTTTTTATAGAGATAGGGTCTCACTCTATTGCCCAGGCTGGTCTCAAACTCCTGAACTCAGGCGATCCTCTGACCTTGTCCCCACAAAGTGCTGAGATTACAGGCATGAGCCACTGCACCTAATTTTTTTTTTGTATTTTTAGTGGAGACGTGGTTTCGCCACGTTGGCCAGGTTGGTCTTGAACTCCTGGCTGCCCGACTCAACATGCCAAAGTGCTGGGGTTACAGGTCTGAGCCACCTCAACTTCCCTTTTCTTTTTTTTTTTTTTTTTGCGATAGAATCTCGCTCTGTTGCCCAGGCTGGAGTGCAGTGGCACAATCTCGGCTCACTGCAACCTCCACCCCTCCAGGTTTAAGCAATTCTCTGCCTCAGCCTCTGGAGTAGCTGGGATTACAGGCACATGCCACCACACCCAGCTAATTTTTTGTATTTTCAGTAGAGACAGGGTTTCAACATGTTGGCCAGGCTGGTCTTGAACTCCTGACCTTGTGATCCACCCTCCTTGGCCTCCCAAAGTGCTGGGATTACAGGTGTGAGCCACCGTGCTCTGCCCCCCCCCTTTTTTTTTTAATTCCATCTATACACCGTCCCTGGCCCCTGCAGCCCCACCGCCCCACCTTATGCCAATCTCAGCCACTCCAAAGTATCAAATACATGGGCACAAATGAATGCTTAATATAATTTAAATATTCGAGATACTTACTCTTTTCCTATTCTCCAATCAGCAAACCACTGCTTTTGTTCAATCACTAGTCACCATATGAATTATGCAACAGTGTTGCTTAAGATCACACAGTTCAACTCACTATCCTTCATGCTATATAAACCCCTTTATAATCTGCCCCCTTGGCCACCTTACTAGACTCATCTCTTCCTACTTCACCAATTCCCAACACTGTCAGCCACAGTGAAGCAGGGTACCTGTAGTACCAGCTAGCCAGTAGGCTTAGGCAGGAGAATCGCTTGAGGTCTGGAGTTGAGGTTGTAGTAGGCCATGACAGTGCCTGTCAATAGCCCCTGACTCCAACCTGGGCAACACAGCAGGCCCATTTTTTTTTTTTTTTTTTTTGAGACGGAGTCTCATTGTCATCCGGGCTAGAGTGCAGTGGCCTGAGCTCAGCTCACTGCCACATCCACCTCCTCCTGGGTTCAAGCAATTCACCTGCCCCAGCCTCCCGAGCAGCTGGGACTACAGGCGCCTGCCATCACACCCAGCTAATTTTTGTATTTTTAGTAGAGACGGGGGCTTCATTACGTTGGCCAGGCTGGTCTTGAACTCCTGACCTCAGGTGATCCGCTTGCCTCCGCCTCCCAAAGTGCTGGGATTACAGGGGTGAGTCACTGCGCCCGGCCTCTTCTATCTTAATTCTTAATACAGGCCAGCGCGCCCGTATTGGGCCTTGAGGTAAGGCCCACCACAATTCTGCAGTACCCAGAAGACGGTTCAGCATGTTCCAGGGGCTTAATAAAGTTAGTTGAATAAATAAATGAAGCAAGAACCCGAACTTCCCCGTCCCAAATGACCACTTGGAGAATAAACACAAAATGCTAGCTAAAGCTAAAAGCTCCGTACTTTCTCTTGCATTTCCAAAATTACAGTTACAGGCAGCAGCGATCCACACCAGTCCAAGACCTAAGAGGAACTACAAAGACCATGAGTATATTTCAAAATGGGAGGCGTCAGTTGGACAACTGGACCTCCCACTCCCTCGCCCCAACCTTCTCCTTCCCAGCCCTCCCTTGAAGAAAAAACCAGACATTTAGGGGGAAGGAGGGAGAGAGAGAAAAAGATTCCTTGGGGGCAACGAGTCTGAAGTTGGTAAGGCCAAAGGAAAGTCACTGGCAACTCACCTGGGCTGCAGGCACGAAGTCGGGGTGGCCTTCTCAACTGCCCGGACTGTCCTACGATGTTGATGGGGTGGGGGAGGGGAGAGGGGAAAAAACGGTTGTTCCCACCCAAGGCCGCACCTCGGGGCCGGCCTAAGGCAACACCCCCTATGGAGGGTACATTACCTGTAATGTTACCTGTATATTACAAAACGGACCTTACGTGACTGCCCCTTTTTGGCCGCACAAAATTAAGCCGTGCAGGCCAGCAGTTCTCCGCGGCTCCTCGCTGCCAGTTTTTGTTGCAATGGCGGCCGCTAGGCGACTGCGACAGGCGCCTTTATAGGAGACCCCCCGCGGGCGGCCTACCCATTGGTCTGAACCTGTCACGTGACCACACCTACCCCCGCGCAGCGCAAAAAAGGTGTAGGAGTCTGAGCTGGGCAGCTCAGGCCTCATAGGGCAGGCAGAGTGGGTTGGGGTCCTTGCTGTGCAGAGAGCGGGCGTTTGCTGTTAACACAACGTTTTCACTAATCAGTTAGCCTAGTACAGGTTCTTGAGTTTTGGCTTCTGATGTTTTCGTCGTTTTCACACTTTTTTTTCCAGCCTTCTCCACAGTTCCTGTCTCTTGCACGTAGTGAGTGCTTGATCAATATTAAGTAGCAGCTGAGGCTGGAGACATGCTCTCATTGGTTTTAAAGTGGCAATTTAAGAGCTGTTTCGCAACAGCTGCGTGCTGGTAAGTGAGTGATTTAGGATTTTGAGTCTTCGCAACTACCTCTTGATGGTTTGCAGATACTTTAAGGGTGCTAATATGTGTCAGAAGAATATATTTAGTACAGTAGTTTCCCTTAGGATCAAATAGCAAATAACCCTTCTGAATTCCTAATACTCATTCCCAGTGGATGGATGGGAAGGGGAGGGCAAAAACGGCTGACGAGCTGCTCCCAAATCCGGCTAAAAAGCCATCGATCGCCAGTTTCCTGAACCGGAAGTCTGGGGGCCATTAACAGCTTGACACGTCTTAATTAAATCACTTTGGTGTGGGAGGAAAGAACCAAGTGTTCACAAGAAAGCAACACACTTCATCTACTTACTAGACGTCACATAAATACCTGGATTGGCAAGCACTTTTTGTTTAGATTTAATTTTCGTGTTCTTGTTTGTGTTAGTTTAAAATAGTATTCATGGTGTGGCTGCAGGCGCCTGCAATGCCCATTACTGGGGAGGGTAAAGCGGAAGGCTTACTTAATCCCAGGAGTTCAAGGCCAGCCAGGGCAACAAAGTGAAACTCTAATAGATTAAATAGAGATTAGATATAGAGATTATTTTATCGTTCAGGAAAAGAGTAGATGGGTACAGATTTAGGGTGTGACTCTCATATCATGAAAAGTCTAAAGGAAGTCAAGGGAAATGAAAGACAGGAATGACTCAGTACAAATTTTGCCCCAACTATCAACTTTTTGACCCTCCTTTTTTGACCTGAGAATTAGTGGCAGGGAGACACGCACACTTTAGGTAAAGAAGACTGAGGGTGTAATCCCAGCACTTTGGGAGGCCGAGACGGGTGGGTCATGAGGTCAAGAGATCGAGACCATCCTGGCTAACCCGGTGAAACCCCGTCTCTACTAAAAAATACAAAAAACTACCCGGGCGAGGTGGCGGGCGCCTGTAGTCCCAGCTACTCGGGAGGCTAAGGCAGGAGAATGGCGTAAACCCGGGAGGCGGAGCTTGCATGCAGTGAGCTGAGATCCGGACGCTGCACTCCAGCCTGGGCGACAGAACGAGACTCCGTCTCAAAAAAAAAAAAAAAAAAAAAAGATTGAGTCTTGCTCTGTGGCCCAGGCTGGAATGAAGCAATGCAATCATAACTCAAGATAGTCTTGAACTCCTGAGCTTAAACATCCTCCTACCTCAGCCTCCCCAGTAGCAGGGACTGTAGGCTCAGAACACTACACTGCCTTCTGAACGATCTTTTAAAAAGCTAAATCTCAGGCTGGGCGCGGTGGCTCATGCCTGTAATCCCAGCACTTTCGGAGGCTGTGGGGGCCGGGGGGCGGTGGGGGGATCATGAGGTCAGGAGTTCAAGACCAGCCTGACCAACATGGTGAAACCCTGTCTCTACCAAACATACAAAAATTAGCCGGGCGTGGTGGGGTGGGCCTGTAATCCCAGCTACTCAGGAGTCTGAGGCAGGAGAATCACTTGAACCTGGCAGGTGGAGGTTGCAGTGAGCCGAGATCGTGCCACTGCACTCCAGCCTGGGCAACAGGGTGAGACTCCATCTCAAACAAACAAACAAACAAACAAAAAGCTAAATCTCATCATGTTACCACCCTTAAAACCTTTCAATTACTTTCCATTATTTTTAGGATAAAAAGCAAACCCCTTAAGATGAACTACGAAGTGGTGTCCCCATCTCCAGCCAGTGACCTTCCGGCTCTTTCCAGGACCCTATCTTTTGTCTCTGGGCTTCTACAGTTGGCTCTTTCATCCTTCCTCCACTCCCACACTGATTCCTCAACTCTCAGGCTAAAGTCATTTCCTCAAGGGGGCCTCCACTGGATTAGGTCTTCCTGTTAAACACTCTTATTACAACCTAATTAAATAGCACTAATTCCAATTGTATAGCCAGTGGTATATTTAATGTCTATTTCCTGCACTAGACAGTATGTACCGTAAGTGCAAAGTATCAAAAACCTTTAAAATGTATTATCGTTGAGTAAATTACCCTTCAATCCTTCCTTTTTTTTTTTGAGACAGGGTCTTGCTCTGTCACCCAGGCTGGAGGGCAGTGACATGATCATGGCTCACTGCAAACTCCACCTCCTGGGTTCAAGCTATTCTCCTTCCTGCCTCAGCCTCCCAAGTAGCTGGTACCACAGGCATGCGCCACCACACCCAGCTAATTTTTTTGTATTTTTAGTAGAGACGGGGTTTTATCATGTTGGTCGCGATGATCTTGAACTCCTGATCTCAAATGATTCGCCTGCTTCAGCCTCCCAAAATGCTGGGATTACAGGTGTGAGCCACTGCACCAGGCCCTGCCTGGGTGTTAATGACTCTGGCAAATTAGATTTGAATTAAGGGGATAGGGAAAGTAACAAGACCAGATTTGAAGTTTATTTTGTTTTCTGTTATTTTTGTTTTATTTTTTTTTAAACTTGAAATGGCTGCAAAAATGGAGAATATGGAGAATGAGTTTATTTGGGAGGTAGGCCTCCCCGCCAGGATTTGGTATTAGATTAGATGTAAAGATGGCTTGGGTTGCATTGAGCATTTGGAGAATGGCACCATTTACTGAAAGGGAATCAGTCTTAGAAAACTGAAGATTCTTAGTTCAGTTTTGATTATTCTGTAAGATATCTAGGTGGAGATTTTGAATAAGAAGTTGATTAACCAGTTCAAAATACAGTCTAGGCTAAAGATGGGAAAGAAGGGCAGGAAGGAGGTTAGGTGAGAGTGGAAATTTTTCTAAATAATTATTACAGAGAACAGAACAAGCTGATTGGAAAAGTACATTTAGTAAGACATACTTGAGACAGTGATGACACAGAAATTTGTGACTGTGGAGAAATGAGGTAGTAGCATTGAGATTTGCCAGGGGTGTACGACAGAAAAATGGTAGGGGAAAGTAGCTTCAAAAATATTGAAAAGAAAGTGGGCTGGGCGCTGTGGCTCACGCCTGTAATCCCAGCACTTTGGGAGACCAAGGCAGGCAGATCATTTGAGTCCGGGAATTCAATACCAGTCTGACCAACATGGCGAAACCCCATCTCTACTAAAAATACAAACATTAGCTGGTGTGTGGTGGCGGGCGCCTGTAATCCCAGCTACTCGGGAGGCTGAGACAGGAGAATCACTTGAACCCAGGAGGCAGAGGTTTTAGTGAGCGGAGATCATGCCACTGCACTCCAGCCTGGGTGACAGAGTGAGACTCCGTCTCAAAAAAAAAAAAAGTGTAGAGACAGAGTCTCACTGTATTGCCCAGACTGGTCTCGAATTTCTGGCCTCAAGGGATCCTCAGTCTGTTGAGGTTTTTTTTGAGACAGAGTCTCGCTCTGTTACCCAGGCTGGAGTGCAGTGGTGCAGTCAGGCCCACTGCAGCCTCAACCTCTTGGCCTCAAGCAATCAGATCCTCCCACCTCAGCCTCCTGTGTAGCTGGGACTACAAGTGCACACTACCACCCCTGGTTAAATTTTTTATTTTTTGTAGAAATAAGGTCCTGCCATGTACCCAGGCTGGTCTCAAACTCCTGGCCTCAAGAGATCCTCCCACCGAGGCTTCCCAAAGTTGTGGGATTACAAACATGAGTCACTATGCCTGGCTCACGGCCCCCTCTCCTCCCTGGAGGTCCAAGGTCGGAGAGGATGGGGACTGAAAGTTCCAACCCTCTAATCAAGTATTTTGTCTTTCCAAAGACCAGCTCTCATCCTGAAGCTATGGAGACGCCCCACCCTGAGTCACCTTGTTAGCATATACTGAGGTGTGATAGAAGGCACTTGTAATGAATAACAAAAGCTACTATCACTCAGGAAATTCCAATGGTTTTAGATGATTTGGGCTAGGAACTGGGGACAAAGACTAAACATATATTTCATTATACCACATAATACAGTGATCCTTCCTTACCTGCAGGGAATATGTTCCAAGAACCCCAGTGGATGCCTGAAACTGAGGATAGTACCAAACTCTGTATATACATACATTCCTATGATAAAGTTTAATTTATAAATTACACATAGTAATAGAGTAACAATACATAATAATAAAATAGAACAATTATAACAATACAGTGTAATACGAGTTATGTGAATGGTTTCTTTCTCTCTCAAAATATCTTATTGTACTGTACCCACACTTCTTGTGATGATGTGAAATAATAAAATACCTACACAATGAGAAGAATTGACAGAGCTGTATGGTGCAAGATTTTATCCTGCTATGCAGAGTGACAGGCAATTTAAAACTTATAAAATTCTTTTTTTCTGGGAATTCCCATTTAATATTTTCAGACTGTAGTTGGCCATGGGTAACTGAAACCTCAGTAAGTAAAACCAAGGAAATGGGGGCACTGCTATACTCTATTTCTACCTATTAACCATATATAATTGTATATGTTCATGTATTAACAATGACCTCAATTTTTGCTTTATGTATTTATGTATGTATGTATGTATGTATGTATTTATTTATTTATTTTTGAGACGTAGTCTTGCCCTGTCACCCAGGCTGGGGTGCAGTGGTGTGATCTTGACTCACTGCAACCTCCGCCTCCGGGGTTCAAGCAATTCTCCTGCCTCGGCCTCCCAAGTAGCTAGGATTACAGGTGCCTGCCACCACACCCAGCTAATTTTTGTATTTTTAGTAGAGACAGAGTTTCACCATGTTGGTCAGGCTGGTCTCGAACTCCTGACCTCATTCCACCTGCCTCGGCCTCCCAAAGTGTTGGGATTACAGGTGTGAGCCACTGGGCCTGGCCTTTATTTTTATTTTTAAACTTCATTGACGATCTCTTAATCTTTAAATGGGAGCTTTGGGATTATGCTTCATTTATTCATTTTGAAAAATTCTCCAATAGTAAACAGTGGAGGTAGAACAAAATGCATAGGCTTTTTTTATTGTTTGTTTTTTGTTTTTCCTTTTTAGACAGGGTCTTGCTCTGTCACCCAGGCTGGAGTGCAGTGGTGCAAGCACAGCTCACTGCCACCTCAACCTCTCGGGCTCAAGGCATACTCCCAGGTGTGCACCACCACACCTGGCAATTTTTTAAAAAATTTTTTTGTAAAGATGGGATTTCACCATATTGGCCAGACTAGTCTCAAACTCCTGAGCTCAAGAGCTTCACCCACCTTGACCTCCCAAAGTGCTGGGTTTACAGAGGTCAGCCACTATGCCCGGCCATATTTCTATTAAAACATAATTAGGAGGCTGGGTGCAGTGGCTCACACCCATAATCCTAACACTCTGCGGGGCCGAGGCAGCAGGAGCGCTTTTGAGATCAGAAGTTCAAGACCAGCCTGGGCAACATAGTGAGACCTCATCTCTGTTATTTAAAAAGAAGAAAGGAAAGTAAGAAACTTAAGCCATTGCTAATAAGCGAGCATGTAAGACGTTCTCAACCAGGCGCAGTGGCTCACTTCTGTAATCCCAGCATTTTGGGAGGCCAAGGCAAATCGCCTGGTCAGGAGTTCAAGACCCAACATGGTGAAACCCTGTCTCTACTAAAAATACAAAAATTAGCTGAGCATGGTGGTGGATGCCTGGAATCCCAGCTACTCCGAAGACTGAGGCAGGAGAATCACTTGAACCCAGGAGGCTGAGGTTGCAGTGAGCCGAGATCGCGCCACTGCACTCCAGCCTGGGCGACAGACTGAGATTCCATTAAAAAAAAAAAAAAAAAAAGTTCTCACAATGACTGTTGGATATGCCAAGAATTTACAATCTGCTATGTGATTTTTTTGTTTGTTTGTTTGTTTGAAACAGGGTCTTGCTTTGTCACCCAGGCTAGAGTGCAGTGGTATGATCTGGGCACACTGCAACCACCCACACACGAGTTCAGGCAATTCTCCTGCCTCTGCCTCCCTAGTAGCTGGGACTACAGGCATGTGTAACCACGCCCAGCAAGTTTTTGTATTTTTAGTAGAGACAGGATTTCACCATGTTGGCCAGGCTGGTCTCAAACTCCTGACCTCAAGTGATTCACCCGCCTCTGTCTCTGTCTCTGCCTCCACCTCCGCCTCCACCTCCGCCTCCGCCTCCGCCTCCCAAAGTGTTGGGATTACAGGCGTGAGCCACGGCCTCTTGGCTTACTGTTTGCTTTTTGAGTGACACTTGGGTAAATATAAATACTCCCATAGTATTTATAATGTTGTCATTTCTGACATCATTATTAGCACCAAATGTGTGGGCATTTTCTACACCAAATTTTCCAATTCTTCCCAACCTGGTGTCCAACAATTCAATTCTAAGACTATTGGGAGTTAGCACAGACTCTACAGGTTAAGAGATTAGTCCTGGTCTGGGCATCGGGGCTCACGGCTGCAATCCCAGCACTTTGGGAGGTCAAGGCGGGTGGATCATGAAGTCAGGAGTTTAAGACCTGCCTGGCCAACATGGTGAAATCCCGTCTCTACTAAAAATACAAAAATTAGCCGGGCGTGGTTGTGGGCGCCTGTAATCGCAGCTACTCAGGAGGCTGAGGCAGGAGAATCGCTTGAACCCGGACGGCAGAGGTTGCAGTGAGCCGAGATCGTGCCACTGCACTCCATCCTGGGTGACAGAATGAGATTCTGTCTCAAAAAAAAAAAAAAGAGATTAGTCCCACAAGACCCCCCACTTCAGATATCAGCCACAAGTAGAGTGCTCAAGCTACCTACACTTCTGCCACGGAGACTACAAATTCAGAGGTTCCCATGAGCTCAGAAAAACGCTTTACTTATGTTTATGGGTTGATTACAGAGGATACAATTCAGGAGGAGCCAAATTGAAGAGAGGTATAGTGAGTTATGAGGGGTAGAGGGTGACTCAGAGCTCCTAGCCTTCTTCGATGTTTCACCCTCTCAGCATCTCTACCTGTGTACCAACCCGGAAGCTCCCAGAACCCTATGGTTTAGGGGTTCTTTTAAATCAAGGTTTCATTACACAGTAACAGTGATTAAGTCTTTGGTCACTGGTGATTAAGCCTAATCTCTCAGCCCCTCTCCCTTCCTGGGAGGTGAAGTGGGAGGGGACTGAAAGTTCTAACTCCAATCACCTGGTGGGTTTTTCTGGCCAACCAGCCCCTGTCCTACAGCTGGCTATCTAGGAACTCCTACCTTGAGTCACTCATTGGCATACAAAAGACATTCTTATCACTCAGAAGATTCCAAGGGTTTTAGGAGCCAGTATTAAGAACCTGGATCAAAAACCATTGTTTTTAATTATACCATAATGTTATTTAGAAAATACAAAATTTGCTATGGTTTTGTGAATAAAAGATTCTCAGTCTAAATTTTTTTCTTCCTGTTAAGTATGAAAGTTAATGAATAGCTTATGTAACAGAAAAAAACTCTAGAGATGTAACTGGCTATCTTTCCATTGATTCAGAAATTTGTTCTGAATACAAATGACTGTTTTTTATGTACCATGATCAAAATAAGTGCTTTACTTTTTTTTTTTTTTTTTTTTTTTTTGAGATGGAGTCTCACTCTGTTGCCCAGGCTGGAGTGCAGTGGCACGATCCCAGCTCACTGCAACCTCCACCTCCACAGGCAATTCTCCTGTCTCAGCCTCCGGAGTAGTTGCGATTACAGGCGCATGCCACCATGCCCAGCTAATTTTTCTGTTTTTAGTAGAGACGGGGTTTTACCATATTGGTCAGGCTTATCTCAAACCCCTGACCTCAGGTGATCCACCCACCTCAGCCTCCAAAGTATTGGGATTACAGGAGTGAGTCACCGAGCCTAGCCAAAAGAAGTGATTTAATTCTAACTGATCAATCACCATAACTGATGCTTGATTAACAACTGTCCATACCTTGCTTAAAATGAAGAAATATATAAAACACCATTCCAGGAATGAAAGACAAAGCAAAACTATTTTCTAAGAAGGTAGACCTTAGAAAGGACATCATCAGTAGTTTAAACTACTCCTCAACAAGAGTAAGCTTAGGTTTTGAATCTATTATAAACATACTGGACTGGGCATAGTGGCTTACGCCTGTAATCCCGCACTTTAGGAGGCCAAGGTGGGCAGATCATCTGAGATCAGAAGTTCGAGTGAGACTAGCCTGGCCAAATGGTGAAACTTTGTCACTACTAAAAATACAAAAATTAGGCAGGTGTGGTGGTGTGTGCCTGTAGTCCCAGCTACTCGGGAGGTGAGGCAGGAGAACCGCTTGAACCCAGGAGGCAAAGGTTGCAGTGAGCCGAGATCGCGCCATATCACTCCAGCCTGGGTGACAGAGGTAGACTCTGTCTCAAAAAAAAAAAAAAGATAAAGATAATGTTTTCCTCTTCTCTGGCTGATCTTTAAAGATATCTGACAAAGTTGATTTTTTTTTTCTTTTGAAAAAGTCTCTCTCTGTCACCCAGGCTGGAGTGCAATGGCACAATCTCAGATCACTGCAACCTCCACCTCCCACGTTCAAGCGATTCTTGTGCCTCAGCCTCCCCAATAGCTGGGATTACAGGGTTGTGCCACCACATCCGGCTAATTTTTGCATTTTTAGTAGAGATGGGGTTTTACCATGTGGGCCAGACTGGTCCCTAACTCCCAACCTCAGGTGATCCTCAGGCCCACCTCGGCCTCCCAAAGTGCTGGGATTACAAGCAGCCACAAGTTGAAAATTTTTAGTTAACAAGCTGGGAATGGTAATTTCAAAGGAAACTGGGAATTCTTCTGGCTTGTGGAGGCATTCACTGTTTTTAAGACAGCTCTTCTTCTTCTTCTTATTTTTAGAGATGGAGTCTCACTAAATTGCTCAAGCTAACCTCAAACTCCTGGACTCAAAAGACCCTCCAACCTCAGCCTTCCAAGTAGTTGGTATTTTATTTTATTTTGTTTTATTTTATTTTATTTTATTTAAGATGGAGTTTTGCTCCTATTGCCCAGGCTGAAGTACAGTGGCGCCATCTCGGCTCACTGCAACCTCCGCCTCCCAGGTTCAAGCAATTCTCCTGCCTCAGCCTCTTGAGTAGCTGGGATTACAAGCCAGCGCCACCACACCTGGCTAATTTTGTGTTTTTGGTAGAGATTGGGTTTCTCCATCTCTACTATGTTGGTCAGGCTGGTCTCGAACTCTCGACCTCAGGTGATACACCCACCTCGGCCTCCCGAAGTGCTGGGATTACAGGCGTGAGCCTCTGTGCCCGGCCTGGCTTTTAAAGATAGTTATTCTTAAGAGATTCTGTATGAGTTTGCTAGACCTGTCCTAACAAAGTACCACAAGCTGGATACCTGAAAACCACGGGAATATATTCTCTCATAGTTCTGAAGGCTTGTACAACAGTTGCCTCTTATCCTCATAGGATATGTTCCAAGACTCCCAGTAAATGCCTGAAACCATGGATAGTACTGAACCCTGTATATATATATGTACATACTAGGCCTGAGTTTCTTTTTCCTTCTTACAGTTTCATGGATAGATTTGTTACTACTGTATACCTTAACAGCCTTAACATGAAATTTTTTTTCTTTTTTTTTTTTTTCCGAGACGGAGTCTCACTCTGTCACCCAGGCTGGAGTGCAATGGCGCGATCTTGGCTCACTGCAAGCTCCGCCTCCCGGGTTCACGCCATTCTCCTGCCTCAGCCTCCCGAGTAGCTGGGACTACAGGTGCCCACCACCATGCCCGGCTAGTTTTTTTGTATTTTTTAGTAGAGACGGGGTTTCACCGTGTTAGCCAGGATGGTCTAGATCTGACCTTGTGATCCGCCCGTCTCGGCCTCCCAAAGTGCTGGGATTACAGGCTTGAGCCACTGCGCCCGGCCTCTTTTTTTATTAAGTCAAGAATTTTTACTCTTTCAGTTAAAGAAAGCATTTTATGGCTTCTCTTTGGCATATCTGAATTGCCAGCATCACTACTCTTGCACTTTGGGGTCTTTATAAAGACTCTATAAGGTAAAATAAAGATGGCTTTAACACAAGCACTGCCAAACCAAAACAGTTGATCTGATAACCAAGACCACTACTCAGTGACAAGAGGGGAGGGATGTCAAGGCATGGATACTCTGGATAAAGTAAGGCATGGATACTCTGGATAAAGGGATGATCCACATCCAGAGTGGGACAGCACCAGATTTCCTCACATTACTCCGAACAGCATGCAATGTAGAACTTATGAATTGTTTACTTCTGAAATTTTCCAGATAATATTTTTGGAACATGGTTGACTGAAACTGCAGAAAGTGAAATCGAAGATAAGGGGGGACTATAATAGGCTGAAATCAGGGTGCCAGCAGGGACACACCCTAAGGGAGATTCGCCCACATGCTTTTCTCTTAGCATCTGGTGTTGCCAGCTATCCTTGGTGTGTAGATCTATCACTCTAATCTCTGCCTCCATTGTCACAAGATGTTCTTCCTGTGTCTGTCTCTCTCTCTTTTTTTTTTTTTTGGCAGGGTCTTGCTCTGTTGTCCAGGCTGGAATGGAGTGGTGCAGTTTCAGCTCACTGCAGCCTCAACAGGCTCAAGCACTTCTCCCACCTCAGCCTCCTGGGCAGCTAGGACTAGAGGCATACACCAACATGCCTGACTAATTTTGTATTTTTAGTAGAGACAGGGTCTCACCATGTTGCCCAGGCTGGTCGTGAACTCTTGGGCTCGAGCAATCTGCCCCCCTCAGCCTCCCAAAGTACTGGGATTATAGCCACTTTGACTGGCCTCTGCCTCTTCTCAGAAGGACACCAGTCATACTGGCTCAAGTGTCCCCATTCTGGTACGAGCCCATCTTAATTATATCTGCAGAGACCCTCTCCCCTCCCTCCCTCCCTCCCTCCCTCCCTCCCTCCCTCCCTCCCTTCCTTCCTTCCTTCCTTCCTTCCTTCCTTCCTTCCTTCCTTCCTTCCTTCCTTCCTTCTTTCCTTCCTTCCTCTCTCTCTCTCTCTCTTTCGTTCTTTCTTGCTTTCTCAGAGTCCTCCTCTGTCTCCCAGGCTGGAATGCACTGGCATGATCTTGGCTCACTGCAACCTCTGCCTCCTGGGTTCAACAATTCTCCTGCCTCAGCCTCCCAAGTAGCTAGGATTATAGGCATATGCCACCACTCCGGCTAATTTTTTGTATCTTTAATAGAGATGGGGTTTCACCAAGTTGGCCAGGCTGTTCTCAAACTCCTTACCTCAAGCAATCAGCCTGCTTCGGCCTCCCAAAGTGCTGGGATTACAGGCATGAGCCACCGTGCCCAGTCTGAGACCCTATTTACAAATAAGGTCTCATTCACAGATATGAGTTAAGACATGAACATACCTTTTTGGGGAATACAACTCATCCCATAATAGACGCCAATAGTAGATTATAATTATGTTTTTTTCATGGATCAACTCTTGTGCCTCCTTTACTCCTTGTGCACTTTTTTTTTTTTTTTTTGAGACAGGGTCTCAGTCTGTCACCCAGGCTGGAGTGCAACGGCATGATCATAGCTCACTGTAGCCTCGACCTCCTGGGCTCAAGAGATCCTCCCACCTCAGCCTCCCAATGTGCTGAGATTACAGGCATCAGCCACATGCCTGGCCTTAATTTTTTTTTTTTTTGAGATGGAGTTTCCCTGTCCCCAATTCATATACTGAACCCCTAGTCCCCAGTACTGTAAAATGTAACTGTACAGTCCTCTCTCAGTATCCATGGGAGATTGGTTCCAGGACACAGTGGATACAGAAATCTACAGAAGCTCAAGTTCCTGATATAAAATGGCATAATATTTGCATATAACCTACGCACATCCTCCTATATAGTTTAAATCATTGCTAGATTATTTATAATACCTACTACAATAAAAAGACTACATAAATAGTTGTTATACTGTATTGTTTAGGAAATAATGATGAGGAAAAAATGTCTGTATGTAAGCAGTACAGATGCAATTTTTTTTCCCTAAATATTTTCCAACTGAGGTTGATTTAATCCATGGATTCAGAATCCACAAATATAGAGGGCCAACTGTATTTGGAGACAGGGCCTTAAAAGAGGTGATTAAGTTAAAATGAAGCCGTTAGAGTTTTGACTGTTTATTTTTGTTTTTTGTTTTTGAGACAGGGTCTTTCTGTGTTGCCCAAGTTGGAGTGCAGAGACACCGTCTTGGCTCACTGCAGCTTTGACATCCTGGACTCAAGCAATCCTCCCGCCTCAGCCTCCCGAATAGCTGAGACTACAGGCATGTACCACCATACTTGGCTAATTGTTGTTTATTTTTTATAGAAACAAGGTCTCACTATGTTGCCCAGGCTGATCTTGAACCCCTGGGGTCAAGCAATCCTCCCACCTCAGCCTCCCAAAGTGCTGGGATTACAGGCATGAGCCACTGTACCCATCTTCGCTGGTGTTTTTATAAGAAGAGGAAATTTGGATACACAGTGACATCAGCAGTGCCAGTGCATAGAAAAAGATCATGTAAGAACCCAAAAAGAAGGCAGCCACCCACAAGACATGGAGAGAGGCCTCAGAAGAAACCAAACCTGCCAACACCTTAATCTTGGACTTCTTTACTCCAGAACTGTGACAAAATACATTTCTGTTACTTACGCCAACTAGTCTGTGGCATTTTGTGATGATAGCGCTAGCAGACTCGTACAGAAGAGTACCTGTAAAAAGTCTATCCACTAAAAAATCTAGAGACATAATGATGGCAGATGGGCAAACATTAGAAGCATTCTCCTTAAAATTGGGAATGAAGGTTGCACAACATAGTGAAACCCCATCTCTGAAAAAAAAAAAAAATTAGCCAGGTGTGGTGGCACATCTGTAGTCCTAGCTCCTAAGGAGGCTAAGGTGGGAGGACTGATTCAGCTCAGGAATTGAGGCTGCAGTCTGCAGTGAGCTGTGATCGTGCCACTACACTCCACCTTGGGTGACAGAGTGAGACCCTGTTTCAAAAAAAAAATTAAATAAAAAAAAAAAAAGAAGCCTCGGCCGAGGTAGGCGGATCACGAGGTCAAGAGATGGAGACCATCCTGGCCAACCAACGTGGTGAAACTCCGCCTCTACTAAAAATACAAAAATTAGCTGGGAGTAGTGGTGCATGCCTGTAGTCCCAGCTACTCAGGAGGCTGAGGCAGGAGAATTGCTTGAACCCAGGAGGCGGAGGTTGCATAGCCCAGGTGACAGAGCGAGGCGCCGTCTCAAAAAAAAAAAAAAAAAAAGAAGCCACCTTAGGTTAGTAGTAGGCACTGTACTATAGACCACTATTGCTCAAGACAACTTTTTGCAAGGACAGACATGTTCTATATCTGCACTGTTCAGTATGGTAGCCATTAGCCACGTGTAGCTAGCTGTTGAGCACTTGAAGATGGCTAGTGCTATGAGAAACTGAATTCTAAATTTTATTTAATCCCAATGAATTAAAATTTAAATAGCCATATGTGGCTACCATATTAGACAATACAGTTTTAAATTAAGGAGATAAAAAAGAAAGGAGATAGATGTCTGGAAAGTCTTTTCAAAGAGAAACTTAAAACCTATATACAATACTTCCTTCAAAACGTTTATTATAGATAAAAACTCTCAAAGCTAGTTCTCTGCAACTCCTACTCATTAACACTTTAAGTGTTTGAACTTTATAGATAACACTCAGAAACAAAAAATAAATTTAACTTTATTCAGAGAGACCTCTTCTGTTCACTTTGGGAGTATTATAAGTAGATAAATGTACTTCACTAACAATAATCCCTTCAGTTTACCTAGACACCATTAAGAGACTGAATATGTAAGGTACAGCATGGAAGAAGCTATTTGTAACACACATGGTAACAAAGGTTTTGTTTTCATAATATGTGAAAAACTACTCTAATCAATAAGATAATGGCAGACAGCCCAGTAGAAAAATGGGGTGCTTGACAAAGATGTCCATGTGGCCAATAAACATACAAAAAAGTACTCCATATCATGAATCATCAGAGAAATGCAAATTAAAGTTACAGTGACAGCCTGACATGGTGGCTCACACCTGTAGTCCCAGCACTTTGGGACGCCAAGGTGGGAGGATCACTTGAGGCCAGGAGTTCAAGACTAGCCTGGCTTAACAAAGTGAGACCACCCCCATCTCTATTATGTAGAAAGAAAAAAAAAATTTTTTTAAGGAAAAAAAATCATAGCGAGATTGCATTACACACCTACCAGAATGGCCGAAATGTAAGACACCGATATCAAATATTTGTTTTTGTGTGTGAGACATGATCTTCCTCTGTTGCCCAGGCTGGAGTGCAATGGTGCAATCGCGGCTCGCTGCAGCCCCAACCTCTCAGGCCTGAGCGATCCTCCCACCTCAGCCTCCCGAGTAGCTGGACTACAGGGACATGCCACCATGCCTGGCTACACTGTTTTAAACAGTATTGGAGAATGTTAAGTGCTTAGGAAAAACACATAAAATATCTAAAGGGAAAATTATAAAATGTTAAGAGACATTAAAGAAGACCCAAATGGCCAGGCACGGTGGCTCACACCTGTAATCCCAGCACTTTGGGAGGCCGAGGCAGGCGGATCACAAGGTCAGGAGATCGAGACTATCCTGGCTAACATGGTGAAACCCCATCTCTACTAAAAATACAAAAAAAAAGAAAAAATAAAATTAGCCTGGCATGGCAGCGGGCACTTGTAGTCCCAGCTACTCAGGAGGCTGAGGCAGGAGAATGGCGTGAACCCAGGAGGCAGAGCTTGCAGTGAGCCGAGGTCGCGCCACTGCACTCCAGCCTCGGTGACAGAGCGAGACTCCATCTCAAAAAAAAAAAAAAAAAAAAAAAAAGACTCAAATGTAGAGATATCATGTGGCCATGTGAAGGAAAATTCTGTATCTTAATGATGTAAGTTCTTTCCATATTGGTCTGTAGCTTCAATGCCATTCAGACAATACTCAACAAGGTTTTTATGGAACTTGACAAGATTATTAAAAAATGTATAAGGAAGAGTAAAGGGCTAACAATAGCCAAGAATCTTCTGAAAAAGAAAAGCAAGAAGGGAAATTGTCTTCTCTTATATTAGGATTCTTTATGAAGCTATTTTATTATAGATAGGAACTCTTAAAGCTGGTTCTCCACAACTCCTACTCACTAACACTTTAAGCATTTGTATTTTGTAGATATTCAAAAACAAAAAAAAAATGTAACTTTATTTAGAGAGACCTCTTCTGTTCACTTTGGGAGTGAATTTAGCCACTGTGATACAAATTAACCAACATAACAGAGAGATCCATTTAAGTTGGGACTTTGGTATATATTGGAATGCCATGTCAGGTAAGTGGAAAAAGGAGAGACTGGTCATTTAATACAGCTGAGAAAAATGGTTATCCATTTGGAAAAAAGATAAATTGAATTTCTACTCACAACATAAAAAAAAAAATCAACTCCAGATGGATTAAAAAGTTAAATGTCAAAAACAATACTTTAAGAAAACTTTTAATAGAAAACATAGGTGACTGGGTTAGGAAAAAATGTCTTAAGACATTAAAAATGTTATGTATAAAAAGAAAATGTAGATAAATTTGACTATTAAAATCAAGGCCAGGTGTGTTGGCTCTCACCTGTAATCCTGGTAGTTTGGGAGGCCGAGGTGGGAGGATTGCTTGAGGCCAAGAGTTCAAGGCTAGCCTGGGCAACATAGTGAGACCCTCCTTATCTCTCCAAAAGAAATTTTTTTTTTTTTTTGGCCGGGTGCAGTGGCTCACGCCTATAATCCCAACACTTTGGGAGGCCGAGGCGGGTGAATCAAGGGCGGGAAATCGAGACCATTCTGGCTAACATGGTGAACCCTGTCTCTACTAAAAAATACAAAAAATTAGCCTGGCGTGGTGGTGGGTGCCTGTAGTCCCAGCTACTCGGGAGGCTGAGGTAAGAGAATGGTGTGAACCCAGGAACCGGAGCTTGCAGTGAGCCAACACTGCACCACTGCACTCCAGCCTGGGCGACAGAGCAAGACTCCATCAGACTCCGTTGAGACTGAGTTTTGCTCTCGTTGCCCAGGCTGGAGTGCAGTGGCACAATCTTGGCTCACTGCAACCTCCACCTCCTGGGTTCAAGTGATTCTCCTGCCTCAGCCTCCTGAGTAGCTGGAATTACAGGCACCCACCACTACACCCAGCTAATTTTTTTGTATTTTTAGTAAGGATGGGGTTTCATCATGTTGGTCAGGCTGGTCTTGACCTCCTGACCTCAGATGATCGACCCACCTCAGCCTCCCAAAGTGCTGGGATTACAGGCGTGAGCCACCGCACCCAGCTAAAATATGTTTTTTAAAAAAAGCCAGGCATAGTGGCACACGCCTGTAGTCTCAGCTACTTGGGAGGCAGAGGCAGGAGGACTGCTTGAACCCTGGAGTTCGAGGTTGTAGTGAGCTGTTACTGAGCCAGCCTGGGTGACAGACAGAATGAAAATCTGTCTCAAAAAACAAAACAAGGCCTGGCGCGGTGGCTCACACCTATAATCCCAGCACTTTGGGAGGCTGAGGTGGGTGGATCACCTGAGGTCAAGAGCTCGAGACTGGCCTGGCCAACATGGTGAAACCCTGTCTCTACTAATAATGCAAAAAAATTAGCTGGGCGTGGTGACACACGCCTGTAATCTCAGCTACTTGGGAGGCTGAGGCAGGAGAATCGCTTGAACCTGGGAGGCAGAAGTTGCAGTGAGCTAAGATGGTGCCACTGCACTCCAGCTTGAGCGACAAGAGTGAAACTCCATCTCCAAAAACAAACAAACAAATAAAACAGAAACATAAACAAAACAAAATAAGCCGGGCGCGGTGGCTCACGCCTGTAATCCCAGCACTTTGGGAGGCTGAGGCGGGCGAATCACGAGGTCAGGAGATCAAGACCATCCTGGCTAACACGGTGAAACCCCGTCTCTACTAAAAATGCAAAAAATTAGCCAGGCGTGGTGGTGGGCGCCTGTAGTCCCAGCTACTTGGGAGGCTGAGGCAGGAGAATGGCATGAACTCGGGAGGCGGAGCTTGCAGTGAGCCGAGATAGCGCCATTGCACTCCAGCCTGGGCGACTGAGCAAGACTCCGTCTCAAAAAAAAAACAACAACAACAACAAAAAAAACAAAAAAAAAAACCAAATAACAACAAAACAAAATTAAGAATTTATGTTTGTCAACAGACATCTTTCTAAGTACAATGTATTATCATCATCCTGTGACGGATCCTGGAACAGAAAAAAGACCATGTTTTCCCCCTGCCTCTGTGATAACAACAGGGTAGGCCAACTTCTCTCTTGGTCCGTAGGAAAAGGGGGTATTCCTTTCTTTCTCTGTTCTCTGTACTAATCTTTTTTTTTCCATAAAATCTTTCAGAAAAGATCTAGTAATTTTAGTAATACTTGAAGATTGACCGGAAGCATACATTAACAATTTCTTTGTAGAACAAAGTGATAGGAAACCTCAATTATCTGACATAAAAAAGGTGACACATCTTCATATCCCCAAATAGTTGCATCTTTTATTAGCCAGTACTATCCATGTAGGAGTCATATCTGACAAAAAAGTGTAACTTTTAAAGACTAAAAACCAAGTCCAAAGCCTATCAATTTACATGCTCCTCCTCCACCATCACCAAATAAAGGACAAATGATCGTACCGTCATTATTAGGAAAGAGAGAATGATACCTTTCCATCACCCCACTCCCCTGTGCTTGATTTCTCACTGGATGACTCCTCCTGTGACCCTCCCCATCTCAGAATACTCTGAATTCTGTCTGCTTCTCTACGTGCCTCTTGCTCAGGTTTACAGGGTCAGGATTTCTTATCCTTGCCCAGCATTGGGCTCACTTAATTTGTCCTCAAGATACTGGTCAGTTACTCTCCTGTGGCCTAGCTACTTCTTTCCATCTTGCTGACCACCTAATTCCTAGATCTGCATCCTGCTTCTAGCCTATCATGATGATCTGTGTTCTCTTCATGGTCCCATGAAGCTCCCTTCCAACCCTGCTTTGCAATTTTGAGAATTCCATAGGTTCACTGTCATTTTCCTGATGGTGATGTGCAAAAGCAATGGACTAAAAACTCAAGGATCAGCCGGTTGCAGTGACTCACACCTGCAATTCCAGCACTTTGGGAGGCTGAGGTGGGCAGATCACCTGAGGTCAGGAGTTGGAGACCAGCCTGGGCAACATGGTGAAACCCTGTCTCTACTAAAAATACAAAAAAGTATCTGGACATGGTGGCAGGCACCTGTAATTCCAGCTACTCGGGAGGCTGAGGCCGGAGAATTGCTTGAACTGGGACACTGAGGTTGCAGTGAGCCGAGACCATGCCATTGCACTCCAGTCTGGGAAACAAGAGCGAAACTCTGTCTCAAAAAACACGAAACAAAACAAAACAAAACACTCAACGGTCTTTGCTCTAGGATCAGCTCTGTCACTAACCAGTGAAATCTTGATTGATCTGATTTTCCTTTTTTGTGAAACAGGAAACCTGGATTGAATCATCTCCATTTTTTCTTCCCCTTTAAAGTTCTCTGAGTCTCTAATCCCAAGTATGGCCCCTTGACCCCTGGTCTTTCTTGGCTTTTGGCCCAGACCAAGGTCACTGTTCCTGGACCCCAGCCCTGCCCTGTTTTCCCTGCCTCCGTTCCTGCCTGACCCTGCATTCCTCTGCAGCCTGGCATTAGCATAGGTCCTCCTGCCAAAGGCCACTGCCTTGTCTCCAGCTCTCCTTCAGAATTTGTACATTTCCTTATGATATTATTTTATATGCATGATTTTTTATATTTTATATTTCTCCTCAGTTGAATTATAAGTGACTTTAAAGCAGGAGCCCTGTCTTGTAACCTACCTTTTCAGGTTACCTGCATATAGTGGACATTCAGGAAGTATTTATTTCTTCATTGAAGAGTGTCTTGAGAATGTATGTACTATTGTGAAAGTTTCCTTTTTTTCAGAGACAATCCTAAGTAAAAATAGCTTTGGTTTGCCTGATATAATTTGTTTCTCTCTCTCTCTCTTTTTTTTTCATTTCTTTTCTTGGTTGTTTTATTTTTGAGACAGTGTTGCCCAGGCTGGAGTGCGGTGACATGATCACAGCTCACTGCAGCCTCCATCTCCTGGGCTCAAGTGATCCTTCTGCCTCAGCCTCCTGAGTAGCTGGGACTACAGGTGTGTACCACCACACTCGGCTAATTATTTTGATTTTTAATAGAGATGAGTTCTTACTATGTTGCACGGGCTGGTCTCATACTCCTGCACTCAAGCAATCCTCCTGCCACGTCCTCCCAAAGTGTTGGGATTATAGGCGTGAGCCACCATGCCTGGCCTGATGTAACTTGTTTTAGTGTAAAGATGCCATGCATTCTTTCTATATAACACTGAGTTCTCTTAAAAGAGCTGTTTTTATAACTATTTTGAACAATTTTACCTTCTTATGGGAACCATTTCTCGCCAGGCATTCTATTAAACTTGTCTGTCAGGTTATTTGGTATTATCTTTTGTTTGTCAGAGAGCTACTCAGGATTATTAGGTCACTCCACTACTCAGAATCGCACTGTGACTCCCTTCTCACCTAGAAATCCCAATGCCAAGTCCGAAGTCCTAACCATGGCTACACCAAGCTGGCATCCCCACCACCTCTCTGACCTTGTCCCCTAAAACCCCCTACTCACTCTGCTCCACTGGCTTCCTTGCTGTTTTTCAATCACATCAAATATTTCCCAGCATCAGGATTTTGCTCCTTCTGTTTCCCCAGCCTGAAATACTCTCCCTGCACCCAGGCCTTCCCTGATAGCGCTGTCTGAAGTGGAGCACACACAGCCTTGCCAGTCACACTTGATTCCCCCTGCTCAACTCCATTTCTCTTCATTAAATTCATCATCAACTATTTTATATTTATCTGTTTATTGTTTATCTCCCCCACTACAATGTAAGCTCCCCTGAAAGCAGGAACTTTTGCTGGCTTCCCTGCTGCATCCCCAGCAGAGTTGTCCCCAGTAACTACTCTCATGTGCAATGAATATATGCTTGAAAAAAACCAGATCTGACTTGAAAAAATTTGGTGTTAGGCAGGTCATAAATTTTAGTTCAAGTAAATTTAAATTATCTAATTATGTTTCTGGTGCTGTGTTTTCCTACTGCATTAAAGATATAAAGTTAATAGATTCAATAAATATTGAAATTAATTGGATAAATTGGATGCCAGATGTGGTGGCTCATGCCTGTAATCTCAGCACTTTGAAAGGACGTGGTGGGAAGATTGCTTGAGGCCAGGAGTTTGAGACCATCCTGAGTAACACAGCGAGACCCTGTCTCTACAAAAAAATGTTTTTAATTAGCCAAGCCTGGTGGCGTGGCACCTGTAGTCCCAGCTACCCGGGAGGCTGAGGTGGGAGGGCTGCTTGAGCCCAGGAGATCGACGCTGCAATGAGCTATGATCACACCACTGCACCCCAACCTGGGCAACAGAATGAGACTCTGTCTTGGTTCGACATTTCCAAAAATATGAACAAGGTCCCTTTCACTAATTTTACCTTCATACCAGAAGCATAAATATTAAAAATGATTTCTTCTTTTGGCCATGAGGTGGCAGAATATGTACACATACTTTGTCAATGGAGGCGTGATTCTGTGTCACCTTTTGGAAGCAGTACTTCTACTACTACTTTATATTTGGAGAGTACTTTAGAGCAGACAAAATACTTTCACAAACAATACATTTTTTTTTTTTTTTTGTGAGATGGGGTCTCACTCTGTCACCCAGGCTGGAGTGCAGTGGCGCGATCTCGGCTTACTGCAAGCTTCGTCTCCCAGGTTCAGGCCATTCTCCTGCCTCAGCCTCCCGAGTACCTGGGACTATAGGCGCCCGCCACCACGCCCAGCTAATGTTTTGTATTTTTAGTAGAGACGGGGTTTCACCGTGTTAGCCAGGATGGTCTTGATCTCCTGACCTCGTGATCCACCTGCCTCGGCCTCCCAAAGTGCTTGGATTACAGGTGTGAGCCACCGCGCCCGGCCCACAAACAATATTTTATGATGCCCCTGTGAAGTAGGGAAGACAGTCAGGGCTCCTGATCACGTGACAGCATGTACCTGGAAGTTTCTGCCTCTTAAATGATGAGTGCTGTTGGGTATATTTTCTGTAGACAACTGGTGTATGCAATTCACATGAGCATTAATGAGAATTGTGCGTGCACTGAGCCCTGGATGGATCTGGAATACTGAAGTGAAATAGCAGAAAAATTACCTACATGTAGAAACAAGCACTTAAATTCATTAAATATTGCTGTTAAGTTTTCTTTTTCTTTCTTTTTGTTGAGACAGAGTCTGGCTCTGTCGCCCAGGCTGGAGTGCAGTGGTGCAATCACACTCACTGTAGCCTTGACCTCTTGAGCTCCAGCAATCCTCCCACCTTAGCCTCCCCAGTAGCTGGGACCACAGGTGTGCGCCACCACACCTGGCTAATTTTTATAATTTTTGTAGAGGTGGTGTTTTGCCATATTGCCTAGGCTGGTCTCGAACTGCTGAGCTCAAGCAATCTACCCTCCTCAGCCTCCAAAAGTGCTAGGATTACAGGCGTGAGCCACTATGCCCAACCACTGGTTAGGTTTTCCAAGTTTACTGTAAGCAACTGATTGGTGTCCTTTTAGCACAGACTTCTACTGGCAGAAAAATGATTTAACAAAGTTCACTTGATGAATTGTACTTTGCTATAGTGCCATGTGGCATATAACAAAGAATTTAGGCTTCAGAAGCTGGAATCTTGGGTTGGTCCTAGTTTAGCTACTTACGGGTTATGTGACCTTCAGCAAGTGATGCTGAATTTTTGTATTTTTAGTAGAGACGGTTTTTCACCATGTTGGCCAGGCAGGCCTCAAATTCCTAGCCTCTGAGCCTCACTTTCCTCATGTGTAAATGAGTATAACACCTGCTTCATGGAGTTGGTATGAAGATGAAATGAGATAATGATTATGATAGTGGTTTAGAAACTAAAGTCCATGCATGCAGGGTGATTGTTATGATCACTAAAGGCAGGGGAAAGGCATGAGTTTTTTAAGATGGAGGGCCTGGGCTTTGTCATAGCTGTTGACCTTGGGTTACTTTATTCATATTGTTAGACCTCAGTTTTCTTACTGGGGGAAAAAAAATTGAAGGAATCAGCAAGTTTTTATTATTCTCCTTCCTTCCTTTTTTCTATTTCTTTATTTCTCTCTCTCTCTCTTTTTCTCTCTCTTCCTCCCTCTCCCTCTCCTCTTCCCCTCCCCTCCCCTCCAAGGTCTTACCCTACCCCCAGGCTGTAGTGCATAGCTCACTGCAGCCTCTAGCTCCTTGGCTCAGGCAATCTTCCTGCCTCAGCCTCCTGACTAGCTAGGACTATAGGTATGTACCACCACATCCGGGCTAATTTTTAAAATTTTTTTGTTTTTGGTAGAGATGGAGCCTCTCTATGTTGCCCAGGCTGGTCTCAAACTCCTGGGCTCAAGTGATCCTCCCACCTTGGCCTCCCAAAGTGTTGGGATTACAGGCATGAGCCACCTCACCCAGCTTAAGTGGTGGCTCATGCCTGTAATCCCAGCACTTTGGGAGGTCGAGGTGAGTGGATCGCTTGAGCTCAGGAGTTCGAGACAAGCCTGGGCAATATAGTGAAACCCTGGTTTTTCAAAAAAATAGAAAAATTAGCCAGGCATGGTGGTGTGTGCTTGTAGTCTCAGTCACTCAGGAGGCTGAGGTAGGAGGATGGCTTAAGCCCAGGAGGCAGAGGTTGCAGTGTGCCAAGATCATGCCACTGCACTCTAATCTGGGTAATAGAGGGAGACTCTGTCTCAATAATAATAATAATAAAATTTTAAAAAATCTTCAAATTAGGTCATTCTGGGTTATCCGGGTGGGTACTAAATCCAATGAAAAGTGTCCTTATAAGAGACACACAGAGGACAAAAACAGACAAAAGTGGGGAAGACCATGTGAAAATGGAGGCATAAATTGATGATACAGAGATTCCAGACAGCTGAACACACGGAGGTTCCTGGAGAGTGGCGCATCCAGGGAGGGCATGGAAACTCCATACCCTTCACCCATACTTTACCCTACGTGTCTCTTCATCTGTATCCTTTGCAATATCCTTTATAATAAACGGGTAAACACAAGTAAGTGTTTCCCTGAGTTCTGTGAGCCATGCCAGCGAATTAATCAAACTCAAAGAGGGGGACATAGGAACCCCAACTTGAAGCCAGTTGGTTAGAAGTTCTGGAGGCCTGGACTTGAGACTGGTGTGTGTGGGTGGGTGGGGGGCCAGTCTTGGTCTCAACTTGTGGGATCTGACACTATTCTGGTAGACAGTGTTGGAACTGAATTAGAAGACGCCCAGATGGTGTCCACTGCTTGGTGTCTAGGGGAAAATAAACCCATACATATGGTCACAGAAATCTCCTTTTGTGTTGATGATTGTTGTAGTGTGAGAGTAGAGGAAAAACACAGTCAGAGAGAGTTTTCCCTACACAATTGATGTCAGTGAAACGGGATTTGCTGGACTGGCTCTGACTCATGGAAACATGTGGTTTGGGAAGAGAAAGAATAAAAGGGTGGGGATGAGAAATCTTTGATTCCTGGGTGGCCACGTGGTCACTCATGGTATGAAGCTACAGCTGTGTCGAGATCAGTTACTAAAGGTAAAAGTTACCAGTGGAGTTAAGACATTCAATTCATTGGTTATTGTTACCTGCAATGGCTAAAATGAAAGTAAAAGATGGTACTGGGTCAGGACTTGAGGTTGACCAACCTCAGATGTGGGTCTGTCTGAGCTCAGGCCATTAGCCTCAAAGTCACCCGCAAAGGAGAAAATTATACAGGGACAACAGAATGTGCCTCTGAGATCTGTGGTTACCAAGAAGGTAGTCAATGTGAAGGAAGGGCAAAACCAAGTAACTATTGAAACCAGAAGGAGAGTGTGAAGAAATTGTTCCATTTTGTAGACTGGTATCATTGGCTTCCTGAGGATGCTTTACTAAAATGGATTATGAGAGTGACTAATTCAGGGGACATGTGCAGAGTGGAAGGGCATGTTTGGCGTGACGCAGGACCCACAGACACATGGGAAGTTATTCCTGAGGCAACAGCCAGCCTGGTGGAGTGGATATAAGCCTCTGTAAGGTCCGTTTATCCTGAGAAGAAGGCCTGCTGGAATTCATGTACAAATGTCGAGTGGAACACCCCAGATGAGGCAGCTGATCTGCTTTGTATTCAAGCCATGTGGGACTGGCTTTGGGATGACCAGGATATTCACCTGCTGAATGTGTCTGTTAACCAGGTCAGGGTAAATGCTGTGATTAAGGGGGCCCCTTCTACCTGGGGACCCCATGTAACATTACTCCTACAGACTCCAACTACAGAGAAGCCTTAACAAATTTGCTTTTTGGGTCTTACAGATGTTAATAAAAGCATTAGGTTAAAAAGAGAACAGGGAAAGGCAAAAGGGAGAGTCAAAAGACTCATCCTAGTATGGTGGACTTTTTTTTTTTTTTTTTTTTGGAGACAGAGTCTCGCTCTGTCACCAGGCTGGAGTGTAGTGGCGTGATCTCGGCTCACTGCAACTTCTGCCTCCCGGGTTCAAACAATTCTCCCGCCTCAGCCTTCAGAGTAGCTGGGACTACAGGTGTGCCACCACCATACCCAGCTAATTTTTGTATTTTTAGTAGAGACAGGGTTTTACCATGTTGGCCAGGATGGTCTCGAACTCCTGACCTCAAATGATCCACCCACCTTGGCCTCCCAGAGTGCTGGGATTACAGGCGTGAGCCAACACACCCAGCCAAGAAATTTTTTAATGTTTATTAAGAAATAAGGTGAATAAAGAAATAAGATGATGGGGTGAAACTATGAAGAAAAAGAAGCCTGGACAACAAAGCAAGATCCCATCTCTACAAAAAAATGAAAAAATTAGCTGAGCATGGTAGCACACACCTGTGATCTCAGGAACTTGGGAGGCTGAGGTAGGAGGATCACTTGAGCCAGGAAGTCAAGGCTGCAGTGAGCACACCACTGCACTCCAATCTGGGCAACAGAATGAGACTCTGTCTCAGAGGGAGGGACAGAGGGAGACAGGAAGGGAGGGAGGGAGGGAGGGAGGGAAGGAAGGAAGGAAGGAAGGAAGGAAGGAAGGAAGGAAGGAAGGGAGGGAAGGAAGGAGAAAAGAAAGGAGGAGTCATGGGACTCATCCCAGCATGGTGGAAATCTTTAGATGGCTATTAAGAAATGGAATTAATAAAATGAAAATTGATGAGGTTACAATAAAAGTCTTAATACTATCGTAGGTTGAGTGAACCAAGCCTTCTGGGTCTCCCACAATTAAAGGGCCCAAATCAGGTTGCTGTGTTTTTCTCAGTTTGGAGAAATTTAAAAAGCTGGAAAGCAGAGGTTACAATGAAAAATCTGATCTGAAATTGCTTAGGGCAATAGTCGGGCAGACTAATCAGGAGAAAGATTGACAAAAGAGGCAGGGTTCTTTGGCTCAACCCTTGGCTGGGGACCCAAAGACTTTGGCATAAGAGAGGGCAAAATGGTCTCAGGGTGAGGAAGAGTTCATGAAACTAGAATATAAAAACATAGGAGCCAGCATGCCGGGCACGGTGGCTCACACCTGTAATCCCAGCACTTTGGGAGGCCGAGGCAGGCAGATCACCTGAGGTTGGGAGTTCAAGACCATCCCGACTAACATGGAGAAACCCCGTCTCTACTAAAAATACAAAATTAGCCTGGCGTGGTGGCACATGCCTATAATTCCAGCTACTAGGGAGGCTGAGGCAGGAGAATCGCTTGAACCTGGGAGGTGGAGGTTGTGGTGAGCCGAGATCGTGCCATTGCACTCCAGCCTGGGCAAGAAGAGTGAAACTCCATCTCAAAAAATATATATAAAAAATTAAAAAATGTAGGAGCCAGAATTATGAAAGTTGGTATATTTGAATATACTTCAAGTGAAGTGGTTGCTTTTTTTTTTTTTTTGAGACAGAGTCTCACTTTGTCGCCTAGGCTGGAATGCAGTGATACAATATCAGCTCACTGCAACCTCCATTTCCTGGGCTCAAGTGATTCTCGTGCCTCAGTTTCCTAAGTAGCTGCCATCATGTGCTGTCATGCTGGCTAATTCTTGTATTTTCTGTGGAGACGCGGTATCATTATGTTGGCCAGGCTGTTCTCAAACTCCTGAGCTTAAGTGATCTGCCTGCCTCGGCCTCCCAAAGAGCTGGGATTATAGGCATGAGCCACCACACATGGCAGCATCTCTTCTGCCTAACTGTATCATGGGAATGAACATTTTATCTGACTGGGGAATGTTTTCCCTACCTGGTACTGTAAAACATAAGGCATGTGAATCTGCTTTTCAAACAATATTAATTGGACATGCTAAATGGGAACCAGTAATATTGCCCAAGCTCACATAGTGCAGAGTAGAAGCTACAGTGCCGGTAGGGACAAATTCTCCACTTGCTAACGCTCAGTGGAGTATTTCCTGGGGCTTATGGCAAAAGCCTCTGGGCCGGGTGTGGTGGCTCATGCCTGTAATCCCAGCACTTTGGGAGGCCAAGGCGGGTGTATCATGACATCAGGAGTTCCAGACCAGCCTGGCCAACATGGTGAAATCCGGTCTCTACTAAAAATACAAAAATTAGCTGGGCATGGTGGCTATGGGCTGTAATGCCAGCTATTCGGGAGGCTGAGGCAGAAGAATCACTTGGACCCAGGAGGTGGAGGTTCCAGTGAGCTGAGATTGTGCCACCGCACTCCAGCATGGGCAACAATAGCGAAACTCTGTCTCAAAAAAAAAAAAAAAAAAAGCCTCTGAACACCTCCCAGCAACAACTACTGGAACCTTTGGACTAGGGAATTTCCTCTTGATGGGCCTTGCTATGAAACATTAGCTGAAGTTACCTGTATACCACCTGAAATACCCATGCTGTCTTGGGTGATGTCAGAGAAACACTTTTTTTTTTGAGACAGGGCCTTGCCCAGGCTGGTCTCTAATTGCTGGGCTCAAGCAATCCTCCTGTTTTGACCTCCCAAAGTGCTGGGATTACAGGTGTGAGCCACTGTGCCTGGCCAGAGAAACATTCTAATGGGGACACAGTGCCCAGAAGAGTTCCATAGTAAAATGGAAATGGTTTCTGGAGGATCATGCTACCTGGGGAATGCAGGAAGTTGCTTTTCCATTATGACTGATTTTGGAACTATGTGAGAAACTGCGGGATTCTACAGTGCACAATAAACAGCTCTCAACCTACTAACCAACAGCCGCTTGGTTTGTGGATGGCAATTCCAAGGCACAAAATGCCAGGAAGAACTATTCTGTATCTCAGCAAGAGAGACAGGGACTGCTGATGGTTGTGGAACAGAGTCTGTGATGGGAAGGCCGTGAACATAGCTGGCAATCACAGGAGTAGATGCTGACTCAAATGGGCTTTGCTTATCCAATGGAAATGAAAACAGAGTGCAAAAGAAAGAAAGAAAAACAGAACAGAAGATGTTGCCTGGATTAGGACAGCCAACCATCATTTCTTCAGATTAAGGAACACACTGTACAGCACATAACGTCCAACAATGGGCAGAGAGATACGCTCTTTAGAGTAATAGTTTGATGGAGAAGTAGATGGGCAATTGAAACATTGTCTAAATCGGGGGAGATAAGAGCACGCTAGGCTGGCTTTCATATCTTCATGAGTGTGTGCTCACACTCAACATGAGTGGGACTGGAGTGGCCCTGATAGGTTTTTTCTGTTTTTCTGGCTGATCTGAGGAAGGGAAAGGTGGTTGGGGAGGATGCTGGTTTGACTATGCAGTCCTTACCAAGGGAGGAGTATGCTGGTATAACAACTATAATTTTTTATTTCTTCCTGAAATCATCTTGAAATTTTTCTTTTCTCCCTTACCTGATGCAGTGGTCCCAGGGCCAGGGCTGTTAGTACAAGTGCTGGATCAGGAGGGGTGATTTCTTTTTTTTTTTTTTGAGACAGAGTTTCGCTCTTGTTGCCCAGGCCAGCGTGTGCAGTGGCTCAGTCTCAGGTCACTGCAACTTCTGTCTTCCAGGTTCAAGTGATTCTCGTGCCTCACCTTCCCGAGTAGCTGGGATTACAGGCATGCACCACCACGCCCAGCTAATTTTTGTATTTTTAGTAGAGAAGGGGTTTCACCATGTGGTCCGGGCTCGTCTTGAATTCCTGACCTGAAGTGATCCACCCGCCTTGGTCTCCCAAAGTGCTGGGATTACAGGTATGAGCCATCGCATCAGAATCAGATTTTTTTTTTTTTTAGATGGAGTTTTGCTCTTGTTGCCCAGGTTGGAGTGCAGTGGCGCCATCTCGGCTCACCACAACTTCCGCCTCCCAGGTTCAAGTGATTCTTCTGCCTCAGCCTCCTGGGTAGCTGGGATTACAGGCATGTGCCACCATGCCCAGCTAATTTTTTTGTATTTTTAGTAGAGACGGGGTTTCTCCATGTTGTTCAGGCTGGTCTCAAAACCCAACCTCAGATAATCCACCTGCCTCAGCCTCCCAAAGTGCTGGGATTACAGGCGTGAGCCACCACGCCTAGCCCTGAACCAGATTTGTAAGCAAAAAATGTAATGATGTTGTTTAACCTTATGTTGAAATTCCTAAGGGCATGACTGGGATGGGTGTACTTTCACCCCATCTAGCAAAATTGCAGCAGAGAGTGAATGCAGGCCAGGCGCAGCGGCTCACGCCTGTAATCCCAGGACCTTGGGAGGCTGAGGTGGGCGGATCACGAACTCAAGAGATTGAGACCATCCTGGCCAACATGGCGAAACCCTGTCTCTACTAAAAATACAAAAATTAGCTGGGCGTGGTGGCGCATGCCTGTAGTCCCAGCTACTTGCGAGACTGAAGGAGGAGAATCACTTGAACCTGGGAGGTGGAGGTTGCAGTGAGCCGAGATCACGCCACTGCACTCCAGCCTGGCGACAGAGCGAGACTCCGTTTCAAAAAAAGAAAAAGAAAAAAAAAAAAAAAAAGAAAAGTGTGAATGTAGCTATACTGCCTAGTGGTAAAAACAGCTCATTAGTTCTACACCTATGTAACCTTACCCTATCTGAATGAGAATGGGTTGAGGAGGAGGTACTTGCTAGACTTGCATTGCTACCTGCAGTTTAGACCAACACAGTGGCAATTCTAATGTTCCTTCCAAAGGTGAAAAAGTTTGAGTATTAATGGAGAGAAAGAGAAACAGTAACTTCCAGTAAAGAAATTAAGGCCGGGCATTGTGGTCACGCCTATAATCCCAGTACTTTGGGAGGCCAAGGCAGGTGGATCACTTGAGGTCAGGAATTTGAGGCCAGCCTGGCCAATATGGTGAGACCCAGCTTTATGGGAAGTTGTTTTAAAAATTAGCTGGGCATGGCTGGGCTGGTGGCTCACACCTGTAATCCCAGCACTTTGGGAGGCTGAGGCGGGTGGATCATGAGGTCAGGAGATTGAGACCATCCTGGCCAACATGGTGAAACCCCATCTCTACTAAAAATACAAAAATTAGCTGGGCATGGTGGCACGTGCCTATAATCCCAGTTACTTCGAAGGCTGAGGCAGGAAAATCACTTGAACCAGGGAGTCAGAGGTTGCAGTGAGCAGAAATCACGCCACTGTACTCCAGCCTGGCAAAACAGTGAGACTGCATCTCAAAAAAAAAAAAAATTAGCTGGGCATGATGGCATGCACCTGTGGTCCTAGCTACTCAGGAGGGTGAAGTGGGAGGATCACTTGATTCTGGAGGTTTGCCTGAGGCCAGAAGGTCAGGGTTGCAGTGAGCCATGATCAAACCACTTTGCTCCAGCGTGGACAACAGAGCAAGATCCTGTGTGGGGAAAAAAAAGAGAGAATGAATCAATTAGTTATTAATTGAGGATAATTCAATATTATGTTAACAACTCAAAAACTCAAGAGTCTCTGATTAAGAAATGACATTATGTCTTAGCTCCATCATCCCAGATGCCTGAAAGGGTAAGCTGTATATTTACCAAGACCACTTCTGCTTTGGAACCTGACAAGATTGAGAGGAAACCTACAAAACTGAGTGGCCTCATCTTGGGAGATATTCAAACTGTAAGCCAAAAATAAAATTCCAGGGCCCCCTGACCATCTGAATGGACCCCTCCTCTTGGCCAAGGACATTCCAAAGTTAACCTGAAAAACTAGTTCCATGATGGAAAGGAGGGGCTGGACATGCCTCACTATACCCTCCTCCCTTTTGGAATTTGGGAAATACCAACCAGCGTTAACATCAACACAGACCTTAAGTCTGATAAGAAGCATTTACAATCTATTTTCTCTGAAGCTGGCTACCTAGAGGTTTCATCTGCATGATAAAACCTTGCTCTCCACAGCCCCTTATTATAACCCAGACATTCGTTTCTATTGATAATAACTCTTTAAACCAGTTGCCAGTTAGAAAATTTTTAAATCTGACTATGACCTGGAAGCCCCTCTGCTTTGAATTGTCCCACCCTTCCAGACTGAACCAACGTAAATCTCACATGTATTGATTGATGTCTTATGTCTCCCTAAATGTATAAAAGCAAGTTCTAACCCAAGACCCTTGGGCACATGTTGCCAGGACCTCCTGAGGCTATGTCACGGTTGTGTCCTTAACCTTGGCAAAATAAACTTTCTAAATTGATTGGGATCTGTCTCAGATACTTTTGGGTTCATGAAACAGTACGATGGTCTGGATCATTCATGATTGTACGTGTGTGTGTATATATATACACACACACATATATAGTAAATATATATATACATATATAGTAAATATATATACACACATATATAGTAAATACATATACACATATATATAGTAAATATATATATAGTTTATATAGAGAGAGTAAAAAATCCGTGGTTGAAAACCAGGTGGTGGCCTGTGGTGTTATGATATATATATTATTTTTACCCAGGGTTCCTGACTCATAACTCCCATAGGCCCTGTCAGAACCTTCTGTTAGAATGTTGGCTGTGTTAGGCCTCAGGGGCAGGCCTCTGACCTTCTTCTCCCCATCTTCCATTCTAATGTCCTCCTGACTTTAAGACCTTCCCATGAGAGGGTCCCACCCTATACCCTGGGGGAAGAAATGCTGATGTCATGAAGCTTCCAGAAAAACCCAAAAGGACTGGATTTAGTGAACTTCCAGACAGCTGAACACATGGAGGTTCCTGGAAGGTTGCACCAGGGAGGGCAAGGTGGCTCCACACCCCTTCCCCTATGCCTCACCCTACATGTCTTACATGCCTCTTTATCTGTATCCTTTGTAATATCCTTCATAATAAATAGGTATATGTAAAAAAAGAAAAAAGAAAGAAAAAAGAAAAGAAAAATGGAGTGATACAGCCACAAAGAAACCTAGAGCCACCAGAAAGCTGCAAGAGGCAAGAAGGTTTCTCCCTGAGAGCCCCACAGGTAGAGCAGCCCTGCTGACGCCGTGCTTTCAGACTTCTGGTTTCTAGAACGGGGAAAAAAATACACTGCGATTGTTTACAGCAGCCATAGGAAACTAATACAGAGACGGAGGAGTCCTGGATGCCCCTGACCCTCACCCCAGGTTTCTGAGTGTCTGATGTTGTCATTTACTGAGTTAGAGAAGTCTGGGTTTCTGGGGGTTGGGAGATTAAGAGTTCTGATTTGGACACATTACGTTTGAAATGCTTGTAAGATGTCCAAGCAGAGATGGTTGATCAAGAGCTGGATGGTGTAGTCTGGAACTCAGAGGAGGATCAGGTGGGAAGGTAGAAACTGGGAACTGTCAAGCGTACAGATCACATTCTTTTTAAATTTTAATTAATTGATTTTTTTTTTAGAGACAAGGTCTCGCTTTGTTGCCCAGGCTGGAGTGCAGTGGTGAGATTACAGCTCACTGTGGCCTGGAACTCCTGGCCTCCCAGCTGGGACTATAGGCATGTGTCGCCACACCGGCTAATTTTTATTTTATATTTTAGTTTTTAGTTTTTTTGAGATGGAGTCTTGCTCTGTCACCCAGGCTGGAGTGTAGTGGTGCAATCTCAGCTCACTGCAACTTCCACCTCCCAGGTTTAAGCAATTCTCTGCCTCAGCTTCCCGAGTAGCTGGGATTACAGGCACCCGCCACCATGCCCGGCTAATTTTTTGTATTTTTAGTAGAGATGGGTTTTCACCATCTTGGCCAGACTAGTCTTGAACTCCTGACCTCGTGATTCACCCCACTCGGCCTCCCAAAGTGCATGAGCCATTGTGCCTGGCCTCATTGGCTAATTAAAAAAATTTTTTTTGTAGAGACAGGGTCTCACTATCTTGTCCAGGCTGGTCTCAAATTCCTGGGCTCAAGCAAACTTCTTGCCTCAGCCTCTCAAAGTGATGAGATTACAGTGTAAACCACTGTGCACAGATAATTTAAAAAAAATTTTTTAAAGACTGGGATCTTGCTATATTGCCCAGGCTGGTCTTGAACTCCTGAGGTCAAGCAATCCTCCTGCCTCAGCCTCCTAAAATGCAGGGATTATAGGTGTGAGCCATCATGTCTAGTCCCAAATACTTTTTTCCGTTTGTTGACTGATGCCTGGCCTTCCATAATTAGAGATTCATTCCTTTAGATATTCAAACATAAACACTCTTTGGGAGAAGTCATTCATATGCTTTTTCTTTTTCTTTTTTTTTTTCTTTTTTTGAGACGGAGTCTCGCTCTGTCGCCCAGGTTGGAGTGCAGTGGCCGGATCTCAGCTCACTGCAAGCTCCACCTCCCAGGTTTACGCCATTCTCCTGCCTCAGCCTCCCGAGTAGCTGGGACTACAGGCGCCCGCCACCTCGCCCGGCTAGTTTTTTTTTTTGTATTTTTAGTAGAGACGGGGTTTCACCGTGTTAGCCAGGATGGTCTCGATCTCCTGACCTCGTGATCCGCCCGTCTCGGCCTCCCAAAGTGCTGGGATTACAGGCTTGAGCCACCGCGCCCGGCCCATATGCTTTTTCTTTATATATTTGTTAGAATTTGTTTATCAGATACTTTCCTTAGAGCAGGTTATGATGCAGTGGGTGATAGAGTGTGAAAGAATGAAAGTTAGGCAGGCTGAGTAGAAAAAGGCAATCAAGAGAACCTGGAACCTCTAAAGCCTGACCATCTTTGCTTTACAGCTTTGCATGGGAGGGAAGCGGCAGCCCAGAGAAAGATTCCTCACCACTATGCCATTGCCTGAAAACTTTTTTTTTTTTTTGAGACAAGGTCTGGCTCTGTCACCTAGGCTGGAGTGCAGTGGTGCGATCTCAGCTCACTACAACCTCTGCCTCCCAGGTTCAAGTGATTCTCATGCCTCAGCCTCCTGAGTAGCTGGGATTACAGGCACATGCCACCACACCTGGTGAATTTTTGTATTTTTAGTAGAGACGGGTTTTCGCCTTATTGCCCAAGCTGGTTTCAAATTCCTGGCCTCAAGCGATCCACCCGTCTCGGCCTCCCAAAGTGCTGGGATTACAGGCGTGAGCCACCGCACCCAACCTGAAAACTCATTTATCCAACTTTTTTCCCCACAGATGGAATCTGAGCCGACACACCCTTCTCCAGAATGAGAAGAAACGTGAAAGATACACAGTGGACGTCTTTACAATATTAAGAGAGGAAATCTACTGCACGGACTTCACAGCATTTTGTCAAGGGCTGTTCTGTAGTTTCTGTATTCTCCAATGTGATGGTTACTTTTACTGGCCTGTCTATGTTACCTCCTCTTGTCTCCATGGCTGATATCATCAGCCTAGCACCAGCCTATTGTGACTCTCCGGAAGTACTACAGCAGCCTCCTACATCTGGCCAGATCCCAGGCAACCCTCCACCTACCCCAACCTTCCTGCTAGCTCTTCGAGAAAGGGAGCGTTTTCAAGACGCAAATATGCTTCCCATTCTTCAGTGCTCCTTGGACAAAAAAACCATAAAGCTTTGTTTGATCTAACTATATTTCCAGCTTTATCTCTCCCCTCCCTCGCCCATCCCAACACCCATGGGGACTTGGCTCTCTGAGATCCAGCTGCACTGACATTCATTCAGTCTTTCCAGCTCCACAAACCCTGGCTCAATCTGGAATGGGTCTCCCACCTCTTCATTAGAAAAGCAGTCCTGACCTCTTTCCCTCCCCAGC
The DNA here is from genome assembly GCF_049350105.2 of Macaca mulatta. NCBI lineage: Eukaryota > Metazoa > Chordata > Mammalia > Primates > Cercopithecidae > Macaca > Macaca mulatta. The sequence continues at coordinate 148,404,442 of NC_133406.1, forward strand.
TGTATCAAGTCCCCCTATTTTGAGCTTTCTGGCACCGTGTACCTTTTCTGCCTGATTCTTATGAGAGTTGTAATTATATGTATATATTTTTTAGTGGGATTATTTTATTAATGTCTCTTCCCTACCAGATTTTAATCTTCATGAGAGCAGGTATCTTGTTCTTGGTGGCATCCCTCACATCCAGCCGCCCTGGGCCAGTTACAGGATCTCATTGTATGTTGGCTGGATAGATGAAATAAATGAACATATTTTGCCACTAATTATTAAGTTACCAGATGAATTGTAAGAGTTCCCAGGATGGCTCACTTCTATGTGGCTCTTTAGGGTTTAAAAGTGGTTCATAATAATATTGAGTCTGATTTTCTCCCTACTGGGGAGATTCCAACTCTGAGTAAAAGGAAGTAAGTTCTTATAGGCCCCAGGAGAAATGGTATCTCTTTTGTGATAGCAACCAGCAGGAAGGGTTTCTCTTACGAATGAAGGGAAAACTGAATGAAGGACGATGTCCACCTTGACATAGAGAGCCACTCCCTCACCCCCATGTACACACTTTTACAGTGTGCTCTGGTTATTTGGAAATGTAAGTTTGGCCTCCCTGAAAGAAGAGGGTAACTAGCCAGGCGCGGTGGCTCACGCCTGTAATCCCAGCACTTTGGGAGGCCGAGGCGGGCGGATCACAAGGTCAGGAGATCGAGACCACGGTGAAACCCCGTCTCTACTAAAAATTACAAAAAATTAGCCGGGCGCGGTTGTGGGCGCCTGTAGTCCCAGCTACTCGGGAGGCTGAGGCAGGAGAATGGCGTGAACCCGGGAGGCGGAGCTTGCAGTGAGCCGAGATCGCGCCACTGCACTCCAGCCTGGGCTGGGCGACAGAGCGAGACTCCGTCTCAAAAAAAAAAAAAAAAAAAAAAAAAAAGAAGAGGGTAACTAAACTCTATCACTTTAAATAGAAAGGAAGACACAGGGGCGATGCTTGATAAAATTACCAAAAAACATTAATTTAAGAAAAAAGTCAGTAACATGCCTCACATGTAGTTCAAATTTTTTTTTTTCAAATATTAAGTCTCCAAAACATGGCTCTAGTCTTCAGAGTGAGGAAAATATGGTGTACATCTGCACATTTGCTTTCTCATGGCTTGTGTTTAATTATCCACAAAGAAAAAAATTCACAAGATGTTTCATGTTCTTCTCTTTTAACTGCCAAAGCAGGAACTTCTGAGGCTTTGATAAAATTGGTTGCAATCCCTTTGAAAGTTTTTATTAACGTAGACAGAGTATGTTTTTAATCTTTTGTATTTTGAACACCCAAATTTATGTTCTGTGATTTGTTCATGCTTGATTCTATCATATTTCAAGTAAACAAGGAGTCAGCAGTTTTTACCCAGCAAAATATATTGGGATTTAAAAAAAATATAGTGCAATGATGATTAATGAACAAACTAAGTATTAAATCAGAGGCTTCTTCATTGGGACAGAAAGGAAGTCTTGAGACCCTGTGAGAGATTGATATCTACATTGATTTTAATGTAAACATTAGAGACATTCCACTGTGAACACATTTCTTCCCAGAGACTTTCTCTCTGGGAAGAAATGTGTTCTGGAAAGAGAGAGAAAAGCATAATTACAAAGAAAAGCACAATTTTCTAGGACGATGCATACAAATTTAACCATAAGGTAATCATTTATATGATAAACATTAAATGAGATTTCATACCTTTTTTGTTGTTGTTGTTGAGACGGAGTCTCACTGAGTTGCCCAGGCTGGAGTGCGATGGTGCCATCTCAGCTCACTGCAACCTCTACTTCCTGGGTTCATGAGGTTCTCCTGCCTCAGCCTCCCAACTATCTGAGATTATAGGCACTCGGCTAAAGAGATTTCACACTCTCTTAAATCTAGAAAAGTAATGCATGTGGTACAATATTTCCTTCTAGGTGTTCTTGAATTCAGTCTGTGATGACAATCTAGAAATTAATTTTTTTTTCTGACACAGAGTGTCACTTTGTTGCCAGGCTGGAATACAGTGGTACAATCCCAGCTCACTGCAACCTCCGCCTCCTGGGTTCAAGCCATGTCTCCTGCCTCTGCCTTCCAAGTAGCTGGGACTACAGGTGTGCACCACCATGCCCAGCTAATTTTTGTATTTTTAGTAGAGATGGGGTTTCACCATGTTGGCCAGGATGGTCTCGATCTCTTGACCTCGTGATCTACCCACCTTGGCCTCCCAAAGTGTTGGGATTACAGGTGTGAGCCACCATGCCCAGCCTATTTTAATGTTTTAATGGCCTGTGATCTACTTTTCAAATAAGAAAAGATGTAGTGAAATGTTAATTAAGCATTTTACTTCCGTCTTCCAGAATAGAAGCTCTCTGAGGCTGAGAATTTTTTTTTTTTTTTTTTTGAGACAGGGTCTCAGTCTGTTACCCAGGCTGGAGTGCAGTGGCATGATCATGGCTCACTGCAGCCTCTGCCTCCTGTGTTCAAGTGATCCTTCCACCTTAGCCTCTTGAGTAGCTGTAGTTCCAGCTACTCAGGAGACTGAGGCAGGATGATTGCTTGAATCCAGGAGTTCCAGGCCACAGTGCCCTATGATCACATCTGTGAATAGCCACTGTACTCCAGCCTGGGCAACATACCTAGGTGTGATGGTTTATTCCTGTAATCCCTGCACATTGGGAGGCCAAGGAAGGAGGATCACTTGAAGCCAGGAGTTCAAGAACAGGCTGGGAAATAAAAGGAGACTTACAAAGAAATAAAAAATTAGCCAGTCGTGGTGGCACACACCTGTAGTCCCAGCTACTCAGAATGCTACAGTGGGAGAATCGCTTGAGCCAGAGAAGAGGCTGCAGTGATCCATGATTGCACCATTGCACTCCAGCCTGGGTGACAGAGTGAGACCCCGTCTCAAAAATAAATAATGGCCGGGCACAGTGGCGCATGCCTGTAATCCCAGCACTTTGGGAGGTTGAGGCAGGTGGATCACGAGGTCAGGAGTTCGAGACCAGCCTGACCAACATGGTGAAACCCCGTCTCTACTAAAAACACAAAAATTAGCCGGGCATGGTGGCATGCACCTGTGATCCCAGCTACTCAGGAGGCTGAGGCAGGAGAATTGCTTGAATCCAGGAGGCGGAGGTTGCAGTGAGCCAAGACGGTGCCATTGCACTCCAGCCTGGGCGACAGAGGGAGACTGTCTAAAAAAAAAATAAATAAAAAAAAATAAATAAATAACTAAATAACTAAATAAATATCTTAATTATATTGACTGAATAAATTGCCCAGTCTGACTTTCATCTTTGGTTGTGTAGATATCATCCCTAAAAGGTACCTTATAAATGAGATGCAACATTTATACTCTAATTAGTTAAATTGGGATGGTATAGGTAAAAAACATGATAGAACTTAGTAAATATTTTGAGAATATTAAAGGCCAGGCACGGCGGCTCACGCCTGTAATCCCAGCACTTTGGGAGGCCGAGGCCGGTGGATCACGAGGTCAGGAGATCGAGACCATCCTGGCTAACACGGTGAAACACTGTCTCTACTAAAAATGCAAAAAATTAGCCGGGCATGGTGGTGGGCGCCTGTAGTCCCAGCTACTCTGGAGGCTGAGGCGGGAGAATGGCGTGAACCCGAGAGGCGGAGCTTGCAGTGAGCCGAGATTGCGCCACTGCTCTCCAGCCTGGGTGACTGAGCAAGACTCGGTCTCAAAAAAAAAAAAAGAAGAATATTAGAGAAAAAACTGATTCTCATAAATTGATTCTATTTAATTACCACTTACAGTAGGTCACTCAAAGTCCATTCTCCTTGAAAAGGACTCTGGAAGTACACTAAAAATGTTCAACCCACTAGTTGCAAAAGCTTCCATCACTGCAATATATCATTTCCAGGGATGCTTTATTTTATATATATATATATATATATTTTTTTTTCCTCTCTCTTTTTCTTTCTTTTCTTTTCTTTTTTTTTTTTTTTGAGATGGACTTTTGCTCTGTTGCCCAGGCTAGAGTGCAGTGGCATGATCTTGGCTCACTGCAACCTCTGCCTCCCAGGTTCAAGATATTCTTGTGCTTCAGCCTCCCGAGTAGCTGGCATTACAGGTGTGCACCACCATGCCCAACTAATTTTTTATTTTTAGTAGAGATGGGGTTTTGTCATGTGGCCAAGGCTGATCTTGAACTCCTGGCCTCAAGTAATCCACTCACCTTGGGCTCCCAAAGTACTAGGATTACAGGCCTGAGCCACCATACCCGGCCAGTTTATTATATATTAATTAGTTAATATTTGAATTTGATGCCTTCCAGATGAGATTTTTATGCAATATCTTAGTGATTTAGGAAGACAACCTAGCGTTATTAGTTATAAGGTTTCAAATTTTGGGTGTGTCCACTCTAGGGAAGATATCTTCATATGGCTCATCTCATTCTTTTTGGTGTTTTCATTGCAAAGGGTGACTTCTTTTTTCTCACTTCTTTACCATATTCTATGATTATGCCCTGTTTGGATTGTGTACTCCCATAGGGAATACACAAACACACACACACGTATGTATATGTATTATGTATACATCTTCTTTTCATAATGGATTTTTTTGTTTTGAGATGGAGTTTCACTTTTGTTGCCCAGGTGGGAGTGCAATGGCTCCATCTTGACTCACCACAACCTCTGCCTCCCGGGTTCAAGCTATTCTCCTGCCTCAGCCTCCCGAGTAGCTGGATTACAGGCATGCGCCACCATGCCCAGCTAATTTTGTATATTTAGTAGAGACGGGGTTTCTCCATGTTGGTCAGGCTGGTCTCGAACTCCTAACCTCAGGTGATCTGCCCGCCTCGGCCTCCCAAAGTGCTGGGATTACGGGCGTGAGCCACCACACCTGGCTTCACCACAGATTTCTATTGGAGTTTTAAAAAGTTGTATTGGGCTGGGTGCAGTGGCTCACACCTGTAATCCCAGCACTTTGGGAGTCCAAGGCGGGTGGATCACCTGAGGCTGGGAGTTCGAGACCAGCCTGACCAACATGGAGAAACTCAGTCTCTACTAAAAATACAAAATTAGCCAGGTGTGGTGGCGCATCCCTGTAATCTCTGCTACTCAGGAGGCTGAGGCAGGAGAATCGTTTGAACCCGGGAGGTGGAGGTTGCAGCAAGCCAAGATCATGCCATTGCACTCTAGCCTGGGCAACAAGAATGAAACTCTGTCTCAAAAAAAAAAAAAAAAGAAAAAAGAAATAAAGAGAAAAAAGAAAGTTGTATTATTACAGGGCTTATGTAAACGTTTCCTTTTCTTCCTCCCTGATCATATACTCGCCCTCACTCCTAGATTTGGAACATAACCAAGCTGAAAGATGAGATCATATTGGTGGAGCCCAGTGAAATCTCAGCAAGAATCTTCTAATTTGAGAGGCATCAGTATTCTACTCACTCATATGCCAAAATGCTGAAGAATAAAATCAGGAGTTGAAAAAGTCATTTTCAGCATTGGGATTAAACAAAGAACACTGAATTTTTCCTTTTCGTATTTTTAAAATATTTATAATAGCTTATTTTTTCTTGTAAGCATGATGCTGTTTCACTTAGAAAAATCGACTCAGCCAACAACAGTGATTTGCAAATGCAAATAATGCCAATGTCTTCCTTTTTTTTTTTTTTCTCAGTATTGTGGAAATTATTTCTATAATGTTAACTCTTTTGTTTTTAAGTTGGCAAATTTTTATATTTATTTACTTATTTTTTGAGATAGGGTCTCGCTCTGTTATCCAGGCTGGAATGCAGTGGCTCAATTTCAGCTCACTGCAACCTCTGCCTCCTGGGTTCAAGCGATTCTCCTGCCTCAGCCTCCCAAGTAGCTGGGATTACAAGCATCTGCCACTGTGCCCAGTTAATTTTGATATTTTTAGTAGAGACAAAGTTTCATCATATTGGCCAGGCTGGTCTCGAACTCCTGACCTCAAGTGATCTGCCCGCTTCTGCCTCCCAAAGTACAGGGATTATAGGCATAAGCCACTACGCTGGGCCAAAATTGGCAAAATTTTATGAAGAACTCTTAGACTACTATTTATTAATTTCCTGATTTGCTCCTTTAATATGAAGAAACATTTTTCCTTTGTTACTTTTTCACGTAAATGTATATGATTATTATTTATTAGTGGTCTGATTTGCTTTTTCAATATGGAAAGATAATTTTCCCTTTTTTCATGTAATTATGCACACACTTTATTGCTTAGGATGCAGAACATATGAGGATAACTTTTTTTTTGGCAGATGTTTACCATATGTGGAGCTTAGTTAGCATACAGAATACTCATGAGTCAAGAATGGCCACCCCAATGCCCCTCTGAAACATTTGTATGTGGTTTCATGAAATAAAGGTTTTTTTTCTGGAGAGGTAGTTTTGCTCTTATTGCCCAGGCTGGAGTGCAATGGTGCAATCTTGTCTCACCGCAACCTCCACCTCCCAGGTTGAAGAGATTCTCCTGCCTCAGCCTCCCGAGTAGCTGGGATTACAGGCATGCACTGCCATGCTCAACTAATTTTGTATTTTTAGTAGAGATGGGGGTTTCTCCATGTTGGTTAGGCTGGTCTTGAACTCCCAATCTCAGGTGATCCACCTGCCTCGGCCTCCCAAAGTGCTGGGATTACAGGTGTGAGCCACCGTGCCTGGCATAAATGCATATTTTAATAGATCTCAAGATGGCCATGCTGAAGTCTTTGTTTTCGGGTCATCCAACCCAAACTATCTGCTGTGAGCATCTTTTTTTTTTGAGATGGAGTCTCGCTCTGTCGCCCAGGCTGGAGTGCAATGGCGCGATCTAGGCTCACTGCAACCTCCACCTCCTGGGTTCAAGCGTTTCTCCAGCCTCAGTCTCCTGAGTAGCTGGGACTACAGGCATGCGCCACCACACCCGGCTAATTTTGTATTTTGATTAGAGATGGGGTTTCACCATGTTGGTCAGGCTGGTCTCAAACTCCCGTCCTCGGGTGATCTGCCGACCTCAGCCTTCCAAAGTGCTGGGATTACAGGTGTGAACCACTGTGCCCAGCCGGGCATCTTTTGTTTTTTCTGCTCACTCTACCATACCTGATAAAAAATTTTAAAAAAAATTTTATTGTTTGTGGGTACATAGTAGGTATATATATTTATGTGGTACATGAAATATTTTGAAACAGGCATGTAGTGTATAATTATCACGTCATGGTAAATGTGGTATCTATTGCCTCAAGCATTTATCCTTTGTGTTACAAACAATCCAATTATACTCTATTTTTTTTTAAATGTACAATGAAATTATTATTGACTTTAGTTACCCTGTTGTGCTATTAGATACTAGATATTATTTGTTCTAACTAGAATAATATATATTTTTAAATAGTAAAGAATGTGATATAAAAGTGAAAGAGAAAGAGATAGGTATTGTACTCCTGGGTAAATATCTACTTTACAGATCTCAAAGTCGGGAAGCGCAATACAGGCTCCCTTTGCTTTCCCTGTTTCATTGACAGCCACGCACACTTACGTTTATATTCCTCATTATTTGATAATCTTCCCCATTAGAGAAATAGGAAAAAGGCTCTAGAACACATGAACACAATTATACAGCCTTTGTGATATCCAAATTTATCCATTTTATGCCAAAAAAAAAAAAAGTACCTTAGTGCTTACCTATATCTTTCAAATGGTACATCGCTCTGGGTGCACATAAAAATTAACACAATAGGCCGGGCGCGGTGGCTCACGCCTGTAATCCCAGCACTCTGGGAGGCCGAGGCGGGCGGATCACGAGGTCAGGAGATCGAGACCATCCTGGCTAACACGGTGAAACCCCGTCTCTACTAAAAAATACAAAAAAACACAAAAAAACTAGCCGGGCGAGGTGGCAGGCGCCTGTAGTCCCAGCTACTTGGGAGGCTGAGGCAGGAGAATGGCGTAAACCCGGGAGGCGGAGCTTGCAGTGAGCCGAGATCCGGTCACCGCACTCCAGGCTGGGCCACAGAGCGAGATTCCCGTCTCAAAAAAAAAAAAAAAAAAAAAAAATTAACACAATTCCCTATACAAAAGGGACTGCTCAGAGCTAATAACAGCTAAAGAAGAGAGGACGCCAAATGCAGGCACAGGCACATCTCTCCAAACCCTCCCCTAAAACCAATGAAGGACAGAAGAAAACAGAAAACTGGTTAATTCAATTATTACTCCGCGGAAACTTAGGGATAGTGCAAATAAAGCTCCGAAACTATACTGAGTCCTGCCTCTTGGGCATCCCGTCCGCGACCCCCCAGAAACCTCAGGGCCACCCTCCTAGCTGCCCCGCCCCGCCAACCTCACAGGGATGAACCTCCCTATGAACCATTTCTTTGAACCCACCCACCATTCCTTTTTGTCAGGAATCGGCTCTTGATTTCCTTTTGGGGAATCGCCCCTCCCCTGGCCATGTGGTTCTCGCGAGATGACCACAGTGCCCCACCTACTCTGAACTAAGAATCTTCTGTTTTTTTGAGACGGAGCCTCGCTCTGTCGCCCAGGCTGGAGTGCAGTGTCGCGATCCCAACCTCCGCCTCCTGGGTTCAAGGGATTCTCCTGCCTCAGCCTCCTGAGTAGCTGGGACTACAGGCGCACGCCACCACGCCAGGCTAATTTTTGTAATTTTATTATTATTATTATTATTATTTTTAGTAGAGACGGGGTTTCACCATGTTGGCCAGGACAGTCTCGATCTCCTGACCTCGTGATCCACCCGCGTCGGCCCCCCAAAGTGTTGAGATTACAGGCGTGAACCACCACGCCTGGCCAGAATCGTCTTTAAAATTTGTTTATCTGAGATTTGTAGCTACTAAGAAAGAAAGGAGCTTTTTTTCCCTTGGGCCTTCAAACTGAAAGAACTGCATGAGCCTGAAGCTGCGCATGGTCCTGACATCAGGCTGTGCAGGAAGAAGCTATCTGCAGATGGACGCCAGCACACAGAAGGAAGCAGAGCTCTGGCAACACTGAGGTCAATACATTCCTTTTTGCTTAAGCTAATATTAATTAAATTTCGATCATTTGCAACCAAAAGTGCTTTGATACTGCTTTTCATCTAGGAGTGAGAATGCTCAACTTGGTGCAAGCAAAAGTAACTGGTCGGCCAGGCAGGTGGCTCATGCCTGTAATCCCAGTACTTTGGGAGGCCGAGGCGGGTGGATCACCTGAGGTCAGGAGGAGTTCGAGACCAGCCTGGCCAACCTGGCGAAACCCCGTCTCTACTAAAAATACAAAAAATTAGCTGGGCATGGCGGCGGGGGTCTGTAATCCCAGCTATCTGGGAGGCTGAGGCAGGAGAATCGCTGGAACCCAGGAGGTGGAGGTTGCAGTAAGCTGAGATCGCGCCATTGCACTCCAGCCTGGGCGACAGAGCAAGAAAAAAAAAAGAATTTTAGGGTTAGCAATGTGCTCAAGCATGGGCTTTGAAATTAGAAAGACAACTGACAAGTAGTAGAACCCAAATTTAAGCCCTCAGGTTGATATTTCTTTCTCTCTCTCTCTCTCTCTCTCTCTCTCTCTTTCTTTCTTTCTTTCTTTCTTTCTTTATCTTTCTTTCTTTCAGAGGGAGTCTCGCTCTGTTGCCCAGGCTGGAGTGCAGTGGCGCGATCTTGGCTCACGGCAAGCTCCGCCTCCCGGGTTCACGCCATTCTCCTGCCTCAGCCTCCAGAGTAGCTGGGACTACAGGCGCCGGCCACCACGCCGGCTAATTTTTTGTATTTTTAGTAGAGACTGGGTTTCACCGTGTTAGCCAGGATGGTCTCGATCTCCTGACCATGTGATCTGCCCGCCTCGGCCTCCCAAAGTTAATCCACCACGCCTGGCCTCATGTTGGTATTTCTTTAAAAAAAAAAAAAAAAATTCAAGGCCTGATCTTTCTAATTTCAAACCCATGCTTTTAACCACTGTGCTCTCAATAAATTTCCAAAGTAGGTTTTTGAGTTAGCAGGGGTTTTTTCTATAGTTTTTTGAGACAGTCTTGCTCTGTTGCCTAGGTTGGGTGCAGTGGCACGATCTCGGCTCACTGCAGCCTCTGCCTCCCGGGTTCAAGCGATTCTTGTGCCTCAGCCTCCCGAGTAGCTGGGATTACAGATTACAGGCACGCGCCACCATGCCTGGCTAATTTGTTTGTATTTTTAGTAGAGATGGGGTTTCACCATGTTGCCCAGGCTGGTCTCGAACTCCTGAGCTCAGGCAATCTGCCTGCCTAGGCCTCCCAAAGTGCTAGGATTACAGGCGTGAATCACCATGCCCGGCTAGTTTTACTAAGTTTTTTTTTTTTTTTTTTTTTTTTGAGACGGAGTCTAGCTGTGGCGCCCAGGCTGGAGTGCAGTGGCGCCATCTCGGCTCACTGCAAGCTCCGCCTCCCAGGTCCACGCCATTCTCCCGCCTCAGCCTCCGAGTAGCTGGGACTCCAGGCGCTCGCCACCACGCCCGGCTAGTTTTTTTTGTGTGTGTATGTTTTTAGTAGAGACGGGGTTTCACCATGTTAGCAAGGATGGTCTCGATTTCCTGCCCTCGTGATCCACCCGCCTCGGCCTCCCAAAGTGCTGGGATTACAGGCTTGAGCCACTGCGCCCGGCCAGTTTTACTAAGTTTTAATGTTAGATGCCTTAGATTGATTCTTTAAATTTGCCAACCATATGTAACTAGCAGTTCATAAGAATTCATTCAAATACCATTTTTTCAACATATTTTGAATATATATGTAGCTTATTCCTGCTATCAGCCAGGAATAAGAATGTCTAATTGACATGGAGATCTTATTTGAAAACTCTTTTTTTTTTTTTTTACACAGGCTGACTTCAGCCTCGGACTCCTAAGCTCAAATGATCCTCTTACCTCAGCCTCCCAAGTACCTGCAGAGACTACCATGCCCGGCTAATTTTTAAATTTTTTTTTAAAGAGATGGGGGTCTCACTATGTTGCCTGGGCTGGTCTTGAACTTCTGGGCTCAAGCAGTCCTCCCATTTTGACTTCCCAAAGTTCTGAGACTATAGGTGTGAGCCAAAGCACCTAGCCTGTCAAAATTCTTACAGGTAATCAGAATTTGCCATCAACAATCATTATATGAATGATAAATTATTTCTCTTATGAGACAGAGGTCCAGATTGGCAATTTTTTTTTTTTTTTTTCTGAGGCAGAGTCTCACTCTGTCACCCAGGCTGGAGTGCAGTGGCATGATCTCAGTTCACTGCAACCTCTGTCTCCCAGGTTCAAAGGATTCTCATGTCTCAGCCTCCTGAGTAGCTAGGATTACAGGCACGCACTACCACGCCCGGCTAATTTTTGTATTTTTTAGTAGAGACAGGGTTTCACCATGTTGGTCAGGCCGGTCTCAAACTCCTAACCTCAGGTGATCACCCCCACCGTCACCTCAGCCTCCCAAACTGCTGAAATTACACGCTTGAGCCACCGCGCCGGGCTGCATTTTTTTTTTTTTTAAGTGAGGTGCTAGAAGACTGTTACCAGAACTTGGGAGTCACTCCTTTTTCAAAAAATTCACAAAACCCAGTGGTTTTGGAAGATCTGGAGGGCGTCTCTACCCATCTCATGAGATCCTCAGCATAGCAGGCAGGGAAAAGGGGTGGAGAGCCTGGCACTGCCTTTGTCCACAGCTGTCTCCTTTCCTAAGCTAAGTCTCTGATGCGAACTCTACTCCTGACCTCCATCATCTCTGTGTGTGACAATGCCTTGTTTTCATGTTGACTCTTCAGTGCTGGGTGCTGAATTGGCATCCTGTGTTTGTTTTAGCTTCTTATACAGGGACGAAGTCTGGAATGTAATTAATTGAGCCCTTATTTGAAATAAATGTGTTCTGCGTGTTCAGAGACCTAAAAAGATGTGAGGGGAAAAAAAAAAAAAAAGAAACTGCACTTAGCTGGGTGTGGTGGCTCATGCCTATAATCCCAGCATCCCAGCACTTTGGTAGGCCGAGGCAGGAAGATCACTTGAGCCCAGGAGTTTGAGACCCGCCTGGGCAAGATGGCAAGACCCTGTCTCTACAAAAAGTAAAAAAAATTAGCCAGGCGTGTTGGCATGCGTCTGTCATCTCAGCTACTAGGGAGACTGAGGTGGGAGGATTGCTTGAGTCTGAGAGTTTGAGGCTGCAATGAGCTATGATCATGCCACCGTACTCTAGCCTGAGTGACAGAGTGAGACCCTGTCGCGCGCACACACACACACACACACAAAGAAAAGAAACCGCACTTCTTCAAACAGAACTATGTTCTCTAATGGAGGAGTGAAAAGAAGTAGGGATTTGGAAAGAGATCACCTAACTTTGAATTTCAGCTAACTATTTACTAAATATATGTCTTTGGGCAGATGTTTGTACCTCAGTTTTTCAGTAATATTTAACTTATAAGGATGTAGGGGCAATTAAATTCTGTGCATGCTAGTATTATGTAAGTTTTAAAACACAAAAATTACTATAAATTAATAGAGCCTACTGATTTTGATAGGAAAATCTATAAATTTCTTGAGTATCAGTGAACACACACCGTTTTTTTTCTTTTGGTGGGGTGGGGGAGGGGCAGGGCGTTGCTTTGTTGCCCTGTTGCCCAGGCTGGAGTGGTGCAGTGGCGTGTTCATAGCTCACTGCAGCCTCAAACTCCTGGACTCAAGTGATCCTCCCACCTCAGCCTCTGGAGTAGCTGGGACTAGAGGTGTATGCTACCATGTCTGGCTAATTTTTACTTTTTTTTTTTTTTTTTTTTAGCCACTAGGTCTTGCCATGTTGCCCAGGCTGGTCTCTAACCCAGGCCTCAAGCTATCCTCCCATCTCTGTCTCTCAAAGTGCTGGGATTACAGGCATGAGCCTGGCCCACAACATTTATTCTAATGTTTATTTCTGTAAAATTTCAAGAACAGTTGAAAAAGTTAGTTCAATGTCTTTAAACATGTTATAATATATAATAGTATACAATAACATTTATGAGAATGTACAATGCTATTATATAAACAAAAAGCTGAAAACAGATATAAATCCTTGTCAGCTTAATCCCATAAATAATCAGCTTATTGCATATAGATTGCCTTGTTTCACTATAATCTTTGCATGTAGTTTCCATTAATTGCATATTTTCAGATATTAGTTCTGACCTTTTCTTCCATGCTGGAGAAGCTACTTATTTTTCTTTGGATATTATTTGTATGTGTTCCAACTAACTAAATATTTGGATTGATGAAGAGTTGTTATATATTTTTCAGAGAATGAAACCCAATAAAAATACACCTAATAAAAAGTATGTATGATTATTTTTAAAACAAACAAAACCCACAGAAAATAACAAGTGTTGGTGAGGATGAGGACATGGAGGCAGTGGAACTCTTGTAAAGTGTTAGTGGGAAGGTAAAATGGTGCAGCTGCCATGGAAAATGGCATACAGAGCTCTTAAAAAATTTAAAATAGAATTACCATATGAGAAGCCACATTCAGTGGTGCATGCCTGTAGTCCCAGCTATTCCAGAGGCTGAGGCAGAAGGATCATCTGAGCCCAGAAGTTTGAGGCCAGCCTGAGCAACATGACAAGACCCTATATCAAATAAAACCAAACCAAACCCAATAAATTTCTTTCATGTTTCCTGAATTTGCATTTTCAAGATAGGCACCACTGGGGAAATATCCAGAGAGTGGGGCAATCGCAATTTTACTATTTGATACTTTGAGACACTGTAACGTGATATGATGATTCAGCTTTGCTCTCATCCCAACTATTTTCCAGAGAGCATTAATGTTGGACCACCTTGTGGATTATGCAAGAGTGTCAGTGTTGCCTTTGGCACTAACAGAAAAGAGAGAGTCAAGAATATATATTGCAAGGTAGAAGTGGTCAAGATGTGGAGTTTCTTGTATGGGATACTTTTCTATTTTGTTTTGTAAGAAAAAAACTAGCTATTTCATTAGGAAATTACAGTTTGCATATTTAGAATTTTCATTAATAGTGATTTTAAATGTTACTGTTGTTAGAATGGTGAGTTTGTTAGTTTACAAACAGTTCACCTAACAGCTAACAACTTAGATTTAAATAATTAAGTTTGGCTGGGCGTGGTGATTCACACCTGTAATCCCAGCACTTTGGGAGGCCGAGGGGAGCAGATCACCTGAGGTCTGGAGTTTGAGACCAGCCTGGCCAACACAGTGAAACCCTGTCTGGACTAAAAATACAAAAATTAGCCAGATGGGTGGCGCACACCTGTAGTCCCAGGTACTCGGGAGGCTGAGGTGGGAGAATCTCTAAACCTGGGAGGTGGAGGTTGCCATGAGCTGAGATTGCACCACTGTACTCCAACCTGGGCAACAGAGTGAGACTCCATCTCAAAATAAAATAAAATGATATAAAATAAGTAAGTTTAATATGAATGGAAAGGGATATCTAGGAGTATATTTCAGAATTTTTTTTAACTACTCCAAATATCTATGCACAAAATTCAAGTCAACTGTGCAAGAAAAGTCAAAGAAGTTTCTTTTTGTTTTATTTAGTTTTTAGAGACAGGTCTCACTATGTTGCCCAGGCTGGAGTGCAGTGGTTATTCACAGGTACCATCATAGCACAATATATATAGTCTTCAACTCCTAGGCTAAAGTGGTTCTCCTGCCTCAGCCTCCTGAGTAGCTGGGACTACAAGTGCCCACTGTGCCCAGCCAAAGCAGTTTCTTGATATTTCAAGAGTTCTTGTATACATGTTAATTTTCAGCCAAAAACTCAAGGTTGCTGCGACTATACTCAATTAATGTTCTTTGTTTTATTTGTAGTCAAAGCAAGGACACAACATCAGAGGGACGGCAGAGAATCCTTGTATGTAGATCTTTGGTGGTGAGTACCTGGGAAAAGTCACCTAAGTCAAGATGTCAGCATTAGAAGTATTTTATTTTGAACCTGAAAAGTGGAATGAGCCATCTATCTAAGTGCTTACATGGGATAATGTGATTAGTAGAAAGGTTTTTTGTGACTCTCTTACTCTGTTGCCCAGGCTGGAGTGCAGTGGTGCAATAACAGATCACTGCAGCCTTGACCTCCTGGCTCAGGTGATCCTCCCACCTCAACCTCCTGAGTAAGTGGGACTACCAGTGCATGCCACCACACTCGGCTAATTTTCAAATTTTTTGTAGAGACAGGATCTCACTGTGTTGCCGAACTCCTGGGCTCAAGTGATCCTCCTGCCTAAGCTTTCCAAAGTGCAGGGGTTATAGGCATAAACCATGGCACCCAGCTGACATTTTGATAGATGTATACATTGTGGAATAATTAAATCAAGCTAATTAATGTATGTGTCACTTCACATACTTACTTTGGGGGTAAGAACATTTGAAATTTACTCTTGGCTGGGCGCGGTGGCTCACGCCTGTAATCCCAGCACTTTGGGAGGCCAAGGATCATGAGGTCAGGAATTCGAGACCATTCTGGCTAACATGGTGAAACCCTGTCTCTACTAAAAATACAAAAAATTAGCTGGGCACGGTGGTGTGTGACTGTAGTCCCAGCTACTTGGGAGGCTGAGGCAGGAGAATGGCGTGAACCCGGGAGGCAGAGCTTGCAGTGATCCGAGATCATGCCACTGCCCTCCAGCCTGGGCGACAGAGAGAGACTCCATCTCAAAAAAAAAAAAAAAGATCATACTGTTGAATGAAAAGCAAGTTAAAGATTATGTACCATTTTTATTTATTTTGTTTTTCTCCTCTGTGGGCACTGGAAGATGGAACATTTTAAAATGGACACATACATTCATACTAATAGCATCTTCATGTTCTCTCTTTTTAAATGCACACACACAGACACACACATATGTGGAAGAAAACACACTGGAAGGATACACTCTAAATTCCTGAAAGTTGTTACCTCTGAAGAGACTGGGATTGAGGGGAGTGCAAGGGGGCTTCAATTGTATTTGTAATTTTTTTTTTCTGTACCTTTTAAGAGTGACTAATGTAATGTTTTCTTTCTTTCTTTTTTTTAATCAAAAACATTTTTTAATGGAGACTGAGTTCTTGCTATATCGCCCAGGCTGGTCTTGAATTCCTGGGCTCAAGCAATCTTCCTGCCTCAGGCCCCCAAAGTCCTAGGATTACAAGCATGAGCCATGATGCCCGGCTGTAATATTTTATTTCTTATAGCAAAGGCAAAAAATTTGTCAAAATGTTAGCAATGATCAGTTCTGGATGTTGACTCATGGGTGTTTGTTATATTCTTTGCATTTTTCTGTCTTTTGAAGATTTCTTATAAATAAGATTTGTTCTCTCCTGTGAAGATTAATCTTCTACTTTGTGCCTGGATTTGGTAAGTTGTGCACATTTCGGCCCACACAGTAGTAATAAATGAGTCTTGGAACAAAACATAAGCAATCCTCTGCAAGCCTGCATGACACATTCTAAGCCAGCCTAAAAATAACAGAAGAATAAAAGTATTATTAGACAGAGGGACCCTCATTTGACCTTTCGGCCATTTGGATTGTCCATTCAGTTAATCTTGTCACAATCATGTAATTATGAGGTTGGTTTGAGCTTAATGAACCAATATATACAAGGAAAATATGCTGTCACCAGAACTGTGCCACACAAAGCCCTTGGGACATAATACTTTTCCAGTGTTTGTACATGAGATTTCCCAAAGATAACAAAACCTTTTACCAAACATGCTTTTCAGACCTATTACCCTTTCCAATGAATATTCCGCTTCCCCACGTCAAGTTGGCATCCCCCAAAATATGTCAGTGTTGCACCTCTGCCACATAAATACCCAAATGCTTCCTGATACCCCCGCAGGCTATACTTGACAGTACAATACCTACAAAAAGGCAGCGGAGCTGCAGAGTGCTATTGAAATAACCTCCTCTGAGAGTCTCATAAGCTGAAATGCCAGTTAGTAAAACCTATAGGAAAGAGAAAAACAACGAGTGAAGTATGTAAGTGTACTCAGCAGCACTCAAAATTCCAGCTGAGTTGAACTTGGAGGTATTTAAGAAAAGTTGAATGTCTGGAGAACTAGTTAGGAAACCTTAGTCTATCTTTTTTAATTCAAAAATAAATAAAAAAGATATATACACTTCACTTCCTAAAAAAGAAAAAAAGAAAAGAAAAAGTGAGTAGGAAGGAGGGAATGTGTACATTAATGAGGGCTTCCTTCCTTTCTCTCACTTGGGGAGTAGTCAAAGACCCTTTAAGACTCGTTTCCTTTTCCTTCTCTAGAAGGAGATAGTCAGCATGTTCCAGCAATGATAATAGCAGTATGGACATCATTTAAAAACACTCCAGCAGTATACTAATATAAGACCAAAATAAGAGCAATATGGTAAAGCATTACACATTACTTCTCCTCCTGTGTCTGACTCTTTCTCTTTCAGCTAGCTTTAGTCAGCAGGCTTATTTGCTCCAGCCTAGGGGGTTTGATTTATCTACTCTATGTGAACAGGTCTGACCATGGAAACCCCTTCCTCATGTCAGAACCTTTGGCTTCCAGGTGGAGATTCATTCATGCCGTTTACACCACATACTTGCTCCCTGCCTGGACTAATTGGTCCCAATTCCCTCAGGTCAGATGTATTCTGATGACTCCCAAGTCCTGAGCTGCGTAACACTCAAAGCCTTTGCATCAGTTTCTCGTTGAGCCCTAGAGGTGCATCTCTCTTTATGGTTGTTGCAAAACATCACTAATTGCCTCAACTTCTTAACTGTGGGTACCCATCTCTAGAATGAAACCATCCCTTAATTTAATGTTTATTGAATACCTGTTAGATGCTGCCATTCTGCTAGGAGCTATGAATATAGTGCTGATTAAGATAGCCATGGCTCCTGCCTTCATGGTGCTTACAGTGTACTATGGAGCTTACACAGGGAGCCTGCTTTAAGGTGGGATCAGGTTTCTTCACTAATGACACCTGTACATAGCTGGTACTGAATGAGTGTGTGTGTATGTGTTTGTTAGTGGGTGGGAAGCAAGACAGGAAGCAAGGAAACCAGAACTATCAACATTGTTTAGGTTAGAGATGATGGTATTTCGACCAGGGTTGTAGCAGCAATGGAAACAGTGAGAAGTGATCATTTGAGGGTAAACAGGACTGACTGGCAGACTGGTTGTGGGGTTAGAGAGACAGAGATAAATCAATGATGACTCATATGTGTTTGACCAGAGCCACTGGGTGAACGGTAGGGCTATTTACGGAGATGAGGACAGAGAATGTGTGTGCAAGAATCAGGAGTTTCATTGTTACATTTAATTTTCCAGTTGAAAAATCAGGTGGCGATATTGAGAAGTCACAAATACATGACTTTGAAATTCAAGGTTAGAGATAAAATTTTGAGACTCATCAATGTGTAATCCATTTAAAGAAATGGGTCTTGTATTAGTCCATTCTGGACTGGCCAGGTGTGGTGGCTCACACTTTAATCCCAGCACTTTGGGAGGTCAAGATGGGAGGATTCACTCAAGGCCAGGAGTTTGAGACTAGCCTGGTCAATGTAGTGAGACTCCATCTCTCTTAAAAAAAAAAAAAAAGAAATACCTGAGACTGGATAATTTACAAGAAAAGAAGTTTAATTGGCTCACGGTTCTGTAGGCTGTATAGGAAGCATAAAGCCGTCATCTACTTCTCATGGAGGCCTCAGGAAGCTGCCAATCATGGCAGAAGGTAAAGGAGAAGCAGGTGTTTCACATGGTGGAAGTAGGAGCAAGAGAGTGAGGGGAGAGATGCTGCACACTTTTAGATGATCAGATCTTGCAAGAACTCACTATCTCGAGGACAATACCAAGGGTATGATACTAAACCATTCATGAGAAATTTGCCCTCATGATCCAATCACCTCCCACTAGGCTCCACTTCCAACACAGGGGATTACAATTGAACACGAGATTTGGATGAGGACGCAGATTCAAGCTAGATCAGTCTGGATAATAACACCTTGAGAGAGAGTGTCTCAGCTGGGCATGGTGGCTCACGCCTTAATCCCAGCACTTTGGGAGGCTAAGGTGGGCGGATCACAAGGTCAGGAGATCGAGACCATCCTGGCTAACACGGTGAAACCCCATCTCTACTTAAAAAACAAAAAATTAGCCAGGTGTGGTAGTATGCGCCTGCAGTCCCAGCTACTGAGGAGGCTGAGGCAGGAGAATCTCTTGAACCCAGGAGGCGGAGGTTGCAGTGAGCCGAGATTGCACCACTGCACTCCAGCCTAGGTGACAGAACGAGACTCCATCTCAAAAAAAAAAAAAAAAAAAAAAGAGAGAGTCTCAATAGAGAAGAGGACCAAGGACACTGCCTTGGGACAAGCCAACATTTAGATCGTGGGAACAGAAAGAAAAGCCAGCGGAGGTGACTTACAAGGAACAGCTAGTGCGATGGGAGGGAAACCATTAGTGCATCTTACCCCTGCAGCCAAATGCAATGTCTCAAGGAGGGTGAAGTAATCTCTTGCATAAACTAAGAGCAGTTAGGTAAGATGAAAACTGAGTATCAGTCACTGGTCTTGCCACAAGGTGACCTTGACAAGTGATCTCACTGGATCTGATTGAGGAGGAGCTGTGGGTGAAGGAGCATGGGTGACAAAGGAAGACATCTCTTTTGAGGAGTTTTACTGCAAAGGGAGTAGAGGAATAGGGGTTAGGTAGGTAGATGGGGTCAAGTAAGATTTTTAAAGACAAGAAATACTCTAGTATGTTTTTAAGTTGATGAGAATGATCCAGGAAAGAGAGAAATCTGAGACTGCAATTTCAAGAGGGAATTACTACAGGATGAAAGTCCTTGAGTCATTGAAGGAATGACTCCAGGGCACAGATGGAGGAAGCAAGGCCAGTTCATCCAGAGTAATGAGAAAGCAGATCAGAGGCATAGATAAATCAGCAGATGTGGTGAGAAGAGAAAGATACTTTCTTCTGAGGGCTCTGATATTCTCAGTAAAATAAGAAACAAGGTCATCTGCGGAGTTCAAAGAGGGAGAAGAAGGTATTGAAGACTTGAGAAGAGAAGAAATAAAATCAACCTCTTGTAGAGCGGCAGAGTGAGCTAATAAGGATAATTTAGCAGGATTGCTGAGCAGCACTGAGGGCCCATTGAGGATTATGGTCATCAATTTAAAGTGTAGATGGTGAAAAAGTGGTAAGGTCAATGAATTGGAGATCCTAGTGGGTCAAATTCCTCTTGGAACCAAGATATTAGAGGCAATGAGTTGGAAAGATCAAGATTGGTAGTGAGACAGAAATGCTCGTAATGGAGATTGTGGAGGTGGAACAGTTATTACTGATGAACGTGACCTGGACATGGTTGTGATACTAGGAGGTGACAAGGTGGAGGCACTGAGAGGTCAGGGTTTTCTAAAGGTGGAAGATACAAGAGATTTTACTGCTGTTTTGCCATAAATTCCAGAGGGCAAACTGGAGGGATTTGGAAGGTTGAGGAGGGAAGGAAGATTGAATCAAGTTAGGTGATGATCAGTGGCATATGGTGATAAGAATCCAGGTGACTAATATGACTTGGAAGGCTTGGATTTCTATTTTATTTTATTTATTTTTTTGAGACCAAGTCTTGCTCTTTTGCCTAGGCTGGAGTGCAATGGTGTGGTCTCGGCTCACTGCAACCTCTGCCTCCCAGGTTCAAGTGATTCTCCTGCCTCAGCCTTCTGAGTAGCTGGGACTACAGGCGTGTGCCACCACACCCAGCTACTTTTTGTCTTAGTAGAGATGGGGTTTCGCCATGTTGGCCAGGCTGGTCTCAAACTCCTGACCTTGTGATCCGCGCGCCTCGGCCTCCCAAAGTGCTGGGATTACAGGTGTGAGTCATTGTGCCCGGCCGGAAGGCTTGGATTTCTTATGGAGACTGACGTAAACAGGATTGTGATGGCCTTGTTATCTCATAGGGGGAGGTGAAGAATTCATTCTATTCTAGCTTCCTTCTTAGGACTAGTCTTTCAGGCACTCCTGCTGTAGAGACACAACATCCCTTGAGGGTTGTTCAGAATATTCTTTTCATTCTCTGCATCCCCTGAATCCTAAGCTCACTTCTTACCTTGCTCTGATCCTTTCAAGCCCAGGCACATCTCAATTCCTCTAGCATTTATAGTCTCATTCAACAGATGAGACTATTTAACAAATAATGCCTTCCTGTTCTTTAGATATCTTTTTAATTATAATCCTGTTACCCTCATATGCACTTTTTTTTGGAGACACAGTTTTGCTCTGCACCCAGGCTGTAGTGCAGTTGCAGGATCTCGGCTCACTGCAATCTCCGCCTCCTAGGTTCAAGAAATTCTTCTGCCTCAGCCTCCTGAGTAGCTGGGATTACAGATGCCCGCCACCATGCCCAGCTAATTTTTTTTGTATTTTTTTTTTTTAGAGACGGGGTTTCACTATGTTGGCCAGGCTGGTCTCAAACTCCTGACCTCAAGTGATCCACCCACCTCAGCCTCCCAAAGTGCTGGGATTACAGGCATGAGCGACCATGCCCAGCCCTTATGTGTACTTTCACCTCTTAATATGGCTTAGCACATTTCAGTGAATTTTGGTTTTTAGAACATGGAAGAAACTAACATCTTCCAGAAAGTAACACAAATTATATGAGTAAACAGGAAATTTTAAAGGAAGTTTTTTGTTTTGTTTTGTTTTGTTTTGTTTTTGGAGACAGTCTCGCTCTGCCACCTAGGCTGGAGTGCAGTGGTGTAATCTTGGCTGACTGCAACCTCTGCCTCCCGGGTTCAACCATTCTCCTGCCTTAGCCTCCTGAGTAGCTGGGACTACAGGCATGCCACCACTCCAGCTAATTTTTGTATTTTTAGTAGAGACAGGGCTTCACCATGTTGGCCAGGCTGATTTCGAACTCCTGACTTCAGGTGATCCACCCACTTCAGCCTCCCAAAGTGCTGGGATTACAGGCGTGAGCCATTGCGCCTGGACAAAGGAAGTTTTAATTAAAAATTTTATATCATTTTTCTCATATATTAACAATGAATTGTAAACCAAAAATAAAATTTTAAATCCTCCAACTGACTGAACCCATTTTGAAGAGAAACATTCTTAGAAACCTTTGGGAAAACATTTCCTACTTTGAAAAACATGGACTATAAGCAAATAATGTCTTTTATTATGAGAAAGTCTTTTGGTTCTTAATTATCCTCGTCAGAAAAAAAAAACAAGATAAAAGATTGCTTTTTAAGATTATCACTAAAATACAAAATAAAAACATATTTCTGTTTAACTCATTCCTGAATCTTAAAGAATGTATTACAAGTTGGGCCAGGCACAGTGGCTCACACCTGTAATCCCAGCACTTTGAGGCTGAGATGGGCAGATCACTTGAAGTCAGGAGTTCAAGACCAGCCTGGACAACATGGTGAAATCCTGCTCTACAGAAAATACAACAATTAACTGGGCATGGTGGTGTGTGCTGTAATCCCAGCTACTTCAGAGCTGAGGCACAAGAATTGCTTGAACTCGGGAGGTGGAGGTTGCAGTGAGCCAAGATCACACCACTATACTGTAGCCTGGCGACAGAGCAAGACTCTGTCTCAAAAAAAAAAGTTACAAGTTAAGAAACTCTTCCTTCTCCTTAGACAACATGTTAAAAGAAACTCAATAAATGTTACAGCAGGTAATTTTATGACAAATATGTGGATATGCCCATTTTCAAAATATGTTAGAAAATACATTTTATAAAGCCAAACTTACAACATGGCCTTCCACAGAGTAAGTGCTCAATAAAGGATAATAATAACAGAGAGCCAATAATAACAGCAATAATTTTAAAATTTAGATATTTTTAGAGCTAGACTTTCAGCATTTCTGCTACTTGTTGAAATGAAGTCAATGAGGTTGTTTAATGTGTTAACTGAATATCAAGGGGCACTACGAAGGAAATGATTGATCAATTGGCTTTAGGAATATAGCATTTTCCTGAAGCTACTTTGGTTAATATTTGCAAGTATTGTGAACTTTTTGCATGAAATACCACACAGATGCAACTCAAAATGAATAGTAATGCACATATATAGTTCTTTCAGCTCTCAACTGGTATTACTTTCAAGTAAACTCTGAAATCACTGGAATAACCATCTCATGGCTCTTAGTAAAAATGATACATGTTCATTACTAAACAGTCAAGCACAGATAAGATGATAATCCAAGGATGAGATGGTGCCCTCACTCATTTCTGTTCAATGCTCAAGATATAACCCTGAACAGAGAGGGTTCAGGGAGACCCTCAGTTGATTAAGGGACTCACAACGCAACTTCAGTTCAGTTTTAGAAAATAAGAAAGTTATGTTTCTGGCACACTTTAGTTTTGGGCTGAGATTCAAAACATTTACAGACATTAATATATGTCCCGGGTACGCCTTGTCTTTTTTTGTCCCCCTGAGCACAAAATAACATTACATAATTCATGATTCTTTTTTTCTCTTCTCTAGATCAAAACCCAGTAAACAGAAAACATAAACAAAAGAGGTGGGGCTAGTTCTCTGTAGAGTGTTGTGGAGGTGGGGCTGAGGATGGAGTTTTCCTTCTGGAATCCCAGCCTTGCTGCTGGGAGAGCAAGGTCCTGCCACATCCCCTATGGAGCTAAGACCACAGGGATCTCGGCGGGGGTGGGGTGGGGGGGCGGTTTCTGTCACTTTGAAATGGTATGAGGTTTCCTGCTTCGTCAGAATCCCTGCTGAGGGGGAAATTGAAGGTGTATTGTGGAAACCTCCACTGGGGGCTCCTGCACAGTCTCAGGAAATGGTGAGTTTGCAGGAACTTGTGGTTACTGTGAGAAAATTAGCGTTGGATTTTTATGTCCAGAATCTCTGTGGAATTCCCCAGGTCTGAAGCCAGTGCCTGCTTTGGACTCTGCATACAGGTTCATCTGATTGTATTTTTTCTCATTAATTGAAATTTGCCAGCTGCAATTTTATCAACAAAAACCAAATTCTAATCTTGTAGATAGATACAGAAAATGTGGCTTTAAATTATGGCCTTAGGTTAGGTTATGATGAAATAAAACACCAACGAGTATGAACTGGGTCTTTATGAGCGAATTTGAAAAATAAAGTAGTAAATCTGTCTATGATAATAGGTTAACAGAGCAGAAAATAAGGGCAGATGCTGTAGTTTGTAGATCAGCATCCTGTCACAACAATTTTGGAACATTTGGTTCATGTTCTGTCACACATTCTTAAGAGTAGTTGTGCAATTGCCTTCAAGCTGTTGGCTGTATTAGACAAACTTTAAATTAGTGAAAGGAATCTATTTTTATGTGGTGGTGGTGGGGTAGTAGTTCTTCTAAACAAACTTTCATTTTTATATTTTGAAAGTTTTAAAGAATCGAGTTTTTTTTTTTTTTTCTTTGAGACAGATCTCGGTTCTGTTGCCCAGGCTGGAGTACAGTGGCACGATCACGGCTCATTGCAGCCTCGACCTACTGGGCTGAAGTGATCCTCCCACCTCAGCCTCCCAAGTAGCTGGGACTACGGGCGCATACTACCACGCCTGGCTAATTTTTGTAGAGACTGGGTTTCACCACATTGCCTAGGCTGGTCTCGAACTCCCGGGTTCAAGTGATTCACCTCGGCCTCCCAAGTACTGGGATTACAGGCATGAGCCACTGTACTTGGCCTTGAAGTGAACTAAAAAAGAGACCAGGCTCAGTGATTCACACCTTGTAATCCCAACACTTTGGGAGGCCGAGGCAGGCGGATCACAGAGCTCAAGACCAGCCTGGTCTCTTTTGTTTTAAGTTCACTTCAAAGGCCAAGTACAGTCTCTACAAAAATTAGCCAGGCGTGGTAGTATGTGCCTGTAGTCCCAGCTACTTGGGAGGCTGAGGTGGGAGGATCACTTGAGCCCTTTTATTTTGCCAGTCTATAAAGCTTCTGATGACAGGTAGAAGAACCTGGTGGTTAAGTACTTAGGTTTTGAGGTCAGTGGATGTGGGATCGAATCGTGGATAAGATCTCAGTTTGTATAGAGATGTGTATATAGGCCTCATTTACACATATTCTTAGAGGGCTGTAAGAAGTAAATATGTTTATATGTATAGAATTTAGTACCCATGGCCAGGTGTGGTGGCTCATGCCTGTAATATCAGCACTTTGGGAGGCCAAGGTGGGTGGATCACTTGAGGTCAGGAATTGAGAGCAGCCTGGCCAACATGATATGAAACCCTGTTTCTACTAAAAATACAAAAGTTAGCCAGGCATGGTGGTGGGTGCCTGTCATCCCAGCTACTCGGGAGGCTGAGGCAGGAGAATCGCTTGAACCTGGGAGGCAGAGGTTGCAGTGAGCTGAGACCGCGCCACTGCACTCCAGCCTGGGCGGCAGGCTCTTTTTTGAGACTCTGTCTCAAAACAACAACAAACAAACAAGAATTTAGTACCCAGGCTGGCTCAGATGTTGATGGCTACTGTTGTGAATCTGGCTCTATGGGGAACAGTTGCTTCATCACTCTTAAAAGACAAGACACTCCTAAATTATCTACCATGCTGTTTTATTTAGAAAGCCTCAACATGATTGATACATTTAATTTAATTTTTTTGAGACAGAGTGTTGCTCTTGTCCAGGCTGTAGCGCAATGGCACCATCTCAGCTCACTGCAACCTCTGCCTCCTGGGTTCAAGCAATTCTTTTGCCTCAGCCTCCTGAGTAGCTGGGATTACAGGTGCCCGCCACCATGCCCGGCTAATTTTTGTATATTAGTTGAGATGGGGTTTCACCATGTTGGTCAGGCTGGTCTGGAACTCCTGACCTCAAGTGATCCACCTACCTGGGCTTCCCAAATTGCTGAGATTATAGGCATGAGCCACCTCGCCTGGCCAGTACATTTAAATGTGGGATTAAATATTCACATCTAGTTCAAGTGTTCTCATCTGTACTTGAAACTAAAACTTGATAACAAGGCATAAATACTGTATTAGTCTGTTTTCATGCTGCTGATAAAGACATACCCGAGACTGGGCAATTTACAAAAGAGAGAGGTTTATTGGACTTACAGTTCCACATGGCTGGGGAGGCCTCACAATCATGGCAGAAGGTAAAGAGGAGCAAGTCACATATTACATGGATGGCAGCAGGCAAAGGGAGAGCTGGTACACGGAGACTCCTGTTTTTAAAGCCATCAGATCTCGTGAGACTTATTCACTACCACGAGAACAGCACAGGAAAAACTCATCCCCATGATTCAATTACCTCCCACTGGGTTCCTCCTGGGACACATGGGGATAGTGGGACTTAATTCAAGATGAGATTTGGGTGGGGACACAGCCAAACCATATCAAATACTGTTTAATTTGAGTCTAGGAGAAATCTTAAGGCCTTAAACTTAGAGAGACTTTATAAAAGCAGAGGCTAGCTCCATCTGGACTGTTTATTCCTTCAGAATATTATGCCTACTTGTATTCCCAATGCCTGACTCAGGGCTCTTCCACAGTCAGTGCTCAGTGAATACTGGTAAGGAAAAAAATGGTTCATTGAGGAGATTTTTGCAGTAATTCAGGTGACTGATGACATTTGACCTTTGTGAATGAATCTCCAATTCTGCAATTGGGTGGATTCTCTACCTATAGGTAAAAGAGGAAGAGGACGAGAAATATTTCCTGTTCTCTCAATAACTTTCCAAATAACATGTCATAAGAAGCCTCCTCATTCTACTCTCCAACATATTAAAAGCCTAAGACTGAGCCAGGTGCAGCGGCTAACGCCTCTAATTCCAGCACTTTGGGAGGCCAAGGCAGGGCAATCTCTTGAGTTCAGGAGTTTGAGACCAGCCTGGGCAACAAAGTGAGACTCCCCTCGCCCCCCTCCGCCCTGCCAACCCCCTCCATCTCTACAAAAAATTAGCTGGATGTGGTGGCATTTGTCACTAATCCCAGCTACTCAGGAGGCTGAGGTGGGAGAATCGCTTGAGCCTGGGAGGCAGAGGTTGCAGTGAGCTGAGATTGAGTTTGTGCCACTGCACTCCAGCCTGGGCAATACCGTCTCAAAAAATTAATTAATTAATTAAAAAAAAAAAGGCATAGATCCATAGCCCTTTAGAACTGGAAGAACTAGGCCAAGCCCATCATTTGAACTGAGCCTTGACAACTATTAGCCGTCAGCCATTTATGGAAAGTCGCACAGTACTCAGGACTGGAAGTCTGGTCTTTGAAACCTGTCAGTCCACGGTCATTTAACCTGCCTGTTTGTAAAACAATGTACTGTTACTTAAGTATACTTTTTAATAGGAAAAACTGAGTGTAAGCAAGAGTATCAAAGTGGTGTTCTGATGCCTGCATTCAGCTTCCGCAGCGTGTACTTCACAGGCACAGGTGCTTAGGACGTTGCCCCGCCGAGACTGTAGTTCATGTCCCGCCTACCACCGGGTAACGCCGGTAATGCTGACCTGGCTCCATTATTCGTATTAATTTATTTAGCTAGCAGGGGAACGACTAGGTAATGCAGTCTTAGTTGCTAGAGAGGAAGAGGCAAGACTCCGCTGGCGCCCAGCATCAGAGCGTGACAACAAGCAGGACCGGAGGTTGGGAAAAAACACAGGGACAGAATGAATGTGTGCATGGGGGAGCTGTGCTGGGGAGAGGGCAAGAGGCTGTGATCAGATTATCTGAGGTTTCATAACTTTTATATAAAGACCAAGGAACCAAATGAAAACCCAACTCTTCCAGGGAGTCCTGGAAAGTTCGAAGGACCTCGTTTGAGGGAGCGAGTCCCCGCAGCTCGCGTCTGCATCTCCCCCGCGGTTCCCCCAGGACAGGGGCCGCCCCAACCCGGGCGCGCTGAGCCCGGCCGCGCCCCTAGCCCCTTCTCTCTCTGCCTCCTCGGCCCGAAGGGAAACACAGGCTCGAGCAGCACTCGGGGCTCATCCATCAGCCGCGGAGGCAAAGGGGGAGGAGAAAGGAGGCGGGAGGCGGGAGGAGGAGTTTCTGGGCGGCCGAGAGCCCCCGGTGGGGCCGGCGGAGGAGCGCCCTTCCCCCCGCGCGCTGATTGCTGTGGCGTCCTGCCCGTCCCCGCCCGCGTGTGTGCGAGGGAGGGCGAGTGCGCCGGGTCGGCCTGATGGGGGTAATCGAGGGTTTCGGGGACGCCGAGCGGCACTTTCCTCTTCCCAGTGAGTGAAGGAGGGCAGTCGGCGGCTCTCGCGCCCCGGCCACTTTCCCTGCGCGATTCCCGGAGCTCCCTGCAGGAGGTGAGAGTCCCCAGCGGGTCCGGATGGCGTAGTTGTGCCGCGGCGCAGCAGCTGCCCGAGCTCGCCGCCGCCGAGCGCTGGGCGGGGAAACTTTCCGCCGCTTTCCTCCAACTTGCCGCGGGTGGATCTCCGCTGGACACACCGCCTCTGAGGTACGTGCCGGCCCAGCCCCACGGCGCTGCAGCCCGCCCGGGCTGTGGGGTCTGCAGGCTGCGCGGTGCCCGTCCGCGCGGCGCGGGCTGCCAGTGCCTACTTCCCGGCCAGGGTCGCTCCAGCTTCTGGGACCTCCGCGCTTGGGAGGGCGGCGCTGGTGGGGGAGTGTTTACGCTCCGGGGAGCGGGCACCGGTGGCCAGCGGTGCGTGGGGAGCGGCCGCACGGGCAGGCAGTGCTCCGGACGATGCGCAGTGCTGGGGAGGAATTGTCCACGCCCGCCCTCACTCTTCCTCTCCGCGGGTCCTTGTGACCCCTGCGGGGCGCGGCGGCCACTTCCCTCCGGACGCGTGACAGCGTCGGTGGGAATGGTTTGTTGTGGGTTCGCAGTCAATTGCCGTGGCCCAGGCTGTGGCTCCCGACTAGTGCACGGACGCGGTTTGCGTTCCCCGCGGACCGCGCCCTCAGGGTGCCTTGCGGGCTGCGCCGCAAGCTGCAACTCGGCCCCCCCACGCAGAGAATGCGCCCCGGTTTATTTTGAAGGCTCTCTTCTGTATTCATTTGGTTAGGATAAACTTGGAAATCTTGGACTGTCGCTAGAAGAATCTGCTTGCAGACTTGATCTTATTAGGGCATTTGCCCCGCTTTGCAGAATCGCATAGTGTCAAGAGCGGACGTGTCAAGCATGAATTACCTTGGCAAAGTAGAACTTAGTGGATTTGGTGTCCTCACAAAAAGCTGGAAGAAGAAAACCGTTCAATTTCCCTAGCTGTGAAGTGGGGATAGTAGTACTTGCCCCGTAAAGTTGCTGTGAGCATCGAATGATTTAATGTGTGTAAGGTGCTACAACAGTGCCTGGCACAGAGTAATTAAGCACTGCACGGAGGTTAGCGCTGCTTGCCGTTAGCCCTGCGGTGGCAGGATAGGAGCGGCGAGGGCAGAGGATAGTAGGAGTGACAGGCTGTGCTGGGGAACCGGGCGTATTCTGAGTTTTACGTCCTTCCGAAGAAGTGAGCGGTTTGGGAGAAGTCTCCACAGGTAGTAAAAACACGTCAAGACCATTTCTTCTTCCTAAATGGTACTCAGACTGCAAACAGTGATTTCAGTGTGAACTCAGTTGTTTCTTTTGGATGATAATAGCAGCTAACGTTTAGTAAGCCCATACTGTGTGCACTTAATCCTCACAGCATCTCTGTGGGAAAAGCACTATTAATGACCTTATTTTACAGATAAGACACTAGAGGTTAAGTTACTTGTCCAAGATCATACACAATTTTCTGTTAGTTCTGACTCCAAAGCTAGCTTTCTCCCTCGAGAGCGGCAAGTGCAGGCCGATTTGTGTGTACATAGATTTGTGTGCATAGCCCCATGCATCTTCTCCCATCTTTCAGCTTTCTATTTGAGCTGAACGCATATCTCTTGAAACACACATAAGGTATCTGTGATGAATTTAGGTGATTTTACATACTTATGAGGGTGCTGAATTAAAGTTCCTCTAACACTGGCCCCAAATAATTATAAATAGAACTCTGACTTATATTAATTAACATGGATTTTTTTTGTGTGTGTGTGACAGAGTCTCGCTCTGTCCCCAGGCTGCAGTGCAGTGGTGCGATCTCGGCTTACTGCAACCTCCACCTCCCGGGTTCAAGAGATTTTTCTGGCTCTGCCTCTCGAGTAGCTGGGACTGCAGGCGCGCACTACCACGCCTGGCTAACTTTTGTATTTTTAGTAGAGATGGCGTTTCACCATGTTGGCCAGGATGGTCTCGATCTCTTGACCTCGTGATCCACCCACCTTGGCCTCCCAAAGTGCTGGGATTACAGGCGTCAGCCACCACGCCTGGCCAACATGGATTTTTATTCTTAATTTCTTTTATTAATTCTCCAGACATTGTTGATCACCATTACTTGGCTTCCTTAGGAAACAGCTTGGGGTTGGCACAGGAGGCAGGGAAATAATTCTTACCCCCTTAAGGGCTATTAACATGAAATTGATTTCATGCCATTGTGTCAGTTAAAGGATGTTGCTCTGTTTCTTGCTGTTCTTTGCTTTTGGCTTTATTTCTGCATTGTTTAGTGTTTCAAGGCTTAAGCTTTTTTTTTTTTTTTTTTTTTGGCCCTTCGGTTTGTCATTTGTCAACTTTAATTTTTCCTGTTTTGATGGAATCTGACCGTTACATGGCAGCTTTGCCTAACAACTGTTGATTCAGCTCATGTTTTTAAATATAAAAAATCACCAACATACTTTTGAACCCCAGCACTTCAAAGGCAACCCCTGGGGAGTTCATTGTTATTTTGAATATTAGTCAATAGGGGGAGCATAACACACTGTTGATTTCTGTAAGGCGCATAAACCCGTTTTTAGAGTATTAAACATATATTTTGAAAAGGGAGGGCAAAATATCTAGCAAAATAACCAAGTTGCTTTTGGAGTTTATAGTGGAGGACTAGATTTAATTTGAACTGATTAAGAATGACCTTGAGGACAGGGCCTGTGTGTTGAATATATGTCAAGAACGCCATGGTGGCTGGACAGATAATAAACACACATACAGTTTTTTTTCAATTTGTTTCCGTAAATGGTGTTTAGGCCAGGCACAGTGGCTCACACCTGTAATTCCAACACTTTGGGAGGCTGAGGTAGGAGGATCACTTGAGCCAAGGAGTTCGAGACCAGCCTGGGCAATATAGTGAGACCCCATCTCTTTAAAAAGTGAAGTTTGAATGTAAACTAATTTTGTGTAGTTTGAATAATATTTCAACTTATCTAGTAGAACTGGAAATCCAGAGGAATTTGTTGTGAATGCTTTGTAATGATCCTCATTTGTCTTTTGTAGAAAACTGGATATAATGAATTTGTTCTCAGGGAGGTTGGTGTGTTCACAATCCTGTCATCATCTTTCATTAACATCTTCTAAGTGCAAGACAATAGGGGATCAGTAATCCTAAATAACAGCAGTTCTATTGCTGTGCATTCCTCAGAGGCTTATGTTAATGTTCAAGTATAGTAATAGTTCAGATGTATCATATTTGATACTAGTATAGGTGTGATGTGTCTATGAATACTCATACCTGTAAATATAAACAATAAGAATAAATATGCTTGGAAAATCAAACTTGACTTTTAAAAAAAGTTTTTGGCTGAGTGCGGTGACTCATGCCTGTAATCCCAGCATGTTGGGAGGCCGAGGCAGGTGGATCACTTGAGGTCAGGAGTTTGAGACCAGCCTGGCCAACATGGCGAAACCCAGTCTCTACAGAAAATACAAAATTTGCCGAGTGTGGTGGTGCACACCTGTAATCCCAGCTACTCCAGAGGCTGAGGTGGGAGGATCCCTTGAGCCCAGGAGGTGGAGGTTTCAGTGAGCTGAGATCGTGCCACTGCATTCCAGCCTGGGAGACAGCGAGGCTCTGTCTCAAAAAAAAAAAAAAAGGTTTTTAAGTTTTGTCTGTAGTTTTGTAGGCCAGTTTCCTTTCTTGTTTCTTGCGTATTATGTAGGTTTTTTTTTTTTTTTTTGAGACAGAGTCTCACTGTGTCACCCAGGCTGGAGTGCAATGGAGCAATCTTGGCTCACTGCAACCTCTGCCTCCTGGGTTCACGCCATTCTCCTGCCTCAGCCTCTCGAGTAGCTGGGACTACAGGCACCTGCCACCACGCCCAGCTCATTTCTTGTATTTTTAGTAGAGATGGGGTTTCACCGTGTTATCCAGGATGGTCTTGATTTCCTGACCTCATGATCCACCCGCCCCGGCCTCCCAAAGTGCTGGGATTATAGGTGTGAGCCACTGTGCCCGGCCCCGTATTATGTAGTATTGATTTACCTTTATTACATTTACCACGTTAGGGTCCCATGGATCCTATTTTAAAATAACTTTCAAAATTAGTCTAGTCCCTTCTTTTTAAATCTTAGCATTGCACTTACACTACAGAGTAGCATTTATTTAGGATCTCATTTAGTCTTCTATGCTTTGCTCTAGTTTACTCAAGTAATTCAACAAACACTTATAACCTCCTACTCCCTACTAGGCTTATGGTTCCTGGTCTTGGAGCTTGGCAAATTAATTGTCCTTATTCAGTGCTCTGACAGCTGGGGGGCCAAAATGCCTTCAGGTTGCTTAGGGGTTTCTTACAGAAAGCCTTTCGTTTGCTTGAAGGAAAGTGTTGCTCCATTCTTTTTTTTTTTCTTTTTTCCCTTCTTTTTAAGACTCAGAGGAATTAATTTTTCTCTCTTGCATGCAAACTTGGTTGTGACTTGTGAAAGTCAGGTGAGTGCTTGTTTTTCTGAGGGCAGAATCGGAGCCTAAGAGCCCAGGGAACTCAACTGTCCTTTGAGTTTTAAGAAGGTGATCACTGCTGACTTCTTTAGTATATAAGTGATGACCAATTTCCTGGGTTCAAAAATCTGTGA
Organism: Macaca mulatta; assembly: GCF_049350105.2. Classification (NCBI taxonomy): domain Eukaryota; kingdom Metazoa; phylum Chordata; class Mammalia; order Primates; family Cercopithecidae; genus Macaca; species Macaca mulatta. The sequence goes on from NC_133406.1 coordinate 148,437,145, forward strand.
AAGGACCTGACTTTACATTTTAAGATTAACAGACAGAACAGTTAGAGCTTAGACAGTGGCTGTGTAAGTAGTAACTTTGCTGAAATATTTTGCCTGGATGATTCTGCTCTGTGGTCATTTTGAATTACCCCTGTTCTTGATAATTCATTTTGAAATGTATTTTTTGTGGTGCTTTCATTGCTGTTGGTTAAAAATTGTAATTGTCAGATTTATTTTTTATTTTTATTTATATACTTATTCATATAAAAATATATATAAATATATGTAAAATCTTACATATATAAAATCTAATATATAATCTAAAAATATGTATAATATATTTTATATATGTATATTTTGAGACAGAGTCTCACTGTGTTGCCCAGGCTGGTCTCGAACTCCTGGGCTCAAGTGATCCTCCTGCCTCATCTTCTCAAATTGTTGGGATTACAGGCATGAGCCACTGCTCCTGGCTGTCAGATTTATTAGCTACTAAAGGACAGTCTTCTTTTTCAGTCTTAACAGTTATTTAAAAGTGATTTTATTGCCATTTCCATCAGTCTACTGGAGCATTTTTCTTATATTTTTAAACTTATTTAAAACAATTGTAAATTTTAAAAATGTTAACTTTTTTGAAATTTGCATAACTTGAGTTAGATAAATGTTTTTAGGGACCTTTAATGTAAAAGCAATCTTGTATTGCCACTAGGAATATAAACAATTTGGAATTTAACAGTGAATCTAGGTTATATGAAAAGCTAACCTTTAACACATAACAGTGAGCCTTCAGCAGATTGAGTGAGGGCATTTCTGTAGGAAGAAAATTAAGTGTACCAACAGCCATAGCAGTAATTTCTGTGGTTCTACATCTTCAGAGTAACACTTGGAATGATAGCATTGTTTCTTTGCAGCATTTCATAAAACACAAGCTGTTGCTAATTTGTTCAGTTTCTAGTCAAGCTGAAATAAATCAACACAGCTTGGAAGGGACTTACAAGAAGGATCTGGGTTCATTTCCTGGGCTCTGTCCATTTCTAGATTTCTTATTTTATATCTTTTGAAATAGTACATTTGTTTGTTAACTGACATTGAGCTTTATTTTCTCTGCTTGCAAAGTCCTTGCTTAAGAATCAGCACAAATTTCCAAGCATTCTTCCTCCCCTCTTGAATAATGATTTTGATGTCTTGCTCTCTCAACCAAAATGTGTTTTTGAAACAACATTAATATAAATTCTGCATGAAGCTACTCTCATTTGGAACTTATTCTTCATTTTTTATTCTTCAGTTTTTCAGGCCAAAGATGAAGACTTAATAGGCTGACAACTGCTTATGAGGGATAGAGACCATATTTAAAACAGAAGGTCTGGAACAAGAGCCCCAGAATGATGCCTTCAGGCCATCCTAATGTGCCCTGCTGAAGATAATTTTTTTGGTGTGGAGGGGGGCAGGACAGGGAGCTGAATGTCTGGTTTTTGTGCTGGTGTTTCTGTTATGTTGAAATCTTCTTCCAGCCTGGGAAGAGGATTTAGTTATATGTAGAGCCTGGCAAAGTTGATTTTTAGACTTAGATTTTAATGGTTTTTTTTTTTTTTTTGACAGAGTCTTGCTCTGTCGCTGAGGCTGGAGCGCAGTGGTGTGATCTTGGCTCACTGCAAGCTCTGCTTCCTGTGTTCAAGCGATTATTGTGCCTCAGCCTCCCAAGTAACTGGGATTACAGGCGGGGGCCACCCCTCTGGCTAATTTTTGTATTTTTAGTAGAGACAGGGTTTTGTCATGTTGTCCAGGCTGGTCTCAAACTTCTGGCCTCAAGTGATCTGCCCTGCCTCGACCTCCCAAGGTGCAGGGTTTACAGGTGTGAGCCACCACGCCCACAAGCCGACTTTAATGTTACACTGTTGCCAAGATAATAATTTAGAATTAAGTCTGAAATGTTAGCTCTATCGTTACTTAAAAAAATGGTTATAAAGAAGCGTATACTCTCTGGACATTGGACTCTTAGTGAAAGGGGCCTTTGGAGTTGGGTGCTGTTTGCAGGAGGATGAAACACCTGCTTTTCTGTCCTTCCAGGCATATAATTCATTTCTCTGGTATATGCCGAAGGTCAGGTTTTTTGTGTAAAATTGCTGATGGATCATTTGTAAAAACACATTTAAGTTGATTAGTCCTTGAAAAATGATCTTTAGAAAACAGTCTTTACAGATACTAGTCCTTGAGCTTTCCTGTGGATCAGATTGCCTTGGGCGAAGGTCTGCAGTTTCACAGGCATGACTCACTACCTTTCATAGGTGAGAACATCACATGGGCCAGGTGGAGGGTCTAGTAGGACTCCGGATTTCTTTTTAAATTTGTATCATACTATTTTGCTAATGGAAACTTGACGAATACTTAAATCCATCTGGCAAGTGAAAAGGGTCCCTTTTGGGAGTATTCGTTTTGTTAGCATTTTTAGTGATTTATTGTTTTGACAGTGTGATATTGGTCCTTGGATGCAAAAATACTCTGGAGACTATTTGGAAATTTCATTTTATAATTAACTAACTGTGTGATAATTGCTGGAGCATAATGTGGCTTTTTTTTTCCTTTTCTTTCTTGGAAGGTTATTTGAGGTGAAAAACTTAGATTCTAATCACAAAGCCTTGTGTTCATGTGGTACCCTGAGTACTTTTGTAAGATACTCACTGTGTTACTGTGAGTTATCTCTTTTATGGTTTTTTCTTTAAAACAAAACTCTTCTGACTCCCCATAAAGAATAAGTATCTCATTTTGTTAATTTAGATTTTGTGCAGTTGGCTGGCAAATTAAATTTAACTTTGAGGGAAAGCACCATTGACTCATTACATACATTTTGCATCATTGCAGTATAAGGTCTTCCCTATGTGTGTGGGAGAAGTTTCTGATCTAAATGGGCATGTTTCCTATTGCTGGTCTATCTTTTTGCCAAAACCTTTCTGAATAGACATTCCTATTCATTTTCTTATTTTCGAGACTTTAGAGAGATTGTTACTTGGTATGTATTCGTGATAAATTATCTGAATCCTGAAAAAAAACACTTAGGCCAACAACCCATTTTGTAAAGACACTTGTCTTTGAGCTTTTAAGCTGTCATACTCATTATTCATTACAATAGCTGTACAGCCATTGGATGTATCATGTTTTTTTGACACAGGAGCTAGGGGAAGGATGACCTACTAGTTGCATTTCACATTTTTCCATATTTATATCTTTTTTCAATTTGTGGCATCTTTATTTCATTGTTAGAGTGGTTGTTCTCTAAGATGTTCCAGGTTTTAATTTCATTCACTGTGTGGGCTAAATAAGGAGCTTTCCTGTAGAACCAATTCTTCTAAATTCCTGAAAATGTCAATTAAAAATTAGCCAGGCGTGGTGGTGTGCGCTTGTAGCTTCTCAGAAGGCTGAGGCAGGAGGATTGCTTGAGCCAGGAGGTTCGAGGCTGCAGTGAGTCTTGGTCATACTACTGCACTCCAGCCTGGTGACACAGTGAGACCTTGTCCCTGTCCCCACCAAAAAGAAAAAAAAAGAAAATATGAAGAAAAAAGAAAATGCTTCCAAAAGGCATCCCATCTAGATACCATGCTGGTGAGGGCTTTTGGTCATGTTTGGGTGGGAGATAGCTGAACACAGAGCAGGATTTCAATGGGTAGGGAGGCTAGGAAAAGGAGGGGAGTGTCTAATTTGTTGGGAGAAAATCCACTTTTGCATAATAATAAGGGATTTAAGTGTTTTCTTTGGAGTTAATATATATTTCAAGTAGGTAGATAGGTAAGATGTTTGCAAAAGAAATTTTGCTAAGGTTGAGGTTCTGTAGTTGGCAACTCTTGTAACCCTGAAGATCCTGTTCTCTAAAGCCAGGAAAAAGTAGTCTGTTTCCAATTATGTATCACAAAAAATAGTGAAATTAAGCCAAGAAAAATGATCATTTGGGAGTTGGATTGCTTTTTTTGTAGAGGGTAAAGGAGAAAGGACTGTAGACACACATTTTAAAGAATCTGCTAGTTTTTCTGTTGGCTTTCAGATTTTTCTCAAATGCTCTGTATTGGAAATTAAGAATAATTTTAGGATTAAAGGCTTTTTCCTCCTTCGGCTTCTTTTCGTTTCTCAGAGAGCAAACAGAAGAACATTTAGGCAGTTTTTGCTGACATGAAGGGGTTTGGGTCCAGTGTTCCGGGACCCAGCTTGTTTTTGGTAAAGCCTTTTCCTGCCTAAATGGTCCCAGGTTATGGGCTCACAGCATCATGCCTGGTAGTGGTGCTATGGTTTTTGTTATGTGATTTTTTTTTTTTACCATGCTTTGAACTGAAATGTAGTCCCTGCTGCCTAGCATTATTCTGCTGGAGGAGAAAATTAGGGATGTTAGTGTGAGAAAGGTATGGAGGTGCGAAGCCTAGCATTTGGATGATGTGTGGGTGAATCTATTGTCCTCAGCACTTGTCAGAAGCCAACTAGCCTTTCCGGATGCCTACTGCTAGTTTCAGGATTAGTGGTCCTGTGAGACCTAGGTGTTAACTAAGAAATCTCCTTTCCACCACCAGAAGATCAGCCCCGGCAGGTCTTAGTTCCTGTTTCTCATACCTTACACCTCTACAGAGTGTTGAATAAGACTTTCCTGATGCTACATAATCTTTGATAACTCTTAGTCTTGTCACTGAGGCTAATGTGTTTTAGCTCTTGGTGCTTTTCTTCTCACCTCCCATTTACTCTCCTGCCTGCTGCTGGCTCCCACGCCCACCACACCCCCATGAGGTGCTAGAAGAGGTGCGAAGTGCAGAGTGCAAAGTTGCATTTGCTGCTTTACTTTCCTTTTTCCCCCATTTTTTTTTCTTGGTTGCCCTGAAATGAGTTCTCCTGGTTTTCCTCTTATGTTCCAGATGTCTCTTCAGTCTTCCATTTCGTTCCTTTTTTTTTTTTTTTAAATTTATTTATTTATTTATTTTTTTTGAGACGGAGTCTCACGCTGTTGCCCAGGCTGGAGTGCAGTGGCGCGATCTCGGCTCACTGCAATCTCTGCCTCACGGGTTCAAGCAATTCTCCTGCCTCAGCTGCATACTCCCACCCCCCGAGTAGCTGGGATTACAGGCGTGCACCACCACGCCCAGCTACTTTTTGTATTGTTAGTAGAGACAAGGTTTCGCCATGTTGGCCAGGCTGGTCTTGAACTCCTGACCTCAGGTGCTCTACCTGCCTCAGCCTCCCAAAATGCTGGGATTACAGACGTGAGCCACAGTGCCCGGCCCAGTCTTCCTTTTGAATGCTTGATCCCTATGGGTTGACATTTTCCAAGGTTCCATTTTCCTTTCCTCCCCTCTCCTTCCCTCCCTTCCTCTTTTCTTTTTCTTGTCTTTTCAGTCTACATTGAGTTGCTCATATTTCTGTGCTTCAATATCAACAGCTCCCAGTTTTTTCACACCCATATTTCCAACAGCCTCTCAGACAGTGCCATCTGGTTTTTCTGTAGGTTTTTCTATTACAGTCCAAAAGCCACCATATTACTTCTCTGTGGTCCATAGTCTCCACAGTGTCACCTTCTGTATTTCCCATGTCCCTTCTTCTCTGTGGGGGTTCTTGCTTACTCTTCCAGGCTCTCACTGCTGCCAGCTCCTCTGGTGGGGCTTCATGTGGCTCCTCCTGGCAGGTGCTTCTCTTGCTGACTCATGAGAATGTTTTTTTCTTGCTTCGGCAGATTCCCTAGAGCAGGATCGAGTCTTACCATCTTGGTATCCTAGGTGTGTAGCATGGGCCTGGTTTATAGATATATTGAAAAATGGAATTCTTCATTTCAGCCCACTTCAGTTATGACTTTGGGGAAAGATCAGGCTTACAGTTGATATAAATTATAGCTATAGAAAAGACACAGGAAATCAACTCAGAATCATAGAGTTTAGGGTTAGAGTGGGGCTTAGAATAATCTTCCTTAAGTTTCTCTAAAGATGAGAACAACCAGAGAACGGTGTTCCCCTCCCTGCCCTTCTGCAGCCTGGTTCCCACCCAATAGCCAGAACGATTGTGATAAACCCTAAGTCAGATTCCTTCATTCCCTTGCTTAAGACACTCTAGGCTGGGAGCAGTGGCTCACGCCTGTAATCCCAGCACTTTGGGAGACTGAGGCAGGCGGATCACAAAGTCAGGAGTTTGAGACCAGCCTGGCCAGCATGGTGAAACCCCATCTCTACCAAAAATACAAAAAATTAGCCTGGCATGGTGGCACGTGCCTGTAATCCCAGCTACTCGGGAGGCTGAGGCAGGAGAATCGCTTGAACCCAGGAGGTGGAGGTTGCAGTGAGCCGAGATTGCACCTGCACTCCAGCCTGGTGACAGAGCCAGACTCCGTCTCAAAACAAAACAAAACAAAAAACACTCTACTGTTTATTCTTGCCTTTCTCAGAATAAAAGCCAAAATTCTCACAGTGATCTGTAAAGCCCTGCACAACGAGCCCACCACTCTCATGCTGGTGACCCAGTTGACTTCCCTCTTGTGCTCTCTAGGCTGCTTACTCTGCTCCAGCAGCCACGCCTGATTGTTGGCCCCTGAGCACGCCAGATACGCTCTGTCTCAGGGCCTTTGCACGTGCTGTTTCCTTTGCTTGGAATGTTTTTCCCCAAATAGGTACAGAATTCGCTTTTGTTAGGTCCTTATTCAAAACAGACAAACCAAAACCTCACACACATACTTTGTCTCTCCCTTTTCTGCTTTGTCTTCTTAGCATTGGTCTGTATGTAATATATAATTATGTATCTTGTTTATAGTCTGTTTCCTCTAGCTAGAATGAAAGCTCCATCAGGGCAGGGATTTTTATGTTTTGTTCTCTGTTGAATACCCACACCTGGAACAGTCCTGGCATGAAGCAGGCACTTGATAAACATTATTAAATTAATAAATGAATGAGAAGCATCATTTTATGACTTTTTTTTTGGGGGGGGGCAGGGTCTCACTCTGTCACCCAGGCTGGAGTGCAGTGGCACAATCTTGGCGCACTGCAACCTCTGCCTCCTTGGGTTCAAGCCATTCTCCTGCCTCAGCCTCCCAAGTAGCTGGGATTACAGGCACATGCCACCATGCCCAGCTAATTTTTTTTTGTATTTTTGGTAGAGACGGAGTTTCACCATGTTGGCCAGGCTGGTCTTGAACTCCTGATCTCAAGTGATTCTCCTGCCTTGGTCTCCCAAAGTGCTAGGATTACAGGCGTGAGCCACAGCGCCCAGTCCATTTTATGGATTTCTTATAGCCCCAGTTATAGGTGCACTCAGGGCATTAAAAAGGGAAAATTGGGCCAGGCATGGTGGCTCAGGCCTGTAATCCCAACACTTTTGGAGACTGAGGACAGGAGTTCGAGACCAGCCTGGCCAGCATGGTAAAAACCCGTCTTTACTAAAAAAATACAAAAATTAGCTGGGCTTGGTGGCAGGCACCTGTAATCCCAGCTACTCGGGAGGCAGAGGCAGGAGAATTGCTTGAACCTGGGAGGCGGAGGTTGCAGTGATCTGAGATAGTGCCACTGCACTGCAGCCTGGGAAACAGAGTCCCTGCTTACAGGGACTGTAGTTGAGGTGGGAGAATAGCTTGAGCCAAGGAGTTTGAGGCTGCAGTGAGCTATGATCAAGCCCCTGCACACCAGCCTGAGTGACAGAGTGAAACCCTATCCCCCTCTCCCACCACCCCCTCAAAAAAAGAGAAAACCATCAGATCTCGGGGAAGGAGAATCTGATTTTTAAAAAACCTCATTTAAGACTCGTTGGACTAGAACACTGACCTCTTTTTCATTGTCTGACTCGAAGCAGCACCCGTGGGTCCCCCCATCCTTACAAGTGGTTTGGGAAGACTCCCATTTTATGTCTAACAGGCATGGGCTTGCTGAGGTTTCTCTCTGCCTGTGGTTTGCCCTTTAACCTAGCAGGCTACAAAGATGAAAAGCAAACACAACATTAAAGAAAAGAGCTAGGGAAGAGGGCAGGGGGAAACAGGGCAGAATTTCCTTGCAGCCCTGACATCTTGCCTTGTTTCTGTGCCCATCCCCTTGTCTGGTCACACAGTCCCGTCCAGAGCTGCCTTGCTTGGGGGCTATGTTCTGTCTTGAGACTTTTAGGCCAGATGACTCTTGAGGAGTTTTGCTTTGATGTTCTAATTTCTTTGAAAACAAATCTTAATTTTAGGCAAAAAGGACATTGGAGAATGGATTATTTAAAATTAAATTACCATCTTTTGAAGTGAAGTTTTAACCCTTCTCAAGATAAGGGGTTGTCACTGAAATTTCTGCTTGCTTCTGCTGGTGGTGCTAGTGGGAAGTCAGGATTGGCAGGACCCCGTCTTGTGAAACCAATACCTTAAATCCACGGGGTAATAAATTCAGCTCTGAAGAAGTGTCAGACTCTTGTGGGTAGGGATTATGTGGAATGGAGTACATAATTTGTATTAGTGTAATAGTAAAGTTAGAGGAATTTGCCTCCTGCTCTTATTGAGATAACATCGGCATGGTTCCTACAGGGATAGGAAGCCCAGCCAAGAAAGTCAAAGGCTTAGGAGGAAGCTATTGGCCATGTACAAAGCCTGCAGTGTCATTCACCCTGGGATTCAAAGCTACCACATTGAAAATAAATTGTCTGGAATGGAACTGAGTTATCAGTGAGTAGTTAAAAATAATCATAGCTACCATTTCCTGAATTTCTAACAACATACTAGGGAGTAACTGCTTTATTTATTAATTTAATCATCATAACAACCCCATGAAGGAGATAGAATCATTATCTCTACTTTACAGATCAGGCGTGGAACTTTAAGTAAGTTGCCCAAAATTATATTGCTTAGAAAAGTCAGGTGGGGGATTTGAACTCAGGTAGGCTGTGGGAGCCCCACACTTTCCACTATGCTATACTGTAGTCTGCTTCTAGGACAAACCAAGCATGCTCTTACCTCAGGACCTTTGCATTCGCTATTCCCACTGCCTGGGAGGTTTTTCCTTTAGATTTTGTTGTAGCTTTGTCTCTTACCTCTGTGCTTAAATGTTACCTTGTCTGGGAGGCCCTCTTTGACCACCCTGTCTAAAATAGCATCCCTCCTGTCATCACTCTCTCTCCTTAACCTGCTTTATTTTCCTTTCCTAGGTCTTATCAGGCCTTGACATATTATTTGTTTGTTGTCTGTCTGTCCCTACCTTTAGAAGGTAAACTGTGTGAAAACAGGGTGTGTTTAATTTGCTGCTATGTGCCCACCTCCCTGAACAGTGCCCAAGACAGGGTAGGTGCTAATAAATGTTTGTTGAGTGAATGAATGAAGTCAACTAAAACTGCTGATCAAGGCCTGCCACCCTGGTTTCAGAACAAAATAATTTGTCCCTTGTGTCAGATCTCGTCAGACTACCCACCACCAGAAAGTGAGAGTCCATGCAGGGCCTGGTTGATATCTACAGTGGCTTAGTAATAGGCACAGTCCCTATCTTTTTTTTGTAAGTCAGCTGTTTCTGGAGGATTCCCTGTTTGTAGTGGTTAAGAGCATGGGCGTGGAATTACACAGACCTGGACTTAAGTCCTGGTGCCAGGATTTATAAGCTGGTGACTTCGGGTTGCTTAGCATGGTTTTTTTTTTTTTTTTTTTTTTTTTTTGGTGACAGAGCAGAGTCCCACTCTCTCTGTTGCCTAGGCTGGAGTGCAGTGGTGCCATTGTAGCTCCCTTGCAGCCTTAAACGTCTGGGCTCAAGTGATCCCCCTGCCTCAGCCTTCCAAGTAGCTAGGAATATAAGCATGCGCCACCATGCCTGGCTAATATTTGTGATTGTATTTATTTGTATTTTTTTTTTTTGAGAAACTCATGATATTCAAATTATTTTAATTTTTTCTATGTTTCCCAGGCTGGTTGTGAACTCCTGGCTTCAAGTGAGCCTTTGGCCTCTGCCTCCCAAAGTGCTGGGATTATAGGTGTGAGCCACTGTACCCAGCCTTGCTTAGCATCTTGAAGCCTCACTTTTCTCACTACAAAATGGAGTAAAGGGCATCTCTCTCCTTGGGTTGTTGATAGGATTAAATGAGAAATTGTGATATACATGATAGGTGTTCAATAGGTGATAGCTGAGACATTCTGTGGGTTCAGAAGAAAGCAGAGATGTCAGCTTCTGACAGGAAGGGGAATAAAGTATAGACACTTGATCAACCACAGAATAATTACAAAGCAGCATGTGGACAAGTCTTGGCTTTGCAACTAAGTAGCTGTGTAAAGCTGGGCCAGTTGTTGAGCCTTTCTAATTTTTGGTTTGCTAATCTGTAAAATTAAAGGGTCGGAGTAGATACTACCTATTTCTAGCATTCCAAGTTGGCTCTGACTAGAAGATAATGTGGAACGAATTATATACAAAATGTTAAGTGACAGAATGTTCACAGTAGGATGGGATTAATCAGAAGTCCCTTTTAGAATGAGGTGAGGACCATCAGTAGAGTTCTTAGACTTTGAGAAATAGCATAAAAATGGCAGATTGTGATACAATGGGCAGATCTGACAAAATTCAGGTTTTATGTGTGCTTACATTGTTGGGAAGATACTGCATTTAAATAATTTTTGTTTACATAAGTTATATATTAAAATAGCTAATGTAGTATTAATATTCTATTTATTCTTATGTTGTCAAGTTGAATATTTTTCTTGGATAACACTTTCCCGTTTTGTGAAGTTATTCCTGCTAGCCTTTACATAATTATGCATTTCAGATTTCTACAAGTGTGTTTGAAGTCTCATTTTCTAGAAGGGATTCAGGATTATTAGTCCATGTAATGACAATTATAGTATGATATAGAATAGAAGATTTTCTTATTTAATTTCTTCATATTAGAGATGAAGGAAGTAGGACCCAGAAGGTCTGAGCTGGTAAAACATGCTGATGGTTGCACTCCTGCCTCCTTTTCCTTTGAGGATGCCTGAGGTTCTTGTGCACAACTCTTATTTGTTATCGAGAAATGTTCTAATAACTTATCCTGCTGTACTATTTTTTCTGTTTTCTTTTTTTTTTTTTTTGAGACAGTCTTGCTTTGTAGCCCAAGCCGGAGTGCAGTGGCGCGATCTCGGCTCACTGCAAGCTCCGCCTCCCGGGTTCACGCCATTCTCCTGCCTCAGCCTCCTGAGTAGCTGGAACTACAGGCGCCCGCCACAGCGCCCGGCTAATATTTTGTATTTTTAGTAGAGATGGGGTTTCACCGTGTTAGCCAGGATGGTCTCGATCTCCTGACCTTGTGATCCGCCCATCTCGGTCTCCCAAAGTGCTGGGATTACAGGCGTGAGCCACCGTGCCTGGCAGTTTTCTTTTTCTCTTTGAGACAGAGTCTTGCTCTGTTGCCCAGGCTGGAATACAGTGGCATGATCTCAGCTCACTGTAACCTCTACCTGCCGAGTTTAAGTGGTTCTCCTGCTTCAGCCTCCCGAATAGCTGAGATTACAGGCATGTGCCACTACACCCAGCTAATTTTTGTATTTCTTGTAGAGATGTGATTTCACCATGTTGGTCAGGTTGGTCTGGAACTCCTGACCTCAAGTTATCTGCCCACCTTGGCCTAACAAAGTGCTGGGATTGCAGGTGTGAGCTACAGCTCCTGGCCTGTACTATTTTTATTGTAGTATACACAGTAGTTTTTTATACCTGTAGTCCACTGTGGTACCTTCATTAGATGCCCACTGTCAGCCAAGTGTAGGTAGACTATGATCTGCCTTGCTGGAATTAAGACAGTGGGAAAGCCGTACCTGGAAGGAAATAATTACATAATAATTACAACCTGAAGGGTTGGAGGGTTGGATTGTACTGCGTTCTAGGTGTCCAAGTTTAACTTGGTCCAAGGGAATCAGAGGAGGCTTTCTTAAAGAAGTAAGGCTTATGCTGAGACCTGAAGATATTAGAAAGTGACCATCCTAGGGACCATGGAGGGATGTTGAGTTCTGATATAGTGAACATCACTTTTGGAAGGTGAGGACTTGGCCCTTTTGTGGGACTGAATTGACACTAGTGTGGCTGGAGCGTGCAGAAGATGAGCTTGGACTAACTAGACGATGGTTGGTGGCCATGTGAAGTTTTGCTGTTTATCTCGACAGCAGTGGGCAACCGTTGAAGAGTTTTAATTCTTAGTGTTTCACATGCCTGGGCTGTAAACCACCACACCCGGCGCACTTTTAAATTTTTTGTAGAGACAGCTTTTCACTATGTTGTCCAGGCTATCGAAAGCTTTTTTCAATGGCCACGTGCTTGCTAGGGCCTGAGGGAGGATGACTGTTGTCCTGAGAATATTCTGATATGCTGAATTTTGCTTGAATAATTACAGCTTTATGATTTAAACCTTTCTGAGGACAGCTGATTCCTCACTCTAGGTAGCTTGGCTGGTTTGGTGGCAGTGCCAGATTGAGTTCCATAGCCCCCAGCCAAACCCCTGCGGCTAACTGGGAATCATCAGATAGAATCGAGAAGGACCCTGCAGCCCGATCCCTGTAACTTATACTGGAAATGTTGAGGCAGTGGCTTCACCCCCATTTGAACAGTTTGCTACATTATGAGTATCTTTAGAACCCGTACCTTGTATGGAATTTGGAATCATTATTTTTTGGTGATGGAGGGAATTTTTGAAATTCTAGATGATGAAGTCTAATCTCCAAAATAATACAAAATTTGCTATAAACAACTTTCTGTTGCCTTGCTACTAGTAGTTTGCTTATTTTCTTTTTGAAAGTCTAGGTATATTTTAACCATAAAAGTACCAATGACTATTATTTGTTTAAAATAGACTGTGTGGGGCCAGGTGCAGTGGCTCACACCTGTAATCCTAGCACATTGGGAGGCTGAGGTAGGTGGGTCACCTGAGGTCAGGAGTTTGAGACCAGCCTGGCCAACATGGTGAAACCCTGTCTCTACTAAAAATACAAAAATTAGCCAGGCGAGGTGGTGCATGCCTGTAATCCCAGCTACTTGGGAGGCTGAGGCAAGAGAATTGCTTGAACCCAAAGGCAGAGGTTGCAGTGAGCTGAGATTGCGCCATTGTACTCCAGCCTAGGCGACCGAGTGAGACTCCATCTCAAAAAAATAAATAAATAAATAAAATAAAATAAAATAGACTGTGTGGGCCATGTATTGTTTTAGGTACCATGCCTAATATTCTGTCTCATATATTATAATCAAAATATTGCTACCATTTTACAGATGAGGGAGTGGTAGGGGCTAAATGACTTGTTCAATGTAACACAGCTGGGTAAGCCAGGGTTTGAACCCCCAAATATAGTTCTTTATTGTAGCTTAAAAGCAGACACCCTTATAAATGAAAAGCTACAGAAACCTTTGGACGCAAAAATCTTAAATATGAAAAGGTGGTTCTTAGAGTATTGCAAGGGTGGGTGAAAAAGCCATCCTGGTTTGTGAGTTTGAATAAAACATGGTCTTTTCCAATTTTGTGAAATGTATCAACACCCACCCTCCCCTTTTCCTGTATTTTGCTTGGGAGTGAGGTGTGTTGTGCTTGGGATAGATGGAAGGGCTTTTAAGGACGGACTGAAGTTCAGCCCCAAGGAAACCAAGGCTGCTGGGGCCAGATCTGTTGATCATGCTCCCAGCCAGGAATGAGGGTGGGCCTGCTTTGGAGGGACAGCCCACCTCGCCTCTGAAGGCAGCCGGCACAGAACAGGTAGAGTGGAGTCAGGCTTCTCTGCTTTCCTCGTACCCTCTGTGCCTACTGCCTCCCCCGTGCCTACGGCCTCCCCTGTGCCTACCAGTACAGGTAGTTCCAGAGTAATCTTCCTCCTTTCTTTTCCTGCCACTGGCAGCCACAGAATGTTGGGACTTTAATCTGACACCTCAGGATAATAAATCTCTTTGGTAGAAACAGCTTGCTAATGATAAATGATAGTTTTAATACTGTACGTGCACAGTCTCATTTGATTCTTGCAACAACCCTGTGATGTAGGTAAATTTCGTCTGTTACAATCTTTACGAAGGAGGAAACTGAGGCTCCATTCTGATCTAAACCTCCATCCTTTCTTGTCTGACATGCTGTGAGAATCTCAACTGATTGTCCAGGCGCTCTGGCCTCACTTCAGTCTGTTCTCTGTACAGTGTGAAGGAAATCTTTAATAATCCCATCTGATCACGCCATTCCCTGTTTAAACCCCTCCTTGAACTTATTCCTCTTCTCTTTCCCTTTTTGCTCTGCAGCTCTCCTCCCTCCTGTAATGCTTCCTCTGCCTGCAATATCATTCCTCACCTGACTTTTTAAATCTTCACTTATCCTCAAGTTGTGGATACTTTTCCTTTAGAGCTCTGATTATATCGTGTAATTATATATTTGTGATTATTGTCTGTTTATCTCACCAGCTTTTAAGCCCACAAGGGCAAAAAACATGTCTCTTTGGCCATTGCTTAGCAGAGTAAGCAGTAAAGATTTGTTGAAAGGAGAAACTTCAGGAAATTAAATGTCTTGCGTGAAGTAGTAAATGATATTTTTACTAGGATATAAGCTCCCTGAGGGCAGAATTTTTGGTGTCTTTTTTCTTTTCTTTTTTTTTTTTTTTTTTTTGAGACGGAGTCTCGCTCTGTCGCCCAGGCTGGAGTGCAGTGGCCAGATCTCAGCTCACTGCAAGCTCCGCCTCCCGGGTTCCCGCCATTCTCCTGCCTCAGCCTCCCGAGTAGCTGGGACCACAGGCGCCGCCACCTCGCCCGACTAATTTTTTTGTATTTTTAGTAGAGACGGGGTTTCACCATGTTAGCCAGGATGGTCTCGATCTCCTGACCTTGTGATCCGCCCGTCTCGGCCTCCCAAAGTGCTGGGATTACAGGCTTGAGCCACCGCGCCCGGCCTTGGTGTCTTTTTTCATTGGTATATCCCTGGCATCTTGAACAGTGCCTGGCATATAGTAGTAATATTTATTGAATATTGATTGTGCTTGGATGTGAGTCCAAAGATTTCTTATCCAAATCTAGGACTTTTTCTCCCTTTGTGCCAAATCTGTTTGAAGATGGGGATTAGTTTAGTTCTGATTCTGAATCATCTCATGGATGTAGCCAGGCCATGTTAGCCATCTAAGGGGAAGCTACTAATTTTTTCTTACTGGCTCTTAGCCTATTGCCAGACATCCATTTTGCCACAGTTTTTCTCTTAGATGCAGCAAGATTTCTCTCCTCACCTTAGGAAATATTGTACCCAACTAGATCCTTTTGAATATTGGTTTAGAACATGATGGTTTTAAGGATTCATTTGGATGGGATTTTTTCAGCGAATCCTGGTCTTTACCTGTGCACTCTTTTGGGTCATGAGGGCATGAGGGGCAGTGCACTTAATAGACTCAGAAATAAACCCAGGGGATCTCTGAAATTAGCAGCGCATTTATTTATTTATTTATTATTAAAAAAAAACCCCATTAAGTCTCCGAATTTTCTTATGTTATTGATGAATACTAAGTGTTCATCAATTCATCAAAGTTCACCTACCTTTTAAATGGAACATGTTGCTTTCAAATGTGGGCAAAATGACTATTATTCCAAATTGCTCTTTCACGATCTCAGAGTATCCTATTTATATTTCTACTTTTTTTTAAAATACTTTATGTTCTAGGGTACATGTGTACAATATGCAGGTTTGTTACATAGGTATACATGTGCCATGTTGGTTTGCTGAACCCATTAACTCATCATTTACATTAGGTATTTCTACTTTTTTTTTTTTTTTAAGTGAAAGCAAGTTTATTAAGAATGTAAAGGAATAAAGGAATGGCTACTCCATAGACAGAACCTATATTTCTTTCTTTCTTTTTTTTTTTTTTGAGATGGAGTCTCACTCTGTTGCCCAGGCTGTAGTGCAGTGGCATGATCTCGGCTCACTGCAACCTCCGTCTCCCGGGTTCAAGTGATTCTCCTGCCTCAGCCTCCCAAGTAGCTGGGATTACAAGCACGCACCACCGTGCCTGGTTAACTTTTGTATTTTTAGTTGAGCCAGAGTTTTGCCAGGTTGACCAGGCTGGTCTCGAACTCCTGACCTCAGGTGATCTGCCCAGCTCGGCCTCCCAAAGTGCTGGGATTACAGGCATGAGCCACTGCACCCGGCCAGAACCCATATTTCTAAAGAAATCATTTAGTTCATAAAGTCCAGAGATTCTTTGAGGTCAAAAAGTCAGGATTGGGAGTCCCTGGTGTTTACAGTCAGTGTGGTAGAACCTCACAGAAGAAAAGAGGAGTTTATATTTCCTTAGTTTTATCAAAGCTGCAACTTTTCGGAAGCCTTCAGTCCATCCAGCATTCTAATTAGGAAACTGATTCCTAAGTTGGGTGTTAAGGCACTGAGGTGTACAAGTTGTGGCCAAAACTGGAGTTCAGCTGAATGAGAATGACACGCTTCCCTTTTGCTTCCCCTCTGCCTTGGGAGCCTTTCACCACACTGGGGAGATTAGACAAAAACCTTCTGCAGTTTATTTTCTTTTTGAACAAGTTACATTATGGAGAGAATTTTAAGCTAAAAGAAGAAAAGCTCCCTTTTTGTTACAAACAGCAGTGTGCAGTTTCAGCTTGTCCAGGACTTCCTCAGAGATGTTTTAAGATCCGGTGTAAACTTGCTGTGGTTTGCCTTTGGGCATCAAACTGTTTAGCTTGGCTTTATTATATCCGTAATTGCTGCATTTTAATAATTGCCCAATATTCTTGTCAGCAATTTGCAGCCTATATTTTTAATGGAACCATTTGCCTTTCTTTTCCACAGGTTCGTTCAGACCTGGTTTAAACCCCTGGATTAACGCAGCACAGACCCTCAGACCCACTGCAGCTGTAGGCAGGGTGACGCAAGCTCATTAAATATTCCCACAAGCCTCGTGCCGCTTACAGTTTATGTGCTTCGTAAAATCCTCTGGGAAGTCATCTTCTTCTGAGATCTCCTTACAGGGTTTTGCTTTATAAAAGTTGTCTTTAACATTTGCTGACATAGCATATTCTTCCAGAGAGGTTTTTCCTTATCAAAATTATTACATAGGCAGGAGGCACTATAGTTCTTGTAAACCAGTTCACTAATTTAGGGAATCTAATATTTTGAAGGGAAAAAAATAGACACAGATACTCTTTGTGGTGGTTTAATTTTTAAGTTAACAGAGAAGATTTCCATGTGATCAGAGTTGATGTGGAATTATGGTGACAGAAATGTTGGACTTTGAGAGATAATTAAGTCAGTTTAATGGCTCCCAAATTATCTCTATAATTTAGTCAGCTTTTGAGACAAGCTGTGTCATTGATGACTTATGCCTCAACTTGACTGGTAATTTTGTTCTTTTAGTGAGTCCACTCTTTAGCTTATCTCCTTTTGTCTGTTGTAATGTTTGTTTTTCACTAAACAAAAGTTTGAACTGGATTTACAGTAGCTAAGACTTACATAAATAACTATACCTTAATTTCTCCACTTTATTGGTATAAATACCTCAAAGAGAATGGACAAGTAGCGATACAGTACAGTAATCATAGCTAACATTTATTTGGTTGGTTTTTATGTGCTAGGGATTGTTCTAAGCATTGTGTATGTATATTAACTAACTGAATCCTCACAACAGCCTACCATACATTTCCTACCACAGGATATGTTCATTCATGAAGAGTTCATGAAGCGGCCGGGCGCGGTGGCTCAAGCCTGTAATCCCAGCACTTTGGGAGGCCGAGGCGGGTGGATCACAAGGTCAGGAGATCGAGACCACAGTGAAACCCCGTCTCTACTAAAAATACAAAAAATTAGCCGGGCGCGGTGGCGGGCGCCTGTAGTCCTAGCTACTCAGGAGGCTGAGGCAGGAGAATGGCGGGAACCCGGGAGGCGGAGCTTGCAGTGAGCCGAGATCGCGCCACTGCACTCCAGCCTGGGCAACAGCGTGAGACTCCGTCTCAAAAAATAAATAAATAAATGAAGAGTTCATGAAATGTTAGTTGCCTAACATTACCATTGGGGCAGAGTGGATTCACACCCAGGCAGATTTTTTATCTTTATCATAATCCATATACTATTCATACGAGGATTTTAATCACTAACATATATCAAGATTGAACCATAGTGCCTCCTGCCTATATAATAATTTAGTTTTAAGACATATCTAAGAAATTCTTTTTGAAATTGGAACTTTACTGTTATCATTTCTGGATAGGTAATACTTGCAGATGTTATTAATACAAAACCCAGAAGAGAATTCAGTGAAAAGGCTTCCGCTCCGTCCCACCCCTGTCCTGCAGTCACCCTATTCATAGGCAATGTTACAATTGCAAAGAGCCATTTTAAATATCTTTCTCTTTGACAATTGATGCAATAGACTAAGACCATTTAATTACAAACTCATTAAAAATATTTTTTTTGTACTGTATCTTCACGCACCCACATTGGCTTTGTCTCTGAAGGTAGCGGGCAGCTCCTGTTGGGTGATATTTCCTGAGTGAAGATAATAAGGCCACAACCCCCAGGTGTGTGAGATGGCGCCTGGAAACTCCACCATTCTGCCTTTTCCAGGACCTAGATCAGGGAAGGTCTTTGCACTTTTACCCATAACTTTTATTCTTGATGAGAAGGAACCATGCCTGGAGCATAGTAAATGCTCAGTAAATGTTTGTTAATTGAACTTCTGTGAGTTGTGCCAGGCTCAGGGATAGAGGGCTGGAAAAATATACTTTGGAGTGTCTAAATCAGTAACCATTAGGGCCATGTGAGGAATATTCAAGTTAGGCAAGCCACCACAAAACTCTCATTCAAGACTCTGGATAGGAAAAGATTAGAAAGAACCTTCTAGATCCTCGAGTCCAGTAACCAGATAGTCTCAGATGGGCTGAGAGACAGGGAAGACTTTTCTCCTGTTAAAATGTTGGCAAACAGTTGAAATAAGGACCTTGCCTTTTTACGTTTCTTTATTTTTTTCAGATTGCTTCTCAGTGCAACTTAATTTGATCCTTGTGATAACTCTGTTATTATAACATTAGATTGAGTCTCTAATCAGAGCTGGTTTTGTTTTCTTGTTGGCACTAGGGTTGCATGTATCAAGTGTCATTGATAAGTTTGGTACCACAACTTAACTGGTGATGTTATATTTCAGGTGCACCTTGATTTTCTTCTGTAGTCCTGAAAATTCTCTATAAAACCAAAGATTTAAAATGTCAAAACAGGGCCAGGCGCGGTGGCTCACGCCTGTAATCCCAGCACTTTGGGAGGCCAAGGCGGGCGGATCACAACATCAGGAGTTCAAGACCAGCCTGGCCAACATGGTGAAACCCCATCTCTACTAAAAATACAAAAATTAGCCGGGTGTGGCGGCTCATGTCTGTAATCCCAGCTACTTGGGAGGCTGAGGCAGGAGAATCGCTTGAACCCAGGAGACGGAGGTTGCAGTGAGCCAAGACCATGCCACTGCACTCCAGCCTGGGCAACAGAGCAAGACTCCATCTCAAAAAGAAAACAAAAGTCAAAAGCAAATATGTCATTGGCAAAAGTATTTGCAATAAAAATCTTTATTAGATAGTCACTGCCCTCAGTCTAGTTTGCTTGAGTGCTATTTGGCATCTTTTAAGATAAATTTCTTATATTATGCTTTTCAGAAATTCTCCATTTAACTTTAGTGTCCGTTTGTGAAGTTTCTTCATTAAGTTTGCTTATTGAAATTTGTTTTACAGGCAATTTGAAAATTGCAAGGAGGGACTTTAAGACTACTTCTGATTTGCAAAGATTGTGCTCTGAGCAGGCTGAAGTGACTGGATGAGACACACTGTTGGAGAAATAAAAATGACTTCCCATTATGTGATCGCCATCTTTGCCCTGATGAGTTCCTGTTTAGCCACTGCAGGTAAGTTGCATAATATAAATTGCATGTTTGTTATATATTTTTGGATACATTTTGTCCCAGTCTCTTTAGTTGAGAGGAATTTAGCCCATGTGGTGTTCATGCAGAACTTGAATATTTATGTTCTTTAGGGAAATAAAATATTTGACTACTGTGTAGATACATAATACATTGGTCTGTGCTATATTTTACTAGGTTGGTGCTGGCATTGTCATGTTAGTGATGCAGATACCTGGCTAACCTTGGTGGAGGAAGGAAGAGAACAAATACGCTAATGAATAATCCCACCTAATTTTGTTACATGCATAGATTGTTTTTATATATATATATTTTGAGATGAAGTCTCACTCTGTTACCCAGGCTGGAGTGCAGAGGCATAATCATGGCTTACTGTAGGCTTGACCTCCTGGGCTTAAGCGATCCTCCCACCTTAGCCTCCTAACTAGTTGGGACTACAGGTGTGTGCCACCATGCCCCGCTAATGTTTTATTTTTGTCTCCCTATGTTGCTCAGGCTGGTTTCAAACTCCTGAGCTCAAGTTATCCTCTCTTCTTGGCCTCCTAGTGTGCTGGCATTACAGGTGCGTGCCTGACCTGTATTTACATTTTTGTCCCTGAATAAGGATTTCAAGAAAGCATTTTTGTCCTTTATTAGCAAATGAATAGATCTTCTAGATTGAGGTGACACTCTTGATGTAGGCTGCTTGGGAGGTATTTAGTTTTGCCTATTTCGCATATTTCAATATGTAACTTTTTTTTTTTTTTTGAGACAGAATCTTGTTCTGTCGTCCAGGCTGGAGTGCAGTGGCCTGATCTCAGCTCACTGCAACCTCCTCCTCTTGGGTTCAAGCAATTCTCGTGCCTCAGCCTCCCAAGTAGCTGGGACTGCAGACGCCCACCACCTCTGCCTCCCGGGTTCAAGCGATTCTTCTGCCTCAGCCTCCTGAGTAGCTGGGACTACAGGCACATGCCACCACGCCCAGCTAATTTTTTGTGTTTTAGTAGAGATGGGGTTTCATCGTGTTCCCCAGGCTGGTCGTGAACTCCTGAGCTCAGGCAGTCTGCCCGCCTCGGCCTCCCGAAGTGCTGGGATTACAGGTGTGAGCCACTGCGCTTGGCGGAAAAAAAAATTTTTTATGTGCTAATATCTGATATTTTTTCTCCGTAGGCCCAGCATACTTTATAAAATGATTTTTTGGGCATTCTGGATGAGCTGAATTTAGCTCATCTGGGTAGTTATAACAATGATGAATATCTCAAATAATTACCGTGTGTCAGGCCCCAAAGTTCTTTACATGTATTATCTTATTTCATCCTCATAAATACTCTAAGAAGTATAGATACTTTGATTATCCACAGTGTATAAGTGAGGAAATGGAAGCACAGAGAGGTCAAATAACTTTCTTAAGGTTACACAGCTAATAAATAGCAGGTGGAACTATAAACCTACTTATACCAGGTCTGGAGATTGAGCCTTTAGGCCTCTATACTGTGAGGAAGGATTGATTTGAAGGGCCTTTGTTTGGAAAGAATGGTAATAGGTTTGTTTTGAGCCATTTATGTCCTCCTGAAATATTAAGTAAATCATTTATTCACTGATCCCTGCTAAGTACAAAGCACAGTAATAGTCACTTAGGGATATACATGCAAAGAATGTAAGATTCATTCCCACCCCACTTTTTTTATTTTTGGAGAGATGGGGTCTTGCTCTGTTGTCCAGGTTGGCCTTGAACTCCTGACCTCAAGCGATCCTCCCACGTCGGCCTCTCAAAGCACTGGGATTAAAGGTGTGAGCCACCATGCCCAGCCACATTCATCCCTTCTTTTGAGTTGCTCGTACTTTAGTTAGGCTTATAAAATATAACCATATGACCAAATAATGAATGTGTGGTGAACGCCAAGTAAAACCCAAAGACCTCAGAGGGGTCATGAAGGGGAGCCCTGTGGGTCAGAGCAGCCAGGGAGGGCTTTGTGGAAGCTCTAGATCTTGAGCTCTGTCTTGAAGACTAGGCAGAGTCTAGGAAGAAGAAGGCGCTGAGTTGCAGATGGGAAAACCTGGCCTAGTACAGAATGTGGCATTTAGGTGCTTAATTTTTTTTTTTTTTTTTTTTTTTGAGACAGAGTCTTGCTCTGTCGCCCAGGCTGGGGTGCAGTGGCCGGATCTCAGCTCACTGCAAGCTCCGCCTCCCGGGTTTACGCCATTCTCCTGCCTCAGCCTCCCGAGTAGCTGGGACTACAGGCGCCCGCCACCTCGCCTGGCTAGTTTTTTGTATTTTTTAGTAGAGACGGGGTTTCACCGTGTTAGCCAGGATGGTCTCGATCTCCTGACCTCGTGATCCGCCCGTCTCGGCCTCCCAAAGTGCTGGGATTACAGGCTTGAGCCACCGCGCCCGGCCTTTTTTTTTTTTTTTTAATGATGACATGGAGAGCTGGTATAGAAATGTAGCAGGAGGTCTATTTGGAAAGAAGGATGGAGTAGATTATGAAAGATCTTAAATATCATAATGAGGCTTGTGGATTTTATTCTGTGGTTTGGATGCTCTCTTCTTCCATCCCTTGGAGCCAAAGGCATGCACTATTTAATCTTGGAATTCAAACGGTGGCCTCAAACAGTGAGGCTGAGTATGTAGCCTCATTAGCTTCAGACCCAGCAGTGCTCGGCTCACAGGCTGTCATTTATCAAGGGCTTGATCTGTGCCAGCTAATTTATTTTGTCTTTAGAAGACAACTCTATGAGATGGCTATTCTTATTATCATCACCTCCATTTTACAAACAAGGAAATTGAGACTCCGTTTGGTTAACAATTTGTACAAAGTCCTGGAACTAATAAGTGACAGAGTTGAGAGTTGAACCTGGCAGTTTGGCTATAGAATCCAGCCCATCAACCACTAGATCCTCCTCTAGGGAGGAGACCCTCTGTGTGGGATGAATAAACCTCTTCTTGATTGATTAAATACCAGGTGAGTAGCTACCAGTGTGACATCCTAGAACCAGATTCAGCCCCTTTGGCCTCAGAAGAGACAGACATAGGTCGTCGGAGCAGAAGGACCCTCAAGTAATGGGCCTTCTTTATTTGTATTCTCACTTAACCAAAGTGGCCTTAAAGCTGTAAATTGGTGGGAAGGTGTGGAGGTCTGGTAGCAGAGGGGTGAAGGTTGTCAAAGGCCTCTTTTTGGTTATATGGCCAGAAGAGGGGCAGAGCACAAGGGAGTACATAAATTGAGCCCAAGTTAGAATCATGGGAGCCTGCTTGTTCCAGCTCAATGGGTTTGTCTGGGCCTTCGGTGAAAACCTTTCTTTCCTTCTCTGCCTGTGGTAGAGAGTGAATGAAGGAGGTTGGGGCCGGGTGGGTGAGGGGAGCAAGCCATATCCCAGTGTTAGTGTTGTTTTGTCAAAACTCATGCTTTTCGGCTGGGTGCGGTGGCTCACGCCTGTAATCCCAGCACTTTGGGAGGCCGAGGCGGGTGGATCATGAGGTCAGGAGATGGAGACCATCCTGGCTAACACGGTGAAACCCCATCTCTACTAAAAATACTAAAACAAAATTATCTGGGTGTGGTGGCGGACGCCTGTAGTCCCAGCTACTCGGGAGGCTGAGGCAGGAGAATGGTGTGAACCCAGGAGGCGGAGCTTGCAGCGAGCCGAGATCGTGCCACTGCACTCCAGCCTGGGTGACAGAGCGAGACTCCTCTCAAAAAAAAAAAAAAAACCTCATGCTTTCCCTCCCCTCCCTTGTTCCTTTGTTATCATATAGCACTGTTGAGGGTGGAGGGTGGACTGTGCTCTTGGTAAATATGAGCTGTGTAAGGACCGTAATGCCTCCTGATTGGAAATTAGCTTAGGTGATTTACTTTGGGTTAAAAAAAAAAAAAGAGAGAGAGAGAGAAAATAAATACAAGAGATTTATTGGGGTTAAAAACAAAAAAGAAAAAAGAAAAAGAAATTATGTTATTTATTGGCCTCTTATCTTAGATCCTGTAATCTACCTAATGTAAGAAAAGTGGGAAGTTTAAAAAATAAGTGCTTGATACTATGGGCTTCAGTCTAAGTTTTGCTTTAAAAACTCTTTTATACTTGTGTTGTAATATTAATATTATTGAAAATATCTGCTTTCCAGGCTGAAGTGATTCATTTATTATTCTAGTTCTGCTTTGCTTTCCTCCTTTGTAATTTGTGATAATTGTGCTTTTCTTTTCAATACAAAAAATGGATAAAAATAAAAACTTGAAAAGGCAAAAAACAAAAAAACAACAAAAAACCAAACCTCCCAACTGTTCTACACATCTTTAAAAGATACTCACTGCTGCCTCTGAGGCTTGCCAGCATTAGGCAGGGCTATGTTTCCAGGAGTTTTAATAATGAGAAAAAGAGGCACGCATGGAGAATTCAGGGAAATCGGTTTGATTGGAAGGGCTGGACTTACCACTGGCCCCTTGTGCCAGGTCAGAGGGGTGCTGCTGAGGTGAGCTCTGCAGCAGTGCTGCTGGCGTTGATGCCAGTGGGCTACTGGTGGAACGGCTAACTTCTTCATTCCACTGTCTCAATTCAGTGCCCAGATGTGTCCTTTTGGAAACTTGCCTGCAACCTGCACATAGATTTCTATTGAGAAACATTTCTTTCCCTCTCTACTGGATGTACCTGGAATTCCAGGTAGAGTGCACAGGAAAATCGAGATGCTTTTAGTTTGAGCTATTTTCCTGCTAAGAAAGCTCTGAACTCTTTGTGTCGTTGGGAGGCAAGCTGAGATACCAGCTGGTTAATACTTGGTCTAGAATGGGACAAGCTGGCAGCCTTGGGTAGAGTCTAAACTAATAATATCATACTGTATTTGTAATCTTAAAAATGTTTTTATAACAAGTATTTCATTTGATCCTCACAGCACCCTCTGGGGGTAGGCAGGCACTATTTTCTTCATTTTCAGAATGAGAATAATAGGGCTTAGAGAAAGTAAGTGATTTAGAAAGACAATTCAAGTCTTGGTTGGACCGGAACTTAAACATGCTTTTGCAGACAAACTGCACCAAAAAATCTTATGGTCTTTTTGGTATAGTGTATCCTTAGCACCTCTTGACAAATAAAAATTGTACATATTTGTGGTGTACACCATGATGTTTTTATACATGTATACATTGTGGTGAGTAAATCAAGCTTTGTAACATATGCATAACCTCACATACTTATCATTTTTTGTGGTGAGAACACTTAAAATACACTCTCAACAATTTTCATATGTAAAATATATTATTTTTTTCACATTTTTATAGGGGGCTATAGGGAGGGGGCCTCCTCACTGTCAAGTGAGGTGGTCACAGTTTCTTTGGCAGCTCCAAGCTGGACACTGGGGGTCCTGGAGGTGGCTCTGCATGTCGGCATGTTCCTACCGTCCTGGGGGGGCACTAGATAGTTGCAGGGCATTGCCTGGTTGGTCATGATGTTGTCCTTGGTAGGGACTGAGTATTGGCCCCCATGGTGAAGGACATGACTGGCACCAGCTCCATGGCCCAGGCATTTTTGAGGAAGGCATGAGTCCTAGAGGGGTAGGTGAGGGGGTGGATCACCTCTGCAGGAGTCATGGCCATCTTGGGCTCAGTGGTGGCAGTATCTACTATAATACCTTGTTATTAACTCTAGTCACCATGATGTACAGTCAATCTCTTGAACTTATTCCTCCTGCCTAATTGAGATTTTGTATATTTGACCAACATGTTCTCAGTCCTCCACCCCCACTCCCCAACCTCTGGTAACCACCATTTTACTGTTTCTATGAGTTTGACTTTTTTTTTTTTTTGCCGGGGGGATGGAGTCTCACTCTGTCACCCAGGCTGGAGTACAATGGCATGATCTCAGCTCACTGCAACCTCTGCCTCCCAGGTTCAAGTGATTGTCCTGCCTCAGCCTCCCGACTGGGACTACAGGTGCGTGCCACCACACCCGGCTAATTTTTGTATTTTTAACAGAGATGGGGTTTCACCATCTTGGCCAGGCTGGTCTTGAACTCCTGACCTTGTGATCCACCTGCCTCGGCCCCCAAAAGTGCTGGGATTACAGGCGTGAGCCAACACGCCTGGCCATGAGTTTGGCTTTTTAAGATTCTGCATATAAGTTTGATCATATACGATATTTGTCGCTCTGTGCCTGGCTTATTTCTCTGAGCATAATGTCCTCCATGTTCATCCGTGTTATTGCAAATGACAGGATTTCCTTCTTTTTTAAGACTGTATAGTATTCCACTGTGTATATATACATTTTCGTTATTCAATTTATTCATTTATCCTGTACTTGAAAGAGAAATCCTGGATTTGAGTTAATGGCCTGTGAACCTCAGAGGTGGTTCTGCCATAGTTATCTCCTGTCTGCCAATCAAGTGATCGAAGCCTGTAAACTCATAAGGGCAGGAAGGCTGGAGGGTGCCGGCAGGGGGCTGCCACCAGGGAATGTAAGGATAGAAGATGGATAGGCTCAAAGGTTCAAAGCAAACTGAAAAAAAGCGCCCCCGCCCCCTCGACTTTTTTCTTTCTTTTTTTTTTTTTCGCCAAACCTTAGGTCTTAGAACAGAGCTAATTGATTTGGTCTGTGATTATTATTGTTTTTAGCTGATTATTTTATCTTATTTTTATTTTATTTTTTTTTTTGAGACAGGGTCTCACTCTATTGCCTGGGCTGGAGTGCAATGGCATGATCATGGCTCACTGCAGCCTTGACCTCCCAGGTTCAAGCCGTTCTCCCTCCACAGCCCCCCAAGTAGCTGGGACTACAGGTGCACGCCACCATGCCTGGCTAATTTTTGTGTTTTTTTTTCTGTAGAGATGGGGTTCCACCATGTTGCCCAGGCTGGTTTGGAACTCTTGAGCTCAAGTGGTCCACCTGTGTTGGCCTCCCAAAGTGCTAGGATTACAGGTGTGAGCCACCATGCCCGGCCTTTACCTGGTTATTTTAACCAGTTTTATGTTTAATTCTGCTCCTTGATGCACAAGGAAAGGATACATTGTCAAATGTGATCCCAGTTGTCACCAGAGTGCCAAACTTTATTTTAAAGAACAAAGAACTGCTATTAAAAGACCTAGAGTGGCATGGTGGTGACTGCCTGTAATCCCATCTACTGGAGAGGCTGAGGCAGGAGAATCGCTTGAACCTGGGAGGCGGAGGTTGTGGTGAGCCGAGATGGCACCACTGCACTCCAGCCTGGGCAACAAAAGCAAAACTCCGTCTCAAAAATAAAAGACCCAGAGTGGATAGGGTAGCCTGCATTTTAGAGTGTATTCCCTTTGAGGATATTGTGCATAGCCAAGTGTGATGAAGCACCTCCCTGTCTACCTTCTCCATTAGATTGTTCTGCAG
The DNA here is from genome assembly GCF_049350105.2 of Macaca mulatta. NCBI lineage: Eukaryota > Metazoa > Chordata > Mammalia > Primates > Cercopithecidae > Macaca > Macaca mulatta. The sequence continues at coordinate 148,464,260 of NC_133406.1, forward strand.
AAACTGCATGTGCATGCATGCACGTGCACACACAACACACATGCGCATGCGCATGCGCGCGCGCACACACACACACACACACACACACACACACACACACACACACACACGGGAGTTGAGGCAGTAGTTGAGAAAAAGGTGAGTTCATTTCTCAAAGATTCCCTTGCCCTGTATGGACCTGTGTGTGTGTGTGGAGGTGGGGTGGATAGCCTAATGCAAGGCCTTTTACTTTTTTTTTTTTTCTGGGACAGGGTCTCACTGTTGCCCAGGCTGGAGTGCAGTGGCACAATATCTCAGCTCACTACAGCCTTGACCTCCCGGGCTCAAATGATTCTCCCACCTCAGCCTCTTGAGTAGCTGGAACTACAGGCATACGCCACCACACCTGGCTAAGTTTTATATTTTTAGTGGAGACGAGGTTTCGCCGTGTTTTCCAGGCTGGTCTCAAACTCCTGAGCTTAAGCAATCCACCCGCCTTGGCCTCCCAAAGTGCTGGGATTACAGGCTTGTAAGCCACCGCACCTGGCCCTTTTTATCATTTTTCAAGGAGAGTTTACTAATAACTAGTTGGGCAACTGAATGTGCATATAGTGGAGGGAAGGATGTTTACCAAGAATGAGTAAGATTTATTCCTAGATTTGACGTTAGCCAAGTCAAGAGAATCCAGGTTTCTCTTTGCTTTGCATCTTTATCGTAGGCTGTATAACTGCCACCCAGCTTTCTGGATTTCTGATTGATTTGGATTATTTTAGGACAGCAGTGATGGTGTGTTTTATAGTGATCAACACTTCCATCAAGACGCAGCTTTATCTATATGTGCCTACACAGCTGTTTAATTGCTAAAAGCTTATCCTTGCGTACGGTTGTGTATCTAGGAAATTAGACTTTCTCAGCTTGTTTGCTTTGGTAATTAATCCAACTCTGGGGGTGTCTTTATCACCCCATAGAGCTCTGAGCTCTGAGCACGCTGATTTTGGAAGTGTAGGAGCAGGGAGTGTTCTGGGAAGTGTTCCGGGAAGTGTGCCAGCGAGAGGCCTTCCTTTAGGACTGACCCTGCTCGGCACCGAGGCGCATGATTGGCCCATCGCGCACCACATCCATGGGAGCCACCGACTTTCATTTTCTTTAAAACAATCTCTGCCAGAATGGCCTAAAAAACATCTGTCCTGAACTTCAAAGTCACATTTTTGTTTTCGGAGAGGGCACTGTCAATCAGGTGGAGTTCTAGGGGCTGAAAAATGCCCTAGCTCTTGGAATGTTCCTTCCAAGGAGTAGGAGCAGGTGTTCTGGGGACTGAAGCCCAGCTATTCCCCTGCCCTCCCTTGCCAGCTCTTAAAAATCTTTAAAAAAAATCTACAGTGTAATGTGGAAAATTTTACTACCTTCAAAGGAAAATGTTGATTTAAAAAATTATTTTTAAGTTACTCTCTTCATTGGCAATGAGGGGAACCATATATGGCAAAAGGAAAAAGTCTTGATAAAATTGCTCTGTATTCTTTGTTTTGCTTCCTTTTGTCCTCATATGCCTGAGTAACTGCGTCCTAGTCCAGAATATTGACTGGGGCCATCTGAGTAACACCTCCCTTCCTTCCTACTCTCCTACCCCACCCACAAGGATACAGGATACACAGGTAGCATAGGCCTCAAGGGAGGGCAGAGGTTCAGCCTCTGGAGTCAGCCCCTGCTCTGCTTTTTTTTTTTTTTTTTTTTTTTTTTTGAGACGGAGTCTCGCTCTGTCACCCAGGCTGGAGTGCAGTGGCGCGATCTCCACTCACTGCAAGCTCCGCCTCCCAGGTTCATGCCATTCTTCTGCCTCAGCCTCCCTAGTAGCTGGGACTACAGACGCCCGCCACCGTGCCCGGCTAATTTTTGTATTTTTAGTAGAGACGGGGTTTCACCGTGTTAGCCAGGATGGTCTCGATCTCCTGACCTCGTGATCCGCCCGTCTCGGCCTCCCAAAGTGCTGGGATTACAGGCGTGAGCCACCGTGCCCGGCCCTGCTTTTTAATTAATCAATTAATTAATTAATTTATTTTTTAGACAGGGTCTTGCTCTGTCACCCAGGCTGAAGTGCAGTAGTACAGTCTTGGCTCACTGCAGCCTCATCTCCTGGGTTCAAGAGATCTTCCTGCCTCAGCCTCCTATGTAGGTGGGACTACAGGCACGTGGCACCACACCTGTCTAATTTTGTGATCTTTTATAGAGATGACATCTCACTGTGTTGCCTAGGCTGGTCTCAAACTCCTGGCCTCCAGTGATCTGCCCACCTTAGCCTCCCAAAGTGCCAGGATTACAGGTATGAGCCACCGTGCCTGGCCTCCCTGCTGTGTTGTTTTCATTATTGACCCCACTGGACTGCTACAGCATTTTCCTGTGACGAACTTTTCCAGTGGGATGCACCTGTGCATGACAATTATGTTGTTAAATTGCTGAAAGTTAAAGTTATAATACTACATGGTGAAGCAAAATGCTGTATAGCTCCTGCCCACCCTTATCTTTTCCTTTTGAGTTAGAGGACAGAACCACTTATCATTTTGCCTTTTCTTTAAACTTTGAAATAACTACTATGTTTTAGATGAAGACTTGTAGTCTGGTCAACTTTGAGTACCTCTTAAGATTCAGGTACTTTGCTAGCTTCTGAGGCACAGAAAGGGGAGAGATTTTGGAATTAGTGCAAAGAATGAGTTTTTTTCATCCCATAGAGTTCTAATACAGTTAAGTTTCCCAAAGTGTTAATTGATTGATTGATTTAACAAGGATTTACTGAGTACCTATTGTATTTCAGACACTATTCCAAGTGTTGGAGAGATAGCAATAAACAAAACAGATAAAAATCCTTGTCCTCTTGAAGCATGTCTCTAGTGGAGAGAGACCAGATACAAACAAACAGAATGCGTATTTCAGCAGGTTCCACGAATAAAAAGCAAAGTGGTTAGGGATTGTTAGCGGGGATTGCAATTTGAAGTAAGGTGATTAGGAAGGGCCTCACTAGGAAAATGACATTTGAGCAAAGGTTTGGAGGAGGTGAGCTAAGTGGATATCCGGGGAAAGAGCATTTCAGGCAGCAGGAAAAGCAAGTGCAGAGGCCCTGTGGTGGAAGTTTGCTTGAAGTGCTCAGGCGGCAGCAGGTGGGCCACGTGGCTGCTGGAATGGGAAATCAGAGAGTTAACTGAGGGGTGGGAGAGGGTGCGGGTGTGTATAGCCCGGGGCATTGTAGGCCATCATAAGGTTCTCGCTCTGAATGACCATTGGAGAGTTTGAGCAGAGGAATGATATGATCTGAAGGATATCTTAACAGGACCACTCTGGCTGCTGGGTTGAGAATAGACTGTTGGGCAAAGGTGGATTTGGAGATACTGGCAAGAGATAATGGTGATCAGAACTGCTTATTAGAAGGAAGAACCCTTGGGAGTCATATGCTTAAGAAATTCAGAATGATGTTTTTGCAATTTTTTCCCCAACCTATTCCTTTTGAGGAGGAAAGTGGATAAAAATGTATTTCTCATATCAGTGGAATACTGTGCTGTAACCTAATATTAAAGATAATTACATCTATAGAACTGCAAAAGCTGAATCTTAAAATACAAAACAATCCCCCAAACCATCTAAAGAAAATCTCTGTGTTGTGAATGAATGTCCTTGAAAAATCGTCGTCTTAATAGCCTGAACCCTCTTTTCCTTGCTTGCTTACCCTCCTGATTTCCAAGTCTTGCTCTTTTCATTTCTCAAGGGGCCTGTTTTTCAGGATCATGAGTTTTGAGGGTCTCACCACCTTTTGCAGAAGTGCTTCTTACAGTGTGGTAAATTACAGTTTTAAAGAAATACAGTTGCATCCAGCTTTACATAGTAAATGTTTCTGAGTTGTGTGTCAACCTATTTTTATAAGTTAAACTACATATTAAATGTGAGCAAGGAGCATGATACAGCAGATTTTTTTCTATAAAGAAAATCACTTTAAAATACATTTTATAAGAAGGATATTCATAGTGGTTTTGCCAGAGGTGGAATATACCATCTTGTTTATGGAATAGGAAGTTTTGCTTTTGGAGTTTGAAGTTATAAACAAATATTAGGCTAGTGCTTTCTTAAACTTAGTATGCATGAGAATCCAGACCCAGGGATCTTGTTAAATGCAGATTCTGTTTTAGTAGGCCTTAATGGGTCAAAGACTGTAGATTTTTAACAGGCTCATAAGATGCTGATGCCGCTAGTCTGAGGACCACATTTGACAGCATAGGTCATCTGTTTTCTCAGTGCACAAATTGTAACACAGAAACTGCAAACACCTAGACAATTTCTTAGTGCCATGAAAGGGAGCTTGATTCTAGCATGCCTTTACAACAGCTACCTTGAACACCTTTGGTAAACTTGCTTGGGTCAGAGGGATCCATGTGCTGGAGAGGAAATTGGTTTGAGGCATTGAGTTCCACAGATGCCTTTAGCTCTCTGGCTGTAAGTGTGGTGCACCTGCAGAAACCAGGTGCATCTTCATTAGCCGGGGCTACACCTTGACATAATCCTAACAGTTGTTAAAGAAGGAATTCTCTCCCCCGCCCCCATTTCTTCCTTTTGTGTGCCTCTTTTGCCTTGTCACATTTCTTGCCTTGTGACTTAGTAGACCAAGGTAGGAGATTCGTGTTGGGTCACTGAGGGTGGGGACATTGGTCCAAGAAGCCGTGGCCAAGGGACTCTTTGGTAATGAGAGTTAGCGACTAAAAGTCAAAAGTTGAATATACCTCATTTCAGTTAGAAGGGTTCTAATTTTCTAGTTCCGTTTTCCCCCATTGACTTCCTAATTTATTCTTTTTTTTTTTTTTTTGAGATGAAGTTACGCTCTTGTTGCCCAGGCTGGAGTGCAATGGCACGATCTCGGCTCACCGCGACCTCCGCCTCCCGGGTTCAAGCGATTCTCCTGCCTCAGTAGCTGGGATTACAGGCATGCATCACGACGCCTGGCTAATTTTGTATTTTTAGTAGGAATGGGGTTTCTCCATGTTGGTCAGGCTGGTCTTGAACTCCCAACCTCAGGTGATGTGCCCATCTCGGCCTCCCAAAGTGCTGGGATTACAGGCACAAGCCACTGCGCCACTGCGCCTGGCCCTAATTTATTCTTATAATGAGACTCCAGGCTAGAGTTTTTAAAAAATTAACTTTTTTTTAGAAGGGAAAAATTTCTGTAAGTTGTAATCGATGTTTATTAAGCACCCTGACACCATATTTATTATAAGTGGGGTTAAGACTGAGAATATTTAAGCTCTGTGCCTGAAAAGTTGTGTTTTAAAATAACTTTTATTTATTTACATTGCCATTGAGTAGTTTATAAGGTTTTCTGATTTGCTTTCTCCGGCCTCATCACTGTTGTTGCAGGGCAGCGTACAATCTACATACAGCTCTGGAGCTTGCAGCAAGCCTCAGGTGGTGGTCATTCTGCTTTTGAAATTGAACCAGAAAAGTCCTGAGGAATGTAACAATGTTTTTTCTTTTTGCCCCCCTGCTAGCTTTTTTCTAGTCCTCCCAAAAATGTGTTTATCTTGCTGTCCATGCATGTGGAGCAGTCTGGAATTCTGTGTGGCATTAGATAGTGAAAAAAATAGATTTCCCACATGACTGAGGTTATGGGAGTGAGAAATCTTGGATTATGCAAGGACTGTTTGATTGGAAGAAGGACATTTTGAGATGAGGTTTATTTTGAGATATAGTAAAAAAAAAAAAAAAAAAAACCTAGTATACAACTTTTTGTTTTTTACTAAACCAGTCCTTTTTGGGGGTGACAGGATGGGGTGTGGACTAGAAGCAATACCAAACTTTTAAGTGTCACATCTTCATTTGGAAGAAAAAAATGTCTTCAGGGTGAAAGAACAGCTTGAATGCAAAAAGTCTGATAGTTATATAATTTGAGAGTAGGGTCTGGCATATTATAGAGGACCCCGAGAGCCCGATCCAAGCAGCCTGCCATTTTCATCACCCTAGGATTATCTGTAAGGACAACTTTACTGTCTGTCACCTGCCGGGTCTCAGCCTGGCCCTTGTGAGTGCCAGGAAGTTTGTGTCCTCTGTTTTGCCAAGCTTAATTAGCTCTAGAAATACCCTCTCAAAGGCTGTCTGGCAGTGTTCCATTAATGGTATGGGGTGAATTCAAAAGCACTAATTAATTGTTAGATTATTTGCAAAGCCCATGCTGAAAAACCTAATGCCTGCAGGAGAAAGTTGGCAGAGAGACAGTACAGAGATTAGCCTGGACCTTACCCGGCTCAATTGCCTTTTTGGAGTTTGGCCAAGAGGGGAGTTGCTTTTCTTTTTGGAGAAGTGCTTGTGGCCATATTGTTTTCTAAATTGCCAGTGTACTGCTCTAGGCTCTCAGTGAGGGAGCTCATATGGACCCTTGCAGACCTAGAGAGCCCAAAGAGCATCTTCAAGAGGTTTGTTTATTTTTGTTTTGTGAGAGAAACACAATTGTTTAACATTCATTAACTAAATAAATACTTCCCAGGGGCCTCTTCTTAAATAGAGGAAAAGGAGCTCTAGTTTGTTGTGAAACAATTCAGGTTTTAAGTGTTAAATGTTCAAAGGAGCCAGGATCAGGGCTTTAAATAGTTTTTTCTTCTTAAAATAAAACAAATCAGGTTTCTCATTTCTTCTGTTTAGGTGGCCCAGGTCAGCAAAAAGTGAATTTTCCAACTACTACTGCAGTTGGAAGATGCTATTTTAAAAAATCTCAATTTGAAATCAAGTGCATGCCAATTTAAGGCCAGGGTATACTATATGCAGGAAGGGAAGAAACAGGTAAACAGGTTTGCATTATTTTGCTACATTTGACATATAGAATGATAACACCTAGAATTAGCTCAGCTTGACAAATTGTGGACAAATAATAGAAGTCCCTGTCCCTCATAGATGAGAGAGATTTGAGGCTTTTGGAGCCAAGTGCCAGTTTCTGTTGACTCTGAGGGCAAGGGAGACAGCAGAAGATGAAAGTACAGAAGGATATTTCAGACTTATCTAAAAGCCAATTGAGTGTTATATAAGGGAGCTGTGTGTAGCTGTTTGAAAACATCCATCCACAAATCTTCCAGTTCCTGGGCCTGGCCCTGCCTCCTATTGACAGGCCTCAGCGTCTTTTTCTTGTCCTTTTGGGCTTGAGCAACATGTGAGTAAGTACTTATGTACAAATCCCAGACCAAATCTTACTTTATTAACATGATTCAGAAGAAAAGAATTCTAATGAAAAATTTCAGAGGACTGTGCCGAAACATTTCGTGATATTGTCAGATCTCCCTGAACTCAGGAAAGGCCCCCCAAAATCTATTATTTCTGTTTATTACTCAACTTGGAAAAAGTTTACAAGAATGCCTCAGGAGAGTATGCACTGGTTGAGGAATTTATTCCTGAGTGTACAGCATCCCCTACGTTTACTCTGTGTGAGGCTGGCTGTCCTGAAACCCTGGGCAACCTGCCGCCTCCTCAGCCAGCAGGCCTAGAGTAGCAGCTTAGTATTTTTAACCCTTTCTGTCAGATGATTCCCAGCCAACTTTATGAGTTGATAGAAACACAGATCTGAGAGCTGTGAGGAATTATGAAAGCCTTTGAACTGACAAAAGACACAGATTTTTCTTTACTGCTTTATTATGTTTAAAAGGTCTCATTATGCTTTTATTTTGGAGAGTTAATTCTGTATAACAATGTCAAGACCTACTTGTATATCCCAGTTAGGTTGTGAGATACCATGAATAATGTTACAACTAATAGTTAAATTGAAGACTTTAAATGATTTTCCTCAAAAAGATAAAACAAAATTCTAGGTTATTCTAAAATAACTATGGTTATTTGCGTTTAAAAATATTTCAAAGGGAGAAAGAGGGGTTAGGATTACAAGAGATAGAATGAAAAGTGCTCATAATTTGTTGCCTGTAGTATCTGTTCTACTATTCATGAACATGGTACACCCATTCATTTATTTAGGTTTTTCTTAATTTCTTTCAGCACTGCTTTTGTAGTTTTCACTAGTTTATTTTGAAGACTCTAGTGTGTCCAAATGTGAACAAGATTCATCATGTCTGTCTTATTAAATTGTGTTTGAGAACCTCTGTTTTAGAGCTGTAATTCTCTCTGTTTTAGAGCTGTAATTCTATCCTCTTCAATCTACTCTTCATTAATAATGATGAAAACTGATATTCCCTTTGACTTTCCTGGAGGGTGAGCTCAGGGATGTGTAACTAAGGCTACTTGCTAAAGTGAGTTACTGGCCTGGCTACCTTTGCTCTAAGTTGTAGGAACTGAAAGCTCAGTGTGTACTGTAAAAAATATGTTCTTTAAGGCTTAAGGCTAATGTTGCTGAGCAAGAGATGTAGTAAAATGAATATCCTTGTTCCTTTGGACTAGATGTCAGAGTTAGAGGCAGTTTTGGAACCCAAAGATAGGATGTTGTACCTTTTCATCAGGCCGTTGGGCTTTCCCAGCAGAGTTTCACTGGAACAGAGTCACTCCAGTGAACTTTCATTTTGGACTTGTAACAAAAGGATTTTGTAGAGATTTTACTCTCTGAATGTGGGTAATACCTGAGGGCTTTATGAAGATGAACAGTAACTTTGTTGGGTTTCTGCACTTTTATTTAGGGAAAGTAATTCTCCACTGCAATGTCAAGAGTGGTCTTGACAGAGACGCATGAAAAGTCAGATCGTGCAGTAGTTGTGACCTTGGGTTTTGGATTCAGGCACACAGGTTCAGGTCCAGATCATAGGCTGTATGACCACAGACTCAGTGTCCTCATTTGTAAAATTGAAGTATCAGTAGTTCCTATCTCAATTGCGTTCTTGTGAGGATTATAGATGAGATAATGCATATAAACCAGAGGATCATGTTTATTTTAAATGAAACTATTGGAAATAGTATGCTTTGAAAATGTTACCATAGCACTTACCTAGTTTGGGCTGCTATAACAAAGTCACGTGTAAGTCACCCATAGATTGGCTGTCTTAAAAACAACAGAAATGTGTTTTTCTCACAGTGCCGGAGGCTGTAAGTCTGTGATCAAGATGCCAGCATGATTAGGTTCTGGTGAGGGCCTCTTCCAGACTGTAGACTGATGACTTTTCATTGTATCCTCACATGAAAGTCTCAAAAAGACAAACTAGAGAGTTCTCTGGAGTCTCTTTTAAGACACTTATACCATTCACGAGAGCGCTGTCCCTATGACCTAATTGCTCCACCTGTTAGCATGTCCCATCTCCTAATACTATCACACTGGGGTTAGGATTTTAACGTACAAATTTTAGGGAGATACACATTCAGTCCGTAACACATGGTGAACGTATTTAATCAGTCTTTTAAGTTGCAGTTCTATTATTCAGGCATATTTTTGGTACAAAAATTAGATCTGATCCTGAAATATAATGTTCCTGTTAAACAGATTTTGTTGATACCCAGTTTCTTTATTTTCCATATGTTTTACTTACGGTAGTATAGTAGGAATACCACAGTGGTATAATGGGAATGATGAAGTTGGGAGAGGATGTGAATAAGAAGCACTCTTCCCCCCTACTTTTTTTTCTTTCCTTTTTTTTTTTTTTTTTTTTTTGGAGATTTGAGTCCCAGTTTTGTGGTTTGCAAAGCTTTTGTTGCCTTATCTATACAATACTGCGAATTATACCTATTCCTTTGATTTGATGAGGATAAAATACATGTAAAGCAGCCAGAAGTTTATGGCACATAGTAGTAGGTCTTCAAAAAATTAATGTTTATTTAGAGAATCTATATATTTAGGAAAAGAGGGGGAGAGAGCTAGAACAACCTTATGATGGGCAGAATGCAATTGCTGTTTAGCTTTGTGCTCCCAATGGAGAAAAGGCAGGTCGGGGAATATCCTTGGGAGATGGCTGAGGAGCTGTTGGCTGAGCCAGGTAGATTTGAACTGGGCACCTGGATGGAAAAGACCTTGTTTTATTTTGAGGTAGTGACTTGGTCTTTAACTGGAAGTTATAGGGTAAAGATGAATCCTCAAGAACGGTGGCGGTGCCGAGGATCAGGACCAGTGGGGGACAGGAGAACCCAGGTGCAGTGGATTGAGGCTGTGTATTGGTAGTTTTCCTCATCTGTATGGTACCTCTAGGCTCAGTCCCAGTCTAACCACCCTATTTAAAATTGTAATCTGTCTCTAACCACAGAAACTCCTATTCCTTCTTATCTTGCTCTGTTTTTCCTCGTAGCACTTCTCACCTCAAAAGCTGTTTGTAATTTACTTATGTTTATTATTTATCTTCCTCCACTAAAATGTAAGCTCTGTGAGAGTCAAGTTAGTTTTGCTTTTGCTCTGGTGCAGCTTTTTCTTTTTTCTTTTTTTCTTCCTCTCTCTTTCTTTCCTTCTTTCCTTCTCTCCTTCTTTCCTTCTCTCCTTCTCTCCTTCTTTCCTTCTCTTTCTTTCCCTCCCTCCCTCCCTCCCTCCTTCCCTTCCTTCCTTCCTTCCTTCCTTCCTTCCTTCCTTCCTTCCTTCCTTCCTTCCTTCCTTCCTTCCTTCCTTCCTTCCTTCCTTCCTTCCTTCCTTGTCTTGCTCTGTCACCCAGGCTGGAGTGTAGGGGCACATTCTTGGCTCACCAAGTGACATCTCACCTTAGCCTGTTGAGTAGCTGGGGCCACAGGGGCACGCCACCATGCTCGGCTAATTTTTTGTATTTTTTGTTAGAGATGGGGTTTCACTGTGTTTCCCAGGCTGATTTCGGACTCCTGAGCTCAAGCAATCCACCTGTCTCCCAAAGCATTGTGATTACAGGTGTGAGCCACCCCACCCGGCCTAAAACTAATTTATTTATTTATTTATTTTTTTATTTTTTTTCGAGATGGAGTCTTGCTTCATAGCCCAGGCTGGAGTGCAGTGGTGTGATCTCAGCTCACTGCAACCTTCACCTCCCAGTTCAAGTGATTCTCCTGCCTCAACCTCCTGAGTAGCTGGGATTACAGGCCCACACCACCATGCCTGGCTAATTTTTGTGTTTTTAGTAGAGATGGGGTTTCACCATGTTGATCAGGCTGGTCTCGAACCCCTGACCTCGTGATCTGCCCGCCTCAGCCTCTCAAAGTGCTGGGATTACAGGTGTGAGCCACTGCGCCTGGCCAACTATTTTTATAATAATTCCATGATTGGGTTAACACTGCTCTAATTGTATAAGAGTGATATTGGATAAAACTGCTGGTTACTTAGCAGGAATCAAGGCAGTACTTCACTGGCACACACTTGCAGTAAAACATCTGCCAGTTTCCTTTAAGAGTGTTATAACCCTCAGATACATGTCTTTTCCTTATTCTATATGGTAAAATGGGACGTATGTATGTTGCATTTCTACATTCCAAAGTGTGATGATTTTCTTTAGGAAAAGCACTGTGCAGTTGTTTGAGTTGTGAGCTGATCTGGTCTGGTTTTCATGAAACACCATTTTACGTGAAATAATGACTGACAGACAATTGATGGTTATCCAGACTTCAGTATTGGCAGACATTTTTGAAAATGAACAAAGTGAGCTGGGCGCGGGGGCTCACGCCTGTAATCCCAGCACTTTGGGAGGCCAAGGCAGGCGGATCACCTGAGGTCAGGAGTTCAAGACCAGCCTGGCCAACATGGTGAAACCCCATCTCTACTAAAAATACAAAAATTAGCTGGGTGTGGTGGTATGTGCCTGTAGTCTCAGCTACTCGGGAGGCTGAGAATTGCTTGAACCCAGGAAGTGGAGGTTACAGTGAACTGAGATGGTGCCATTGCACTCTAGCCTGGGCAACAAGAGCGAAACTCCATCTCAAAAAAAAAAAAAAAAGAAAAAGAAAAAGAAAAAGAAAATGAACAAAGTGAACCTGTTAGTTCAAGGAAAACAACAGTATTTGTTGCCAATAATAAAATTTCATTTTTTACACAAGTTAAAATTTTGGAAAACTTACATCCGTCACCATGATTGTGACAGTTTCTCAATGGTTAAATACTTTTCTGATGAGATCAATGGAGATATTAACAAATGTGATTTTAAAAATATTATATAATGAAATATGTCTTATTTGGCAGTAAACCATTATTGTCCAGATGACCAATGCATGATGTTACAAAATCATGCATGATATTACAAAATCATGCATTGGTAAAATATTCCACATCTTGAGAGTACAAGATAGAACAATTTTTTTTTTGATGGAGTCTTTCTTTGTTGCCCAGGCTGGAATGCAGTGGCATGATCTTGGCTTACTGCAAACTCTGCCTCCTGGGCTCAAGTGATTCTCCTGCCTCAGGCTCCCAAGAAGCTGGGACTTCAGGTGCATGCTACCACACCCAGTTAATTTTTTTTTTTTTTTTTAAAGTAGAGATGGGGTTTCATCATGTTGGCCAGGCTGGTCTGGAACTCCTGACCTCAGGTGATCCACCTGCCTGAGCCTCCCAAAGTGCTGGGATTACAGGCGTGAGCCACTGTGCCTGGCCAAAGCAAGTGATTTTTAAAAACTTTTTATTTTGACATAATTTTTGACTGACAGAAGGGTTGCATAAGTAGTACAGAGTTTCTTTAGACTTATCACTCAGCCTTACCTTATGAGGACATCTTACATAACCAACGTACAATTTTCAAAACTGAGAAATTAATCTTGTTATAATATTATTAACTAAAGTATAATATTTATTAGGGTTTCACCAGTTTTTCTTTTTTTTTTTTTTTTTTTTTTTTTTTTTGAGACCGAGTCTCGCTCTGTCGCCCAGGCTGGAGTGCAGTGGCGCGATCTCGGCTCACTGCAAGCTCCGCCTCCCGGGTTCACGCCATTCTCCTGCCTCAGCCTCCCGAGTAGCTGGGACTACAGGCGCCCACAACCGCGCCCGGCTAATTTTTTGTATTTTTTAGTAGAGACGGGGTTTCACTGTGGTCTCGATCTCCTGACCTTGTGATCCGCCCGCCTCGGCCTCCCAAAGTGCTGGGATTACAGGCGTGAGCCACCGCACCCGGCCCCTCAGTTTTTCTATAAATGTTCTTTTTATGGTCCAGGTTCCAACCCAGGATCTCACACTGCATTTAGTCACCTTGTCTTCTTAGCCTCCTCCAAGCTGACAGTTTCCTGGTCTTTCAGTGACCTTGACACTTTGGGAACTACTGGAGAATGTTCCTCAATTAATTTTTTTCCTGACATTCTCTCAGGATTACGTCGAGGTTATGTGTCATTTGGAAGAATACCACAGAGGTGATATGTCCTCTTTTCAGGGCATCAAATCGGGGATATATTATGTTGATAGGAATTATTACTAGGGATGTTAACCTTGATCACTTGGCTAGAGTGGTGTCTGCCAGAATTCTCTGGTGTAAAGGTACTATTTTTCACTTTGAAATTACTCGGTATTTTGGGGAAAGCAATGGATTTTAACGTTACGGAGTATGAAAAATTTATTATGTAATTCAGATGCTACATTGCAACTAAACTTAAGAAATGATTATTTGTTGAGTTTAGGTGTAATAGCAAAGAAGAAATAACCACAAGTATGTAAAAAGACTTAAGATTTGGCCGGGTGTGGTGACTCACACCTGTAATTCCAGTACTTTCACAGGGTAAGGTGGGAAGATTGCTTGAACCCAGGAGTTTGAGACCAGGCTGGTCAACACAGCGAGACCGCGTCTCTACGAAAAATTCAAAAATTAGCCAGGCATGGTGGTGTGTGCCTGTGGTCCCAGCTACTCAGGAGGCTGAGGCGGGAGTATCTCTTGAGCCTGGGAGGTCGGTACTGCAGTGAGCCATGTTCACACCACTGCACTCTAGCCTGGGTGACAGAGTGAGACCTTGTCTCAAAACAAAAAACAAAAACAAAACAAAAAACAACTTAAGATTTGAAACTTCCAACTGCATATACTGTATCTGTGTGAAGCCAGATTTTGTCATATCCTTCAACCAGAACAATGTATTGCAAAAAGTTGAATGCAAAAGTAGATGCGAAAACCCAGCAGTCTTGTATTAAGCCAGACATTAAAGAGATTTGCTATGCATACGTCTTGAAATTTAACAAGAAAAGAGATTTGCAAAAATATAAAACAATGCTGCTCATCTCACCTTACATTTTGTTTCAGAAAGTAGTTATTTTTCAAGAAAGATACTGTTTATGTTACAGTTTATTATGGTTGGTTTTTAGTGAATTAATACATATTTTAAAATTTTCTCAGTTTTAATTTCTATTGCAGAAAATGTTAATAGACTTATATTAACAAAATCTCTTTGGAGTCCTCAGTTATTTTAAAGCATAAAGGGATCCTAACACCAAAAAGTTTTAGAATAGCTTTTTTTTTTTTTTTTTCTGAATAATACAGAAGAGATATCTTAGTAGGGGAATCTTTTCTTCTGGACCAAATAAAAATTTAATGAAGGACTCCACCAATGACTCTTGGCTCTTGCAGGGAAGTCACTCAATTATCAGTGTACTCAGCTGGCAGATGAGGGGGATTGCCTTGTACTATCTCCAAGTTTCTTTCAACCCCAAACTATATGATTTCAAATCACTATCATTGTCAGCATGGGCATTATGCAGCAATCTCCTAAGTATGCTATTTGCTAGGTTAAAGATGAAGGTTATATGTAAGGATATAACACAGTAGTATTTGTGAAGCAGGGATTCCAGGGACTTTTCTTTTTGGGCCTGTAAAATTATTTCTTTCGCTGCTCCTTTAAAATAATAGAAGTTTTCATGATTATTAGATTTTACTGTAATGAGCAAGGGAAAGATTTTTAATTATTGCTGAATATTTTTGTCAATTTATGTATATCACAAATTTAAAAATGCATGATTTCTGAGAATTTTTCTGCTGTCATGTGTGTGTGTGAACTTATGTGAATATTTGTAAGTATTTACATAAATCATTTAAATTTGTTAATGGGTCCTAAATATACCACTGATATGTCTGTTGAAGTTGACTCAGGTTGCATATCCATTATATCCTTACTTACTGGCCGGGCGTGGTGGCTCACGCCTGTAATCCCAGCACTTTGGGAGGCTGAGGTGGATCATGAGGTCAGGAGTTTGAGACCAGCCTGGCCAACATGTTGAAACCCCATCTCTACTAAAAATACAAAAATTAGCCAGGAGTGGTGGTGCATGCCTGTAATCCCAGCTACTTGGGAGGCTGAGGCAGGAGAATTGCTTGAACCCACGAGGTGGAGGCTGCAGTGAGCTGAGATCGCGCCACTGCACTCCAGCCTGGGTGAGAGACAGAGCAAGACTCTGTCTTGGAAAATTAAATAAATAAATAAATAAAATCATTACTTATAGTCTTCATGAAGTTAATTAGTTATTTTGGTTCTTTGGTTTTAAACAAAATTATTAGGTCTGTATTTACAAACATAGACTTAAAAATGTACCAGCTAGAATCTATTAAGAACCCCCAACTTTAGGCTGGGCGCAGTGGCTCACGCCTGTAATTCCAGCACTTCGGGAGGCCAAGGCGGGCGGATCACGAGGTCAGGAGATAGAGACCATCCTGGCGAACATGGTGAAACCCTGTGTCTATTAAAAATACAAAAAAATTAGCCGGGCGAGGTGGCGGGCGCCTGTAGTCCCAGCTGCTCGGGAGGCTGAGGCAGGAGAATGGCGTGAGCCCGGGAGGCGGAGGTTGCAGTGAGCCGAGATCATGCCACTGCACTCCA
This sequence comes from Macaca mulatta, assembly GCF_049350105.2. Classification (NCBI taxonomy): domain Eukaryota; kingdom Metazoa; phylum Chordata; class Mammalia; order Primates; family Cercopithecidae; genus Macaca; species Macaca mulatta. The sequence goes on from NC_133406.1 coordinate 148,479,896, forward strand.
TTCTGGACGACAGAGTGAGACCCCGTCTCAAAAAAAAAAGAATCCGCAACTTTGGAACTAACATTTTTCTTTTTTAGTTTAAATGAAAGGAGATTTGATGGCTTAGTTTTTTAAAATGGGGAAACAAAAGGGAGGGGAAGCCAGTAGTATCTTGTCGTGTTAAGTATCAGTCTAAATCAAATGTTAAACAGGATCCTGCATTCTTGTAAAGTGAATTTTGTAATGGAAACTGCCACAGTGGAGGGCCAGCTCTGTCATCATCGCCAACTTGAGCATCTCTGATATTTAGCAGAAATATAAATATCTAATGCAGCGTGTGTGTTATACTGTCATAGCAAAATGTTGTAGCTGATTTTGAGCCAGATCCTTACAGTGTTTTGAAGCTACTGCTTGGAAATAAGATTTGGAAGCTGAATTAACTTTGTGAGAGCTTCTACAATTTAGTAAACTATAGTAACTTAGCATGTATTATAAATACAATAGAAATATAGAATTACATATAAAAAAGTTTCATCAAATTTCAAAGGTTTCTTTAAGTACTATTTTAGGATATTCATAGAACCCAATCTAAGAGGAAAATGCTCCTCACTGCCAGCAGGAGAGCTTAATGGAGCGCAGCGTTTTAGAGCATAGACATGACAGCCAGCTGCCTGGGTGCATATCCCACGGCTGCCGCTGAGTAGCTGTGTAACCTCTGTTAGCTTCAGTGTCCTCTGTAAAATGGAGATAATACCCATCTCCCTGGATTGTTTTGAAGATCTAATGAGACACTATGCTTCAAGTGCTCTGTTGTTCCATTACTGTTTAGTTAGCAATTGTTACGTTTTAGGTTATTTCTTCATGACATCTGAATTTTTTTTTTTTTTTTTTTCCTCGAGACGGAGTTTCGCTCTTGTTGCCTAGGCTGGAGTGCAATGGTGCGATTTCGGCTCACCACAACCTCTGCCTCCCAGATTCAAACGATTCTCCAGCCTCAGCCTCCTGAGTAGCTGGGATTACAGTCATGTGCCACCATACCTGGCTAATTTTATATTTTTAGCAGAGGTGGGGTTTCTCCATGTTGGTCAGGCTGGTCTCGAACTCCCGACCTCAGATGATCCGCTCACCTTGGCCTCCCAAAGTGCTGGGATTACCGGCATGAACCACTGCACCCAGCCGACATCTGAATTTTTATCTCATTAACAACATTATCCTCAAGTAATGTTTTAGGGTAAGTTACATCTGGGAAGATTTGGTATTCATAGGGCATAGTAGAGTTCTAGTGGTATGTTGGCTTTTCTTTTTTTTTTTTTGAGATAGAGTCTCGCTCTGTCGCCCAGGCTGGAGTATAGTGGCACAATCTCGGCTCACTGCAAGCTCCACCTCCTGGGTTCACGCCATTCTCCTGCCTCAGCCTCCCGAGTAGCTGGGACTACAGGTGCCCGCCACCACACCCGGCTAATTTTTTGTATTTTTAGTAGAGATGGGGTTTCACCATGTTAGTCAGGATGGCCTCGATCTCCTGACTTTGTGATCTGCCCACCTCCGCCTCCCAAAGTGATGGGATTACAGGTGTGAGCCACTGCGCCCGGCCTATACTGGCATTTTAAGAATCCTCGGAGATTATCTGGTCCAACTCAGCCTGATATGTAAATTGCCTTTCTCATATCCTGTTGACCAAGCCCCCAACCTTTACTTGAATTTAAAACATCTCTGACTCTTGGGAAATTCTTCCTTATGTTGTGCTACAGTTTACCTGGCTGTAACCTCCTCTCCCAGCCCTTACTTCTTCCTTGTAGAGCTACATAGAATTTTTGTCTAACAAATAACCCATCTGAATGGTGACAGTGAAGCAAATGAATTCTGGACAATTTAAGTATTGTATAAAAGTGGCCGATTGGTGTGTGTCAAAGTTGAGGGAGCTCAGAGGACTTTGCTCCCTGTTGGTAAAAGAAGCAAGGCTCAGATTTGTAGTTAGAGCTGTCCTGATCTAGTTGGGAACACTTTTGTCCCATTGAGTCTGTGATGGGGCTGTGAGCCAGACAGGGGGTAGGCAGTGGCTGGTCTTTGGGCCCCCCACTTGCATAAAGCACCCCCATGCATTGCTGTACTTGTCCTTTCCTGGAGGAAGAACTTCTTTGTGCCATAAAAATTCCATCTCATGGCCAGGCACAGTGGCTCACGCCTGTAATCCCAGCACTTTGGTAGGCCGAGGCAGGTGGATCACTTGAGGTCAAGAGTTCGAGACCAGCCTGGCCAACATGGCGAAACCCTGACTCTACTAAAAATACAAAAAATTAGCTGGATGTGGTGGCAGGCGCCTGTAATTTCAGCTACTCTGGAGGCTGAGGCAGGAGAATTGCTTGAACCCAGGAGGCAGAGGCTGCAGTGAGCCGAGATCGTGCCATTGCATTGCAGCCTGGGCAATAGAGCAAGACTCTGTCTCAAAAACCAAACCAAAACAAAACAAACTCCATCTCACGTATTTGTTCATTGTCTATTTCTCCTCCTGCATAGAATGGAAGCTCCATGGAAGCAGAGGAGAAACTGCTTATCTTGGTTGCTGCGGTTTCTCAAGTAGCCACAGGAACTTGGCGCTTTAGGTAGTAGGTGTTCAGTATTCAAATGATGGAATTAAAGATTGACTCTGAACTCTCAAAGGTAAATAGATTTTCACTTTAGTGCAGGAAAATAAACACTCGTATGTCATGCCTGTTCTTCAGGCCTGAACCAAAGGGGAACCTGTCAGAGGATAGGAAATGAGATCTCAGCAGTGTCTGTTACTATTTGCAATTTTCAAATACATAAAGAGAAAAGTATCTTTTGTCTTTTTGATATGTGAGGATTTTCTAGAAAGGAAAGGCTTCTACTCTTATTGAAGGCAGGAGTATAAACCATGCTATCAGAATTGGATTTTAAAATCAGCCCGGCTGGATAGTAGCTTCAAACTGCAGCCAGGATGATGTGTTACATGAATTTAGCTTTACTTTGAGTTAGTTTGCCAGAAACACGAATTGTTAAAAAACCATCAGAACATTACAATGTAGGAGAAAAATGTAGTGATAATTCCAGTATATAATGTCCAAATAGTTCCTTTTTCTGGAGGCTTTAAACATTTTCTTAGGTAATTTGCGAAGACTATTGGACAGTATAGAAAATATGTGTAAAGTTAAAATTATATTGAGAATTATGAGCAGATGATTAAGGAAATCTGGACCTCCTTTTTTAATTCTTTGTATCTTTCTTTAATATGCTAGTAGTTGAGTTTTCCATAGAATTAGGACATCTATTTAGGCAGATCTCATTGGGATATTCCTTGGGATATCTTGATTCAGGGTCTTCTTCTTCTTCTTCTTCTTCTTCTTCTTCTTCTTCTTCTTCTTCTTCTTCTTCTTCTTCCTTCTTCTTCCTTCTTCTTCCTTCTTCTTCCTTCTTCTTCCTTCTTCTTCCTTCTTCTTCCTTCTTCTTTCTTCTTCTTCGCTCACTGTAGCCTCCGCCTCCTGGGCTCAAGCAATTCTCCTGCCTCAAGACCTCCCAAGTAGCTGGGATTACAGGTGTGTGCCACCACACCCAGCCAATTTTTTTTTTGCATTTTTAGTAGAGATGGGGTTTCACCATATTGGCCAGGCTGGTCTTGGACTCCTGATCTCAAGTGATCCACCTATCTCAGCCTCCCAAAGTGCTGGGATTACAGGCGTGAGCCACCATGTCTGGCTCTTTTCTTTTTGAGACAGAGCTTTGCTCTGTCACCCAGGGTGGAGTGCAGTGGTGCAATCTTGGCTTACTGCAACCTCCACCTCTTGGATTCAAGTGATTCTTTTGCCTCAGTCTCCCTAGTAGCTGGAATTATAGGTGTGGGCTACTAGGCCTGGCTTTTTTTTTTGAGACGGAGTCTCATACTGTCGCCTGGGCTGGAGTGCAATGGTGTGATCTCGGCTCGCTGCAACCTCCATCTCCCGGGTTCAAGCGATTCGCCTGCCTCAGCCTCCCGAGTAGCTAGGATTACAGGTGCCCACCACCATGCCTGGATAATTTTTTGTATTTTTAGTAGAGATGGAGTTTCACTATGTTGGCCAGGCTGGTCTCAAACTCCTGACCTTGTGGTCCACCCGCCTTGGCCTCCCAAAGTGCTGGGATTACAGGCCACTGTGCCCGGCTTTTTTACTTTTTTTGAGACAGATTCTCGCTCTGTGGCCCAGGGTGGAGTGCAATGGTGTGATCTTGGCTCACTGCAACTTCCACCTCCTGGGTTCAAGTGATTCTCCTGCATCAGTCTCCTGAGTAGCTGGAATTATAGGCATGCACCACCACGCCTGGCTAATTTTTGTATTTTTAATAGAGACAGAGTTTTGCCATGTTGGCAAGGCTGGTGTTGAACTCCTGGTCTCATGTGGTCCACCTGTCTCGGCCTCCCAGAGTGCTGGGATTACAGGTGTGAGCCACCATGCCTGACCCCAACTCAGAGTAGTCTCTGAGAAGAAACTCCCTTTGATTTTGGAACCCAGGAGGCTGGCCTGCCTTCTAATCTAGGTTCTACCTTTCCCCTGCTATCTGGCTTGGCTTACTCACTTGATTCAATAACTTTATGACTTTGAGTAAGTGACTTAATATCACTCTACCTTAGTTCTTTCCTCTGTAAAGTGGGGCCAATAATAGTGTATCTCAAGGTGGTTGTGAGGAATAAACATGTTAATACATGTCAAATGCTTAGAAGAGACTCTTGCACAATAGTAAACACTCCATAGATAATAATGTTATTGTTAGCCAAATGTGGTTATTTTGAGGGTCATATAATGGAAAAATAGATAAAAGAACTTTGCAAATTTAAAATTCCTATACAAATTCAAAAGAATATTGATTGTCTCTGTATATCAAAGGTGACCTTAGTATTTGCCAAGTTCTCTCTCATTTAGGGCCACTAACTGTTCTTCCATTTACACTTCCCTATACAGGATATGGAGTTAATTTCTAGGAAATTAGTCATTAATTACCCATTAATGATGAACTAGGAATGCTCTCAGGAGAGCTGACTAGTTAGAACATGAAATAACTTTGAGTTATCTAAGCTTTACCTTTACTTGGAATTTTAACTTTGTTGAATTTTTCAGTAAAGGGATAAAAAAGCTACTCTGCTCTATTACTAGATTCACTGTGTTCATAAGGCAACATGGAAAAAAATAGATAATACAGAAAGAAAAATGACAATTTTAAGGAGAAAAGTTTTTGTTTTTAAATAATTTTCTATGTTAATTAAATTCCGTGGGTGTTTTCTTATTACTTTGTCTCTAGAGAGAATGCAGCAGATTTTGAGCATGCTTTTTTTCCCTCTGCTTAAAATGTATTGGCTATTATATTTCACAGGACTTACGTGGTTTTCAAAAATAGAGGTAATTAATTGTTACGTGTTTTGATGTTCAGCAGGCAAAGGAAACACATTACTTTGTGTAAACAGAGGTTAATATGGAGTCTTTGAAGTCTAAATTACTGAACTATTTGCCTAAGGACAAACTTCTTAACTGTTTAGGTTTCCTCTGGCCTGTAATAAACTACAGTGGTGGGAATAACACAGAAAAGTCCTGTGTATAAAACATTTAGGTCCTGGTTGCAAGCATGTTTGACCCAAATCTGCAGGTTTACCTTTGAATTACACTGCGAATCAGGGACCTTTCGTTTCCATTTTCCTCTCCTTGTAGTGGTTTAGTTGGTTCATGGTTGATAAAGACAGAAGCATATGTTTCTGGGAATGGTAAACCTTAATTTTGCTTAAGTTTTAAATGATCACTTATTTCTGGAAATGGCACTGGGGCCGAAGAATGTTTATTATTCCATGTTAACATGGGAATGAGTCTAAAGACTAAGTGACGTTTATGCTCATTTCTATTTTACAGCTTCCTTGGGCTCTTGCCAAGGTGACTTGGTTTTGCAAGAGTGAAGAGGACCTGCCTTATAGTGCAGTTTTTTTTTTTTTTAAATTGTTTTTGTCTGAAATGATCTACTTTGAGGACAGAAGCTGCACTTTGCAGAGTAAAAGACAAACTATTTCTGGTTTTAACAAGTGAACAATCCAGGCAGGTGGGCATGGTGCAGGTTGTGCCCCAGCTTGTGAGGTCTAGCAGATCTTGTGGCCTCTGGACAGGCTTGCCTTGGGGAGGTGGAAACACAACAGTGATGATTTCTAACTTGAAGAGACCTTTGGGACTCCAGTCCAGAAATTTTTACCTGTGTGTGCTGGGTGGGAGATGTGTTGTGCTTCCTGCTATGGGGGTGGTGAGAGCTGTTTCCCACCTAAGTGGGACAGGGAGAAGGCATCTGATTGGCACACAGGGTGCAGAAGCAGCACTGGCCCAACTCCACACTCACTTTTCCAGGATCATTCCTTTTGCCCCAAGCTCTGACCGTGTACCCTCTCACTGCTCTGGGGACTATAGAAGCCACAGGGAGGAAGTTGATACTCCTTATGCCCTTCACTCTTCCTGTGCCCCAGACCGAAATCTGTCAGGGGTGGGGTCTTGGACCCCACCTGAAATCGCTTGTGTATCTGGCAGCTTTCTTGGGAGTTTCTCCTCAGGGGGCAGACTCTCATATAAAGTACTGGCTGGTATGACTGCAGCTCCCGTTGACCCACTCACTGTTCACAGAAGCCTAGGAACAGACTGTAGAACCCAGAGAAAGCTCTGGGTGACCTCTGTTATTTAGCAGCTGCTCACAGCACCAGTCACTGTGGCAACTGGGCTTTGTTTATGAAAATGAATGAGGACCTCAAGCCTGGGGCAGCCATACCGTGGACAGAGCTCCCCCTGGAAATAGACTGCGTGCCAGATTGCCAGGGCTAAACCAAAACAAAGACATACCAAACACAAGTAGCCAGGAAGTATTCTGCCCTTGGGGACGAGCACCAAGTCCCGATTGCCTGTATCCCTCCTCACCAAGCATACCCCTGCCAGGGTGAGCTGATCTTGGTTATGCCAGAGACAGACAGAGGCAAAGAACATGGTACTAGTATTGGCAGTTTTGGGAACACAGCCTTGCATTGCTCAGGTCTGGCCTCTAGTTCTGGTTTTAGATGGAAATAATGTTTAGTACCAAAGATCTTGCTTTTTGAAAATTTTATTTCAGACCCTGCCTTTATGTAAACTGTAATGATCATTTGGGTCTGTACTCAAGAGGCAGGAGAATCACTTGAGCCCAGGAGTTCCGGGCTGTTGTAGTGCACTATGCCAATCAGGTGTCTGCACTAAGTTCAGCATCAGTGTGGTGACTTCCCTGGGGACTCCTAGGGGACTGCCAGATTGCCTAAGGAGAGATGAACTGGCCCAGGTCAGAAATGGAGCAAGTCAAAACTCCCATCCTGATCAGTAGTGGGATTGTGCCTATGAACAGACACTGTACTCCAGCCTGGGCAATATAGCAAGATCCTGTCTCAAAACAAAACAAAACAAAACAAAACCCTTGTCTGGAACAACTGAGTTTGGAGTTTGTTGTCCCCTTAGAGTCCTTGCTTTCATAGTGATTGTTTTCTTTGTGTCCAGGGCATCCTTGGTAGTTTTAACTCTCCATGGGAATTGGTGAGCCATGGACATCATCTTGGAGCACACTTTGAATCTCAGAGCTTCCTTTTAGGGGACTGGTATGTTCTGGGTGCTTTTGGTATTCACAGGTTTTGTGATTCTATGGCTGGACCCTTCTAGCATATGTGCCCTTTGGTGTCACTTTGTCAGAACCACAGCCAGTGCATGGGTCTTTGATGCCAACCTGTGGCTCTCTTCCCCACACCATGCCTCCTCCTCCTTTTTTTTTTTTTTTTTTTTTTTTAAGACCTTCGAGTCTCGCTCTGTTGCCCAGGCTAGAGTGCAGTGGGGCAATCTCAGCTCACTTGCAACCTCTGCCTCCTGGGTTCAAGTGATTCTCGTGCCTCAGCCTTATGAATAGCTGGGATTACAGGTGCGTGCCACCACACCCAGCTAATGTTTGTATTTTTAGTAGAGACGGGGTTTACCGTGCTGTCCAGGCTGATCTTGAACTCCTGACCTCAAGTGATCTGCCCACCTCACCCTCCCACAGTGCTGGGCTTACGGGTGTGAGCCACTGTGCCCAGCCACACTGTGCCTTGTTACTGCATGTCTGCTTGGGTCATGGCCCATGTGTCATGGTAGAGGGGGCGGGGTTGGGAGGTAGAGAGTGCTGGCATTGGTGATTTGGCAGCAGGACACATGCCCAGGAAGATGGCCAGAAAAAGAGGGACTCCTTCACATACATGTAAGTCAGCCTTAGCCTTAAAGTTTCAAACACCCACTCACTGCATTGAGGAGTCCTTGAGGTCCCTCACCTGTTCTTCCTGGTCTGACTAGATGCCAGGGAATGGGGAGAGAGGGACCTGTGGTGGGAGGGTCCTAGAACTGCAGGGACAGTAATACGGGCTTAAACTAGAATTCCTTCCTGGAAGAATTTTGGTCTTCCTCTACCCCAGCAGCCTTTCAGTCCTTAACTTTAGTAGCGTGCCTTGGGGCTTGAGCAGCTGCTGCTCCTGTGGAGGTGACCATCTAGAGGGATCCTTTCACGGCTGAGTTCACTTGCACCTCCGCTTCTACTTAAGGCAACTACAGTTACGGGGATGGCTGCCCTTGTTTGCTCATGATAATTCCTCATGAACTCTCCTGTTGATAAACTGAACTGGATCAGCTTTAGTTTCCCTTTAACTAGGGATTTAAGTTAAAGCATAACCACAAGTGTCCTGTTGGTTTTCCTTCATTTCAGTGCTGAACATTTATACACTGGGCTATGGATTTGATGTTTCCTTCCTGACTTGGCTGAGGTAACTGTGTGAAATGTGAGTTTGCTATTTGGCAAACTCTTTTTTCCTTTGACTAGTTAATGAAGCCAAAATATTGACCGGGGTGTGGAGTTAGGGGAAGAGGAGGTGTGAATGGGTATATTTGAGAGTTCTTCATGGTGCAGGAGAATCCAGTACTTCACCCCGAGTAATTGTAATTAGGGTAGTAAGTGAACCCTTTCGGGTTTATTCTATAGCAGTCATGATGAGTTATCTTGGGGAAGGGATAAAGAAGACTGTGAGAGGTTGTATTGTTCTGATGCTGTCAGGCTTTGAGAAGCAGCCCTCAGTGTGATCTGAAGAGCTGGTACCCTGGAGTAGATGCTTAACCAAGATGATGTTGCAGACAGTCTGCAGCTGAACTGAACTGGTGTCTCTGCATCCATTCACAGTTACCCCGTGTGGTTAATAACAAGGCCGCTGGGAGTTATGCCCGAACTGGCCATAACTACCTTGTATTCTGGATGGGGGTCAGAGAAACTGAATGGATCGATTCATTTGCTGAGCAGTGAGTGACTGCAGCCTTACTGAAGCCAGCTCCTTTCCAGCTGTTTGATGACATGCAGTATTATTGTTGTTAACAGGTTGGCTAAAGAAGTGAACCTGGGAGAGTCGAGGCTTTGTTCCTCTGTCCAGCACTCAGATATTTCCTGTAGTCGTTCAGTAAACATTTATCAAGTGCTTACTGTGTGCCAGGGGCTGTGTTATCATAACCAGTAACTTAGTCTTCATTAATGAATTATCTTATGCGGTGTGAATACAAAGAAGCCTTAAGAAGGGGAGTTTAATGGGGGCCTTTCTGTCTCTGCCTGCTCATCCTTTGGTGCCGTCACATCATGAAAAGGAAGTAACAGTCAACTTAAATCAGTTTACTTTGGTAATAGCAGTTTTTGAAAAGGTTTGGAGCAGGAAATTGAAACTCTTGAGAAACAGGAGGTTTGGGGATTACTGCTGGATTTTTCTTATTCCTGCTATCCCAAGGACTTGATCCCATTTACCACTGATAATGGGCCCCTTTTATGTTTAACTGTCTTGTCAGTAAGTCAGTGACACATGCTGAGAATAGAAACCAGTACCATTCCATGTCATAACTGCCAAGCCCGTACATGCCCCGCTGGTTCTGTTGTTGTAATCGTTGCTACAGCGCTTAACATCAAACGCCAGCCTCATGCCTGGCACTTTACATCACACCTACGGCGTCCCCACCGCAGGAGCTTACCTTCCCTAAAAGTCCAGGACATTTTCTATGTTGGCACCACAGGAATACGTGGAAGGCAAGGGACAGAAAGTTTTCCTCAGTAAAATGTGGTTTTTGCTTGAATCAATAAAGGCAACTATGTTAATCTGTTTTAATAGGAAAGACTTGTAGGTAATTTTTTTCCTCCACTAAATTCTGCTTTTAAAAATGTTTAGGGTTGAGTGTAAGAAGAACAGGTTGATAACTGTCTGTTCATCGCTTTTCTGTTCTTGCAAAATATGTGATTTGCAGTGGTTGACTAAGTGGTAGCCTCTGAGGGGAGGAAGTGAGAGGCGTGGAACTCCTGGTCCGCTGCCCTGTAGGTGCCTCCAGACCGGTGAGGGGAAACGGGCATCAGGCGGCATGGCCAGGCCTTTTTTTTTTTTTTTTTTTTTTTAGTAGTGGATGGGAGAAAATGGGAATGTGACTAATTTTATTCAATACTTAGGTCGTTTTGTCTGTCTGCCTTACTGGCCATAGGGTCATCTTCAGCTGAAGAAGGAAGTGCTGGCGCTTAGGAATGGCTGTCAGGAGCCATCGGCGTGCTCCTTCAAACAGGAAGGGCAGTGCTGGCTTCAGCTAAGAGCGAGAGAGCTTCTTTCCCCAGACACCCAGTATGTCTCTCTTTGCAATCACTGGCTGAATTGACTCAGCTTTTCCCCACCTCCCCACCCTTGAATCAGTCCCTGGTAGAGTAATGGAGTTACAGTGATTGGCTTAGGACAGTCAGCTGGAGACTCAGTCACACCGCTCACCACAGGGGCCTCCTACTAAATATAAATGTGGGCAGGACTTAAAATAGAAGAAATGCACATCTAACAGGACCATGACTTAGGGTTAAGGTACTGGACAAGGTCATGGAGAGGCGATCATGGCCCTTGTTTGTGTTTCCTCAGTTCCCTCGGCAGCCTTCTAGGGGACCTTCTAATGTGCTATCTCACTGTGTACCTGTCTCTGTCTCCCAACTCCAGGAGTATAGCTGCTTAAAGCCAAGGCACTCTGTCTTACTATTTGTGGCCACTGTAGCTGGCACATAGCGGGGACTTAATATGCGTTTCAGCAAATTGAACGAAAAGGGATACTTCATATCCTTTGTGTTTAACTTTTGTCAAACATTGCTTGAAACAAGTGGTTTTTTTTTTTTTGTTTTTTTTTGTTTTTGTTTTTGTTTTGTTTTTGTGAGACGGGGTCTCATTCTCACCCAGGATAGAGTACAATGGCACTATCTGGGCTCACTGCAACCTGCACCTCTGGGTTCAAGTGATTATTCTGCCTCAGCATCTTGAGTAGCTGGGACTATAAGCACCCACCACCATGCCCTGCTAATTTTTGTATTTCTAGTAGAGATGAGGTTTCACCATGTTGGCCAGGCTGGTTTCAAACTCCTGACCTCATGTGATCCACCCATCTTGGCCTCCCAAAGGGCTGGGATTACAGGCGTGAGTCACTCAGCCCGACCACAAGTGGATTATTGATAGTGTATTCATTGCACATTTTATAACAACTTTATTGAGATATAATACATGTACCATATAATTCACATCTTTAAAGTGTACAATTCAATCATTTTTAATATGTTATCAGAGTTGTGCAGCTGCCACCACAGTCAATTTTAGAACATTTTAATCATCCTCCAAAAAACCTCTCTATCCATTGGCAGTCTCTCCCTATTCTCCCCTTTCCTCAGGCCCTAGTAACTACTAATCTATTTTCTGTTTCTATAGATTTGCCTATTCTGGACATTCTGTAGAAGTGGAATCATGCCATATGTGGCCTTCTGTGACCAATTTCTTTCACTTAACATGTTTTCAAGATTCATCCATGTTGCAGCATGTATTTGGCATTTCATTCCTTTTTATGGTCAAGTAATATTTTGTTGTACATATATACCGCATTAAAAAAATTTGTCATCAGTTAATGAACATTTGCATTGTTTCCAGTCTGGGGATATTAGGAATAATGTTGTTAAGGGCATTCATATACGTACAAGTTTTTGTGTGGCTTATGTTTTTTTCCTTTTTTCTGGGAGGTATGGCTTTGGCCAAGGCCAAAGTCAAGCACGTCCTTACGTTTTTATTTCTCTTGGATTTATATGTATCTGAGAGTAGAATCACTGGGTCATACAGTTACTCTGTATTTAACCCTTTGAGGAACTGCCAAACTCTTTTTCAAAGTGTTTGCATTATTATTGTTATTATTTGTTGAGACGGAGTCTTGCTCTGTTACCCAGGCAGGAGCACAGTAGTGCGATCTTGGCTCACTGCAGATTCCACCTCCCAGGTTCAAGCGATTCTCCTACCTCAGCCTCCCAAGTAGCTGGGATTACAGGTGCCTGCCACCGTGCTCGGCTAATATTTGTGTTTTTAGTAGAGACAGGGTTTTGCCATCTTGGCCAGGCTGGTCTCAAACTCGTGACCTTGTGATCCATCCACCTCGGCCTCTCAAAGTGCTGGGATTACAGGTGTGAGCCACCATACCTGGCCTGTTGCATTATTTTATACTCCCAGCAACAATATATGAGGGTTCTAGTTTCTCCACATGCTTGCCAACCTTATTATTATCTGTCATTTTGACTTAGTCATCCTAGTGGGTATGTAATGGTATCTCAATGGATGTTCATCAATGAAAATAAACATTTGAATGGCCACCCATGCATGTCAGATGCTCTTTCCTAGGTGTGGGGGCATAGAGATTTGCAACTTTAGGCTCTCTCTGCCTCTCTGGCCTCATCTGTTTTCACATCTTTCCTCTAGATTTATGTTCCTCAAACACCAAACTGTTTGTAGTCCTCATGCTATCATGTCTTTTCTTACTTCTAGGTCTTTGCCTATAATATTAATGCAATGTGAATATTAATGCTATTACTAGTTAACTCTTAAACAGCCAATAAATTGTAGAGTTGGCAGTCTGGCTCCAAAGTCTGTGTTCTGTATTACAGACTCTTTTTTTCTTTTAAAATCAACTTTATAGTGAAGTATAACTTATATAGATTAAAATGTACGCTTCATTTATTTTTTTTGAGACAGGGTGTTGCTCTGTTACCCAGGCTGGAGTGCAGTGGTACAGTCTTGGCTCACTGCACCCTCGACCTCTCAGGCTCAGGTAATCTTCCTACCTCAGCCTCCTAAGTCACTGGTACTACAGGTGTGCACCACTAAACTTGGCTAATTCTTGTATTTTTTGTAGAGACAGGGTCTTGCTATGTTGCCTAGGCTGGCCTCAAACTCCTGGGTTTAAGCAGCCCTTCTACCTTGGCTTCCCAAAGTTTTGGGATTACAGGTGTGAGCTCTGTGTCCAGCAAAATGCACACATTTAAAGGTACATTTTGATGAGTATTAATGAATACGTATACCTGTGCAATCACCACTGCAATCAAGATACAGGGAAGTTTTCTATTATTCGTCTCCACCCCTTTCATTCTCTTCAGCCTCCCTGTAGTCCGTATCCCCAGTCCCAGGCAATTACTAATCTGCTTTCTGTTGCTATAGATCAGTTTTGCCTGTTCTAGAATTTCATGTGCTCTTTTGTGTCTGACTCCTATTTGCTCAGCAAAATGTTTTTGAGAATCAATAGCCAGGTTTTGCATGTATTAATAATTTGTTCCTCTTTGATGCTGAATATTTTCCACGGCGTGGATATACCCCAGTTTGTTTATTCATTCACCTATTGATGGATGTTTGGGTTGTTTCCTTTGAGTATTATGCAGTTAATTAGCTATGAACCTCTATAAACATGTCATTTTGTGGACATATGTTCTCAGTTTTCTTGAGTAAATACCTAGGACTGTAATTGCTGGGTTGTATGTAACTTTATAAGAAACTACCACCCAGTTCTTCAAAGTATGTGTACCTATGTTGGTTTTAATACAGATTTGTCATTTCCTATCCTTGTTGCTTGGGTAGATTGTATTAATTCTTAAGAATCACCTCAGATATCACCTGTCCTAGGAAGCCTTTTTTTGACCCTTCTCATCTTCTCCTTCTTTGAGGTGAATTAGGGAGGCTTCCCCTCCATGCTCCCATAACACCTTGATGATTGAGTGTTCACTGGCCTTTCCCATTAGACCGTGAGCTCCTTGAAGAAGGAAAATGTTATTATTTCTGTATCTCCAGGACCTTATATGATATTTACCATCTAGATAGGTGCTCAATAAGTGCTTGTGAATGGGTGACTAAATAGGACATTATTCATCTTTATTTTTATTTTATTTTATTTTTGAGACAGGGTCTATCTAGCTCTGTTGCCCAGACTGGAGTGCAGTGGTGTGATCTTGGCTCGCTGCAGCCTCCGGCTCCTGGGCTGAAGCAATCCTCCCACCTCAGCCTCCCAAGTAGCTGGGACTACAGGCACGTGTCACCACGCTGGCCAATTTTTATATTTTTTTGTAGAGATGGGGTTTTGCCATGTTCCCAGGCTGGTCTTGAACTCCTAGACTCAAGTGATTCTCTTGCTTTGGTCTCTCAAAGTGCTAAGATTACAGGCGTGTACCACCATTCCCCGCCCTTATTCAGCTTGATAAGGGAGTTTATGGCCCTGTAAAGGAGATAAAATAGGCATGCAAATAACTAATGTAAAGCAGAAATTGATAGAGTTGAAGAACAAAGTCTGTGAGAAGTGAAAGAGAGTGATAGCTTTTAGTGAGGAGAATTTGGGAAAGCTAATAAAGGAGATAGGATTTCAATTGAGCCCCCAAAATAGATTAGCTGTGCAGAGATATTATTACCCATTGATTCTAAAGGGATTTGATCTTCTGTTCTAAAAGATTGATGAGGCTAGAAAATGAAGTTTGTGTTTGGGAAGGTCACACTAAGATTCATCTCTTTTTATTTTTTTTTTATTTTTTTTTTAATGCTTTGCTTTTCTCAGCCTATAGCAGGCACTAGGAGATACTGGAATTGTTTTCTGTTTGGCAGTAGAAGAATATAAATGTGGCTATCATCTCTCCAGATTCTAAAGTCTTCTAGGTGGGATTGAAAAGACTTCTCTTATCCTCTTTGCCTCTTACCCCGTAATATGGTAACAGGTCACGTAAGTCACACTATTGCCAAAGCTCTGCATAGCCATTTGTCTGGTCTCTTTGGTCTCAGCCACCTGGCTTCAATATTTAGCACATATTTGTCCGTTGTCTTCTATAGCACATGTTCATAGACTATTGGAGCTGGGAACTTTTAAAATAATCAAATGATAGGCCCTCTTTTTACAGAGGAGAATTGATACTGAAATCTAGAGACTGGCCTGGTTAATAATAGTAATGATAAAAGCTGCCATTTATTGACCATTTAATATGTATCGTATATTTGCATGCATTACGTAATCCTCACAAAGTGTAGATGTCTTCATTTTACAAATGAGAAAACTAAGGCAAAGTTTCAGATGGTACAGACACAACCAGGATTCAAAGCCAGGTCTTTTCTCTACAGCATCCTACTCAGCTCAGACAAGGCCCCAGGTCTGCAGAGTTGCTGACCACGGGGGAGGAGGAAGTTGGGCCACAGCTCTCAGGTTCATGAGAGGGCATTGTCACTGAAGTGGAGGAAACCAGGGTTCTCTGCTTCCTAGAGAGACACTGAGATTGTTCCTTTAAACCACATATGATTTTAAAAATAAGATATGTAGAGCAGAAGCCAATCAGCTAGCATTGGCTTTGATCAGAATTATTTTTATGATAAAGTAGAGCATATTTTTACATTTTTAATTAAGTAATATTCAAAAACAGATTTGCACAGTAAAAGCATTAAGAATGTATTAGGTTGGTGCAAAAGTAATTGTGTTTTTTGCCATTACTTTTTTTTTTTTTTGAGACAGTCTTACTTCTGTCACCCAGGCTGGAGTGCAGTGGCGTGATCTCAGCTCACTGTCTCCCAGGTTCCAGTGATTCTCATGCCTCAGCCTCCTGAGTAGCTGGGATTACGGGCGTGTGCCACCGTACCTGGCTAATTTTTGTATATTTAGTAGAGATGGGGTTTCACCATGTTGGCCAGGTTGCTCTTGAACCCCTGACCTCGGGTGATCCACCTGCCTTAGTCTCCCAAAGTGCTGGGATTACAGGCATGAGCCACCGTGCCTGGCCATTACTATTACTTTTAATGGCAAAAGCTGCAATTACTTTTGCATCAACCTCATAGAAGGATGGAGAGCAAAGTCAGAGTTCTTCTCATGTCTCCAACCCGTCTCTAGCATCACCCCTACCTTAGGTAAGAACCATTTATAGTTAGTTATCCATTCAATCCTTTTTCTATGCATATATGTGCATGCGTATGGACAAATACACATAGTTTTAGAAGGTTAATAAATTGTATCATTCTTTACATGTTCTTCTGCAATTAAAAAAGAACATGTCATTAAGATATTTCTGTCTGTACAAATAACACTGTTTTAAATGCAGCATATATATTTCATGGTATAAATATACCCTTTTTGATGAACATTTAGGTTATTATTATTTTAGATGGAGTCTCGCTGTATCTTCCAGGCTGGAGTGCAGTGGTGCAATCTCAGCTCACTGCAAGTATCCGCCTCCTGGGTTCACGCCATTCTCCTGCCTCAGCCTCCCGAGTAGCTGGGACTACAGGCGCCCACCACCACGCTCGGCTAATTTTTTTTTGTATTTATTTGGTAGAGACGGAGTTTCACCGTGTTAGCCAGGATGGTCTTGATCTACTGACCTTATGATCCGCCCGCCTCGGCCTCCCAAAGTGCTGGGATTACAGGCATGAGCCATAGTGCCTGGCCGGTTTTTAAAAAAATATTTGTTTATTATAAATACCATGGCAGTTAACACTTATGCCTGTAATACTGTATAATACCATAACAGTGATGTTGTAAAGTTATGGTGTTGTACAGTTGGTATATTTACACTGATATCAGTTACAGCCTGGTGTAAATACAATTATGATGTAATGCCTTTAGAGAGAGGTTGGACAGTCCAGTTGCTGTCCAAACCTGGCTGAGAAGATTACAAAAGACTTAAAATATTTCTACTAGTCTTTATTATTGAATGACTACACCCTCTGAAAAGTATGAATTGAGTATTATGATTGCTCCTACGTGAAAGGTTAGCAAGCATTTAATATGTGCTAGGTATTTTCTTGTGTATTCTCTCATTTGAGTCTTGTAATAATCTCATGAAGAATGTGCTGCTCTTCACTGTTTATCTGGAACTAAGACTGAGAAAGATTGTGGCTTGCATAAAGTGACACAGCTTCTAAGAAGCCAGTTCAAGATTTGAACCCTCATCTTCTGTGATCAATTTGTTTTTTCTTTCCCCATTTTCTGAAGCTGGTTCATTCTCTTAAGAACTGTAAGGAGAAAAATGATAGAAGGCAGAATATCTTTGAACTAATGAAATCACAGCGTAAGCAAAGTGGGCATCCTGTGGATTTAGGGGAGAGAGGGGCTGGTAAAGCCTCTGAACCTGTCACTGTGCTTGGAGGTGTGATTCATGACTTCAGGATAGTGGCTATGCTGAGGGACCTTGGTGTCTGACAGCAACGTCCTGCTATTGTAAGCTATGGATTTACTATCATGCTAAGAAATAAATCATGACTAGGAAAGGCTGTATGTTTAGATGCTGCTGACGCCTGTAGGCCCTCTCCAAACAGGAGAATGGCTCTAGTGGATGAATTGTCTCGGCTTCCTCTGAGTTTTAATTTCTATGTGGGTCAAAGGGTTAGTTTAGGCTGTGGGATCCCTAGCTCTTTGAGGAGTGGCCTCGCTTACAAGGTCAGTGGAGTGGGATGATGGTCAGCATTTTTTTTTTTTTCCTAGACAGAGTCTTGCTCTGTCACCCAGTCTGGAGTACAGTGGCGCGATCTTGGCTCACTGCAATCTCTGCCTCCCGGGTTCAAGCGATTCTCCTGCCTCAACCTCCTGAGTATCTGGGATTATAGGCACGTGCCACACCACGCCTGGGTAATTTTTGTATTCTTAGTAGAGACAGGGTTTCACCATGTTGGCCAGGCTGGTCTTGAACTCTTAACCTCATGATCCGCCTGCCTTGGCCACCGCACCCGGCGATGGTCAGGATTTAAGGGCTGTTTCTCAGCTCTTCCTGGACCCTGTGTTTTAGGTCCCCCAAAGAAGGTGTGAACAGCCTTTTGGAATCTGTTTTACTCTGGCAAAATGATCTGTGTCCATAGATTGTAGGAGGATGCTGTTGGTGGTATAATAATACTCTCACATTTAAAAATAAGTCATCAAGGCCGGATGCAGTGGCTCACGCCTGTAATCCCAGCACTTTGGGAGGCCAAGGTGGGAGGATCACAAGGTCAGGAGATCGAGACCATCCTGGCCAACATGGGGAAACCCCATCTCTACTAAAAATACAAAAAATAAGCTGGGCGTGGTGGCGGGCGCCTGTAGTCCCAGCTACTCGGGAGGCTGAGGCAGGAGAATGGCATGAATCTGGGAGGCAGAACTTGCTGTGAGCCGAGATTGCGCCACTGCATTCCAGCCTGGGTGACAGAGTGAGACTCTGTCTCAAAAAAAAAAAAAAAAAAAAGCAGTCAAATGTATTTGAGGAAGAAAACTAAGAAAATCTGGAAAAAGCCCCACCATCAACAAAAAACACACAAAACTCTAAAACTCATAATAGGATAAATGATGTTCTTATAATGAATGTGTCAGCATTTTAACACATGTGTACTCAAATGTGTGGTGATACAGGATGTGTATAACAGAAAGCACAAATGTGGTCAGTATTTACATTAAGTCTCCCACCTCCAAGACACACACACAAAAGGTCCCACTTGAGTATGTGTAATTACATCTCTGAATACTCCCTTGATCCTATTTTTTTTCCTTTTCCCTAAACACATATTTTGGTTACTTTTCCAAAGACACACGATATATATTAGCCTCACTCAGAACCACAGGGAACATACTCAATTGAATCACACCTCTCTGAGTAGTGTATAAAGTGTAACATTTTAAAACACCAGGGACTAGGGCTGGCAAGGTCCATGGGGAATCCTGAAGGCTGGTTTCCAGCCACAACTGTGCTGGAATGAAAATAGAAAACAATGAGGCATGTGCAGAGTCAGCTTTTCTTTGTGTCACGGCTCAGCAGTTTTCCTGCTGTCCTAAAGTTTCCTTAAAAAAAAAAAAAAAAAAAAGGCTGAGGCTAAGGGGAAATGATGCAGTTGCAGTTGAAATTTTTTTTTTTTAATAGTAAAGACTGAAAATATAAACTAGCAGCTGGTGCTGTGGGAACATGTGAAATGAAGTGTGAGTTAATGGTGAGAAATCTCACTGCTCTTTGCTTGGCTGTGAGGACACGTGTGTGCACACGCAATCACAGAACACACCTCACCACACACACAATACAGATGCAGCCCTGGATTTTCACTGTGGTGTGGTACAAGCTGTGCTGCTGTGGTCATCGCAAAGCATAGGCTTTATTTTTTGCTTCTGCTGCTCACTTACTGTGGAACCTTGGAAATATTACTTTATTCATTAATCAAATAATTTCACTTAACAAATACTTATTGAATGCTCAGTATGTGCAAAGCCAAGGTAGGTGCTATGGAGGATTAAGAAGAAAACACATTCCTTTAGATGCTAAGGGCATAGTTAAGACAGTGCTCAGCTTTGGCTGGGTGTGGTGGCTAACACCTGTAATCCTAACACTTTGGGAGGCTGAGGTGGGAGGATCACTTGAGGTCAGGAGTTTGAAACCAGCCTGGCCAACATGGTGACACCCCATCTGTACCAAAAATGTAAAAATACTAGCCGGGCAGAGTGGCGGGCGCCTGTAATTCCAGCTACTTGGGAGGCTGAGACAGGAGAATTGCTTGAACCGGGAAGGTGGAGGTTGCAGTGAGCCAAGATCACACCCTTGCACTCCAGCCTGGGCAACAGAGCGAGACTGTATCTCAAAAAAAAAAAGATAATACTCAGCTTTGCAGCCATGTTGCTGTGAGAAGAACCAACCTGCTGCCGGAATTCACAGGAAAGAGCAAGGCGGCACTCAACGGAGGTGGTGAAGACCACTGAGCATGGTAGAGAAGGGGAGTGAAGATTAGGAACCCACAGGTGGAGCTGGGGAAGCATGAGGCCTTTCTGGATGGCTGGGCTCCAGAAGGAGATGGGGGCCCCTGTCGTGGTAGTTGCTGACTGCCAAGCTAAACTGTCCCTTAATTTCTCTGGGCCCCGCTCTCCTCATCTGTAGAAAAGACAGTGAGATTTTTTTGTTTCAGTGTGCCAAAGAAAGAAAGAGAATATTATGTTTGTAATATAGGCATGCAGGTTGCTGCTAAGTCGTGTGCCTTAGTGCTTGAGAACAATTAGGTTTTTAGCCGTTTATGAAAAGTAGACACCAAAAGCTTTCTCCTTTTTTCCTTTCTTGTTTTTTATTTTTAAGCACCATTATCACTAGGAAACTGTTTGCTGTAGGAAGGACTTGTGGAAACTTGTTTTGTAAAATAGAAAAAAAAAGGAAAAGAAAAAGCTAAGTAACCATCAAGCCTTTTTCAGGAGTGGGGAAAAAATCGAAATTTACATACTCCAAACTTAAAGCTTTATTAATGATCATTATTTTAAATGTCTGTAAATGCATCTGTAAAAAACTCCAGCCAAGACAGAGGGAGATGTGAATTATCACATATATTGACATTTTTTTTTTCTGTTATCAGTGGCATCCTTCAGAAAGTACTGATTAAAAAGGAAGGCCATTCCCAGTTCTTGGTTTATTTGCCTCATAGCGTACCAAGTCAAGGTTGAGCTGGGGCCTTGTTCCAGAAAGCACAGGCTTCCTTTCTGATTGGAAATAATATGTATTTTGTTTGACCTTCAGGATACTCATGGCTTTACTGGAATACATGGGCGAACATTTGTCCTGGCAAGGCCAGGGCAGTTTAAGCTTGGTGTCCAGAGGGATTGCTTTATAGAGCAATTAAAAGCAGTGGGAGGGAGGTGACTGTAGAAAATCAGACATTTGCATCCTTTC
Organism: Macaca mulatta; assembly: GCF_049350105.2. Taxonomy (NCBI): domain Eukaryota; kingdom Metazoa; phylum Chordata; class Mammalia; order Primates; family Cercopithecidae; genus Macaca; species Macaca mulatta. The sequence continues at coordinate 148,500,887 of NC_133406.1, forward strand.
TGGCCTAAAAATCAAGTGAGTAGTTTCAAAAAGCAGTATTTGAAAACAAACAAACAAGCACTTCTAGAAGTTTCTGTCTGAACACTTGAGAATCTTGCCAAGGTCATAGTGTTCTTTATTTTTTCTTTTTCCTTACATGTTACTTTCTGAAATATGATCATAGTGTTCTTTTGCAACTGATCTTGGTATGAAGAGGAGGTTATATCTTCTGTATTACACAGTGCTAATATGTGTAATATTAACTTTTTTTGAAAGATTGTCAAATATGGACCGTGGAAAACAGTTTCCACGCCATTTGAACGTTATTTTCTTTATGATGCTTTGTTTGTAAAAATATTATTAGATAGCTAGGGATGTTTACTACTGCCAGCTGGAGTTAGGCCTCATGGTAGCTTTTTAAAGTCAGGCTGGAGGTGAGTTCAAAGCCTAACACAGAGTTTAAAGTTATTGTTCTTATTTGAAGTAAATGCATAATTGGAGACTGTATTCTGTTTTCTTGAATTCTTAGCTACGCCACTAATTCTTGTTTCTTAGGGCCACAGTTTGGTTCTGTCAAATGTGTAGTTGTAGAGATGATAAATGATAAAGTACTCAGAGATTAGATGAATTCATATATGGTGACATTAAGATGTTTTCTTTAATAAGAATACCTTTTATATGGGAGTAAGTGAAAATAATCATGTCTTAATGTAGTTGAAATCCTGTATTCATTTAGGGGGAAAAAAGTAAGTACTTTGTATTCTGCTTATGTAAAAGGATATGAAAGAATGTATATAATTAAATTTCTCAATGCTTCATTTTGCTTTTGATGTGCAAAATATAACTTTACTGCTAGGTAAAATTATACTTGAATATTAACTGTTATTGCATGAGTTTAGAGTTTCAGTTGAGCCTAGTATATGGGAACCACACAGTTTCTAGTGATTTTCAAAATATAGTCCCATAAAGATGAAAGAGACTGCATAGCTGAAATAGGGGGTACACTTGACTTAAGTGAACATTTGCTAACCCAGGGAGAATCAGGAGCCATTCCAACACTGTAGCCGTGTACCAGCCCATTTTGCTGCCTGTTAGTTGCACGCATGTTTGCCGTTCTCTTATAATTACAAAAGGAAAGTATCCAATTAAAAAAAAAAGAATAGATATAAAATAATATGTTATCCAACTTAGTGTGTATTTGCTTACTGCAATCGAGAACGCAGGAGTGGTCAGTGAAGTGTAGGGATTAGGGAAAATAATTGAGAAAAATGAGGAGAAAGAAGGAAAAATAGATGTTTTGATAATCTTTGTCAAATGTTTTCTCAAAGACCAGGCTCAGATTTAAAGTATTATGCAGATGTAGTCTTTGGCCTCTGGTAGCTTTCTGATAGGAATTCAGCCTTGAGTTGAACTTTGAGATGGGTTGTTTTCTTTTCATTTTTTTCTTTTTTAATTACTAAGTGACCAATCTGTTGTAGTTTGTTGATCTATTTTTTGCTCTTGCCATCCTTCTGTTGCTTTCTCCATGAGCTACTGTTTATTCTGGAATGTTGAGCATCCACATTTAGAATTAGGATTTGTGTGGCTCTATCTTAACCAGGAATGGAAAAAATCCAACCCAGTATTTCAATTCATGGGTTTAAGTGGATTCAGAGAGGTTCTGATCCACAGTGACAGGTTCAGAATTCCCATTTCTAAAGCCCCCGTTTCATTAGGTAATGAATGTACAAGCTGAGCCCTTCCAGGTTCACACTGTGGATGCTTCTCCACTCCTCTGTTTTGGTTGGCTTTCTTCCTTCGGGTGTTTGGGAAGAGTCTGATTACAACCAACTTCTTTCCTTGTCAGTCGATTTTATAACACAAACCATTAAAGTTCAAACTTTTTGTTCAGCAGGTTGATTTCATTTGTCTCTTCTATAGGGATCTCACTTTAGAGTTCATAGAATTCTTTGCTATTCTTTACTGTAATTCATTTTGGCAAGGTATGTAGTATTAATTCCAGGTGAGGCAGCCAAGAGAGGGACCCTAAGTCAAGGAGCTTGTTAATGGCAGAGATGAGCCTGGAACCTAGGCTTTCTCGGTTCAAATGTAGTGTTCTTTCCTCTGTGCTCCCAAGGTTCTCATTGTATGCTGTGGGCTTCTTTTTTGTAAAGTAAAAAGGGGTAGTGAGGAGAAGGGAGGTTCTTTTCTATTGATTTTTCATATACTTATTGGTGTTATGTTTATATTTTTATAGAACTTCCTGATTTAATTAAAAACTTCTCAAATGCCATGATCTCATTTGTTTTCATGATGACCCTGAGGACAGGATTATCCCTATGTTATGTTATGTTATGTTATGTTATGTTATGTTATGTTATGTTATTTTTAGATGGAGTCTCACTCTGTCACCCAGGCTGGAGTGCTGTGGTGCGATCCCAGCTTACCGCAACCTCCGCCTCCCAGGTTCAAGTGATTCTTCTGCCTCAGCCTCCCAAGTAGCTGGGATTACAGGCCCCCACCACCATGTTCAGCGAATTTTTGTATTTTTAGTAGAGTCGTGGTTTCACCACGTTGACCAGGCTGGTCTCAAACTCCTGGCCTCAAGTGATCCACTTGCCTTGGCCTCCCAAAGTGTTGGGATTACAGGCGTGAGCCACTGTGCCTGGCCTCAAAAATGCCTGCTTTTTAAACTGCTCGTAGCATAGTAGAGGCTTTTGCAGTTTTGAGGGTGTTGGAGGTTAATTTTTTTGAAGGAAATAATTTCTCTAATGTGGAGGAGGTGGTAATTTAGAAGACTATGTTGTAGAACTGCAGCTGGGTATATGTTTACTTTTGTGAGTGCCTGTTTTATTTGCCCGTTTATTCATACCTATGCATTTGGATAGAAAAATAAATATAGTTCTGTTTTGGCTCCCTGAAATAGTTTTTATATTTTCTGGAATTTCCTCACTTATTGTCTTTAATATTCCAAAGTTTTATTATGACTCATTTTGGTCATACAATAATAGAAGAAGTAGGTGTCGGCCTTTTTGAAGGGGTTTATTAAGTAATTTGGGGAAGTATATTTTTGAAGCCTATAACTATTAATTTTTCCCTGGTGTCGAGATTTGTCTTGTGGTTGTCAATTGTGCATATTCTTATATGTTTTGGATAGGGGAGGGTAAAAAGGAGTTGAGCATAGTTTATTTTTTTCTTTGGCTCAAATATGTAGTTTTACCATAAACCACTGTAAGTTTCCTGTTCTTGTTTGATTAAAAGAAAGTACACTTCCATTCATTGTTTCCATGTAACTTCCTATACTTTTTACTAAAAAAAGTTGAAATCTAGGATAAATTATGAGTTATCTCTCGGCAAAGAAACAATTTCATTTCAGGAAGGAGCTTAGGAAGCGAACCTTCTTGATTATCAGAAACAGTAATAGCCCTTGGTGTGTATGTGTGCGTGTGTATATGTACATACATATGCATATACATATGCCTTTCCTTACATAATAATGGTTTGCAAAGAGTGAATTTGGACCCCAACTTCAAATTAACATGGAAAGGCAGGGAAGATTCCATGTCATGGTTGGATTTTAGAAAGCTGCAAATGGTATTGTTGTACCATAGACCTGAGGTCCCCCAACCCCCAGGCCACGGACCTGTTAGGAACGGGGGGCACACAGCAGGAAGTGAGCAGCCAGCGGGCGAGTGAGCATTACTGCCTAAGCTCCACCTCCTGTCAGATCAGCGGTGGCATTAGATTTTTATAGGAGCGTGAACCGTATTGTGAACTGCGCATATGAAGGATCTAGGTTGCCTGCTCCTTATGAGAATCTCACAAATGCCCGATGACCTGAGGTGGAACAGTTTCATCCCAAAACCATCCCCTCCTCCCTGGTCTGTGGAAAAACTGTCTTCCATGAAACCAGTCTCTGGTGCCAAAAAGGTTGGGGACTGTTGCCATAAAGGGGCCTTTGAGTGGCCCTGTTAATGTGTTTTCTGTGTTAGGTGGTGCTTTCCAGCCTGCTCTGGACTCTGTGGTTCGTGGTAGATCATTTGTACTGATCTGGACCAGGGAGCACTGGTAGGAGTATCTGATTTCTATGAACAGTGCTTGCTGGCACTGACTTAAGAATGAAGATAGGAAGGAATGGTGAATACAACTTCCATTGAGAAACTAGAGTGGAAAAATGTGCAAATTATGCTAAAATCGTAATTAATCTGGACTGTACAGGTTAAATATCTTTTCATCGTGAAAGAAAAGGGGAGGTCACCATGAGAAAATGGGATTGAGGGACCGTAAGAACTTTGTTATACCTAGTTATACATTTGTTTTTTTTCTCTTAGAACTTCTGAAATGCTTGAAGCACCAGAAGCAATAGGAGAGTAGAGCTTTTAGTATGGTTTTGGTGTGAACTAAATTTCCAACAGTTCACCTTTAGTGCATAAGCTTCACTTTCTTTGATGGTTTGCCATTCAAGCTAGATTACTCTGGGCAGTGTCCCTAATATTGTCAGTAACATCAGTTTTACAGCAGGTTTGTGCATCATGAAGGAAGCCAGAACTTCCTTCATTTTAGTGAGTTACAAGTGTTTTAGTGAGTTATAAGGAAAATAGCCGTCAAAAGTCCATATAGGTTACTCTATGGATGGAATGGGGAGCCACCTTCTGGTCTTCATTCAGACTTGGTTGACTTAAAATTGAGTGTATAAGAGTGTAAAAAATGGTAAGTGATAGGCTTAAGGCAGAGACACAGGCCTGCAGCCGGAACTGGAAAAAACCCCCACAGGTATAAAAAGTATAGGCAAAACTATAAAGCAGCCAGGCGCGGTAGCTCACGCCTGTAATCCCAGCATTTTGGGAAGCAGAGATGAACACATCCCCTGAGGTCAGGAGTTCAAGACCAGCCTGGTCAACACGGTGAAATCCCATGTCTACTAAAGCTACAAAAATTAGCCGGGCGTGGCAGTGAGTACCTATAATCTCCAGCTACTCAGGAGGCTGAGGTAAGGAGAATTGCCTGGACCCGGGAAGCAGAGGTTGCAGTGAGCTGGTGCCATTGCACTCCAGCCTGGACAGCAGAGTGAGACTCCATCTCAAAAACAAAAACAAAAAAACTATAAAGCACAGCAATATGGGACTATTTGGTAGATATAGTAACTGAAATCATATCAAGCTTTAATAAACTAATTAGTATTCATAATGGCAGCCCTACATCTTCAAGAAAAAAATACAATAGGTGAGTTTCAGGATGCTCAAAACATTTAAGATGGCCAGGAAGAAATTATGCATGTAGTACATTTTAGGCAGATTTCCCTTAAAAATGACTAAAGACTCTTTTCTGAAACAAGAAAAGACTTAGTTATTTGGAAAATTTGCTTGTGTGGAATATCTCATTGCCAGTCAATGTTGAATAAGTGAGGCATTTATTGTGTGATGGAAAGGTGGTTCTTTGGGCCAGATGAAGTAAGGTGGGAAGAAAGGAGTATAGTATGAAATACTGAGAGAAAGAATTACTACTTTAAATAATAGATGTAGCTTTGGTATGTTTTTCTGTGCAAATCTCGAGACAAAGCCTTTTTTGTTGGAGGAAATGGCATGCAAAGGATTTTATTTTCAGTTTGACCATTTGCAAGTATTAGCGCTGTCTCCGTGGGAGAAAGGTGAGTTCCCTCTGGCAGTGTGGTTTACAAAGGTTCGCTTGGGAGGAAAAGAGAGGAGCTAGTTGATCCAGAGTGGAAAAACACCAAAGCAAAGTTTTCTCCAAAATAACACCACAGATTTCAGAAAAACAGAAGTTGCTTTCACTGAATGTGACAAACTTAAAAAAAAAAAATTCAATTTTGAAACATCATATGACACATCTGTTTTGAAAGGTTGCCTTGTCAGATACAGAGGTATGTTTTATGGTACGTTACAAGGTGAAGTTTCGTCGTGAGCATGCTCAATAGATGTTTTTCTGAACAGGTATCTCATTTATCCCAGTTTTAAATTTTTGGGGGAGAGTTTATTAAACAATAGTACAGTAATTTATCTTATTTTTAGGTTAAATACAATTTGGTTGAATTATACCCTTCTGTCTTAGCCTTTTATTGAACTGATATCTCTGCTTAGATTTAATCCTTTCAGAAATTGCTTGTTGACCCAACACAGCAAAATCCAAACTTTTTGATATATGTCATGCCAAAATCACAAACTCCCCCACATGCTTTTAGCAAATAAATGCCAGTTTGCTTCTTGCTTTCATACCTACATTAATGCAGACTATTGGTTTAAAAAGTTAAAAATCACCGATCTTTATTACAGGCCTCTTAAATTGAGACCTTGGAAAAGTATTTTCTTGCAAGAGCTGACGTTTCCCAATATTATTTATTTATTTATTTATTTTTCAAGACAAGGTCCCACTGTATCACCTAGACTGGAGTGCACTGGCACTATCTTGGCTCATTGCAGTCTTGACCTCCCTGGACTCAAGGGATTCTCCCACCTCAGCCTCCTGAGTAGGTGGGACTACAGGTGTGCAGCACCATGGCCTGACTAATTTTTAAATTTTTTTTGTAGAGATGAGGTCTCACTCTCTTGCCCAGGCTGGTCTCAAACTTATGGGCTCAAGCAGTCCTCCCACCATGGCCTCCCAAAGTGCTGGGATTACAGGTGTGAGACACTGCACCCGCCTGTGATTTGTTTCCTTTTTGTGATATCTATGTGTGCATCATATTTTCTCTTTATCCTGCCTACTAGAAAGCGCAGAGCTAGGTTTGGCACTCAAATGATGTAGTTTCCTTTAGCTAAGTGTTTTGATAAAGTTTCTGTTTTGCGTTTTTTTCCAGAACACATCTCATAGTTGAAGAGCTGGTAATAATTACAGTAATACAATAATAAAAATGAGTTGATCCTAAGAACAGCCTTATGGGGGCAGATCCTGTTATTATCCCCATTGTATAGATAAAGAAACAGAGGCAGGGAATGGCTAAATAACCGCCCCAGGTTAGAAGGCTAAAATGTGGCAGCACTGGGATAAACCTAGGAGACTGGCTCCATAGTCCTTAGAGAATTAGCAGCTTGGGAGTTTGGTTGTTTGGCCCATGAATTCATCACTCAACAAATGTTTATGAACACGTGCCGCATGCCAGGCACTGTGCCAAGCACTGGGAGAGAGGAAGCGAAAGAAGCACAGTTCTTGCCCTCATGGAGTTTCTGGTAAGTAGAGGACACACAAACATATACCCGAATAAATGAAGCAATAGATTTATAAAAGCTTATATTTGCTATAAAGGGAAGGTATAATATTAAACAGGAGTAACAGTTTAAGGAACCTCTGAATTTTATCAGGTATAATACAAAAGTGTAGTTCTGGGCCAGGCTCGGTGGCTCATGCCTATAATCTCAGCACTTCGGGAGGCCAAAGCAGGTGGATTGCTTGAGCTCATGAGTTTGAGACCAGCCTGGGCAATGTGACGAAACCCTGTCTCTACAAAAAATACAACACATAAACTGATGTGGTGGCACCCACCTGTAGTCTCAGCTATTCGGGAGGCTGAGGTGGGAGGATGGCTTGAGCCCAGAAGGTAGAGGTTGCAGTGAGCCCAGATCACACCATGGTACTCCAGCCTGGGCAACAAAGCCAGACCCTGTCCCCCTCCACCTACCCCCCAAAAAACTGTGGTTCTGAACCACAGCAACTGAGCCGAGCACAATCCTTCTGTCTCTCTGAGACCCGGTCTACACTGAGTAGTTCTGTTGATGGCGCTGCTTGATGAACCTGTAACTGCTACAAGCTTGGAAAAACCAGGTCCACAGCTTCTCAGAGGCTTTTAGTTTCACTGTGAAAGGAGCAAGAGCAAGTGACCAGATGTTCATAGATTTCTCTGCAAAATGTCTGCTCTCAGTTTCCCTCCTAACAGAAGCACCTGAAGCAGCAGGCTAGCTAGCCTGAAGAGGAAGGAATAGAGTTTAGTCTTATAATTGGGACCTATATGTTAAGCTGAATAATTTGGCATTCAGTGTTAAGCATTTGACTCATTCCTGTAACCAATTGTGAGTGCCCTGATGATGTATAAACTCCTTAAAGTAAATGTGTTTTAGTTCATGGCCCAGTATGTACACATGGCTGTAATTAATAATATTTTGCACAGCCAAACCAAAAGTTTGCAGATTTTCCCTTTTTAATCTATGGTCTCCTATCTGCAATCAGGACCAGTGGTTATAGGCGATGATTCAACTCCCCAGCAGTTGTGGTTTCCCCCTTCTGCCCTTCCTGACCCTCTTACAGTTTCTCATCTTGCTGCTTCTCTCTGCTTCAGACGCTGCACCCCAGACCGTGGCCACAGCCCTAACAGAACGCTCACCAGTCCCGGAGCATGCCACATGCAATGCGTGTTATTCCCCGATACTTTTGCACACATTCTTACCTCTCTTTCTCCCATCTTTTTCTTTCTTGCTAGACACCAGTTTGCCAAAGGTAAAGAGAAAATTAGTGATCATCTTAGGTACAAATCAAGGTCTGAGAGATGAACAGATTTGGTAATGTCATCCCTCAGGGTTAATGAGGAGTAGCTTTGTAGCTCTGCGAGTCTTACTTTGCTATCAGATATTGCATTAGTAGGAATTAAGTTGTAATTTTTTTTGTTATAAAGTTTAGTTTAATATTTTGAATCTAAGTTGATAAAGCATTTGCATTTTAATAAAGAAGTGTACTATCCTTCAGTTATTTTGTATCTGCCTAATTCATAGGGTAGGAGAAAAAAGATCCTATTTTCTCCCATCCTTCAAATCTTCAGATTTGTTCTTGGTCTCTGTGCTGAGCCAATTAGGCAGTCACATCCCATAAATTCTTACCCCTCAAAAATGAATGCTGTAGCCAGTGTCTAAGCTTCCTTTTTGTCAGAAGAATAGGGACCGGTGCACCATATTATAGGTCAAAAGTAAATCAGGGCTTGGTGTGGTGACTCACTTCCAGCGCTCTGGGAGGCCGAGGCAGAGGCAGGTAAATCACCTGAGGCCAGGAGTTTGAGACCAGCCTGGCCAACATGGTGAAACCCTGTCTCTACTAAAAATACAAAAATTAGCTGGGTGTCGTGGTGCACACCTGTAATTTCAGCTACTTGGGAGGCTGAGGGAGGAGAATCACTCGAACCCAGGAGGCAGCGTTTGCAGTGAGCTGAGATTGTGCCACTGCACTCCAGCCTGGGCGACAGAGTGAGACTGTGTCTCCAAAAACAAAACAAAACAAAACAAAATACCCAACAAAGTAAGTCAGAAGGACTGTTGGCCAAGATGGTGCCAAATGACTGTCTTTACGGATTGCTGGAATTCCCTGGAGGCAGAAACATGGACTATTCTTGCCTTTGGGAGTTATACTTCCAGAATGTGCTAAGAGAACAGGAATTTTTACTCTAGTACTGTGCATAGTTTAATTTAATTAAAACATTTTTAAAAAAAGAAATGGGGATCTGGTTATTTTGCCCAGGCTGGTCTTGAACTCCTGGCTTCAAGCAATCCTCCTGCTTTGGCCTCCCGTAGTGCTGGCATTACAGGCATGATTACAGGGAGTACATGCCCAGCTGTAGTTTTAAGTCTTTCCAGTGCAATTCATAGAAATAATTTCTGGAGAGTAATGCTAGGGAGTAGTATAAGAACATCTTATCTTAGATATTTTATTAATCATTCTAAAAGTTTTTAAAGAAAACAGTTTTTGATTGGAGAAAATGTTCTCATTCATTTATTTCCCTTCCCCTCAAGGGACTTTATGTCTCTAATAGTGTTTGAAGTTTGTAAAGCATTTTCACATATAGTGCCTCATTTGATCTGTAAGTCAAGCCTGTCATTGAATAAGAGATCATGGAATGCTTAAAACCCAGCTCCCGTATCTCCTGGTTCACTATTTTTCGGTGCTTCTTGCTGCGTCCAGTGGTGACTTCTGAGATGCCCCTGCTTCACTTCAGGTCATAAAAACCATAAAGCATAACAGCACCACTTCCTCACAAGGCTGCAGAAATCCCCTTCTGTTGGCACGTCCAGGTTGTATAATGGTATCTTGCTTAGATGGAAGAGTACGAGTCTTTTATAGCTTGGCACTTCCCAACACTTTGAGAAATTGGATTCCTGAAGAACCTGTACCCTTTGTTTCCTTTTGAACTTTGAAAACACAATTGAACACAGGAAATTCTCCAACATGGTTGCGCCATGATTTCAACACAACAATACACAAATATGCACTGGCTTTTGGCCCAACAAGTTGGTGGTTGACTTCTTGGAAGAGGGTTAGTTTGTTAGGAGGAAGGTCTGGATGTAGATTTTGCTTGGAGGGTGAAAGAAACCAAGATAAGATATGCCTAAGAGTTGTGCTGTAGAAAAGTCTAGTTTTTTTCCCCCTGAGAAATCCAAATTACAAGTTTTAGTATTTGTCTACCTTTTTCCTACTAGGGATAAGCTTCAGCCTGAAGCCAGGTTTTATTGTTGAAAACCCCAGGTGGGAGCTGTGGTAGAAGGGTCCTCTGTGGAGTTTAATGGTGGTACATTCCACCGCTCCATCCCCAAGGGGCTGTAGTTCCAGTGAATTGTAATTTGAGATGGTACAAACATGAGCATATGTTATGTACACGCCAGGCGTGTTTGTGAGCTCAGGGCCTTCCAGGTGTTTTTTTCCTGGAGCTTTGTTTTTGTATCATATCCTGGTTTTGATAACATTCCTTCTCACGAAGCTCGATTAAAGTGAGGCGGTGCTATTGGCTGAGAAATCATCCTGGGTGCCCTTTCTTACAGATTCTTGCATCCCATGAGGGTAGAAAGGATTTTTAGCCCAAGGGCAGAATAGATCCTGTAGTACCCAGTCCCACAGTCTGTGGGAGTTTGTCCCTCTTTGCAGCTGACAGCATTTCAGAATTCCCTGTGGGACAATAACAAAATCCTTATTAGCCAATGGTGTCGTTAGAATAAAATCTCTCCACTGCGATGTCTTGGTCCCAGGCTATAATGTTACCCCTTAATTCCCTCTGCATCTTTACCACTTTTATTACAGCTGAACACACGCTCCTCATTAGTACCCTGGGTGATATGGGGAATCAGAGTGCTGAAAATTATGTGGAATAGGTACCAGATGTTTGTGTCAACTTGGTATGCATTGGTATTTGGAATGCTCGAGGATCACATTTATTAAATGTGAAAATTACTTACTGTGTCTTCTCCAAAACATTACCCCCCTCCGCCAGTATTTTTGTCCGTGTTGCATGAGGTGTGATATTAGTAATTTCTTTTGGCACAGATTAAATTTAAAGTGTGTGCCTCAAATGCATCTGTTCCCAAATGCTTTGTCTGCATTCTGTCAAGTTTTGGAGCTGGCCTACCGCCAGCAGGGATGTGGGGGTTCTGTAACTGAGATTGGAATGCTGTGTTGCAGCTAAAGGACATAATGAAAGGGTGAGTCCATTTGATTTTTTTCTTTAAGTGAAACTGGGAATTTAGACATTGATGTTATAGCGAGATCTTAGGAACGTTTCCCATGTGTCCAGATAAGCAAGCATTAGTGAAAAGGACGGAGGAGGGCATTTGGTAAAATGAGAAAGGAGTTTCATTAAGTTTATGAAGTCTTTTAAGTCAACCAAAGGTGATAAGTGTGAACCAAGCAGTTTATTTTATTTTAGTAGACATGAATGAATGTTTACATTTGGTCTATACTTCTGTTCACCCAGTACTGAGGAGAGGAACTGGAAAGTGCAAGGCAGAGGCAGGTGGCGCTCTGCCAGGGGAAGAGCCTGGAGCTGGAGTCTCAGAGACCCAGGTTCAGATCCCCCACTGCCCCTTCCTGCCGATGTGTTTCTTAGCCTCTCTTGAGCTCCAGTTTCCCATCACTCTAAAATGACAGCATTAACACTGTTTTCACAGTGGCATTGTGAGGATCAGAAACATGTACAAGATGTGTGGCCCCTAGTGGTGTGGTAACCATACATATGAAGAGTTAACCCCCAGCTTTTCACACAAGGCGGCGGCCCAGGGAGCTACCACGTGCTTCGCAGTGTGGCCTCAGGTGGCCCAGCTGCTGAGTAGCCGAGCAGTGAGGGCCTGCTTTGTGAAGGAGGCTGGTTTGGCAGTGGCCTTGGCAGTGTGGCCGTGGTCTGGGCCACCTAGGAAGTTTCTCACCGCAGAGTTGGTTTGAATTTGTGCTGTCTTCAGGTCAGTAAATGTTTTTGTCAGTAGAAGTAGCATCTTGTGGGTGAAGGGGGCTGTGCCTCCGTGCTGGTGGCCGAGGAGAGTGTACCAAACAGAAGAGCAGAGCCTGACTTCGGTTCAAACAAGACACAACACCCGGCAAGATTTTGAGGATATCAGATTTCTTGAGTAAGCCAGCAGAGGAGGATTAAATTCAGCTCACACTTTGAGTATGGGGAAAAGTTAGATTTCTTTGGGAGTTACCCTTAAGGAGTCCTGGACTCGGCACATACCAGATGCCCACAATGAACTGAAATATCCAGATTGGGAGGCACCAGTGAGGATTGTCTCTGGAGGTGAATCCATATGTACATTACTGCCAGGAAGCACTTTTCTGAAATACACATCCTACCTCTGTGTGGCTAACAACAGTTTACTTATAGTGGGTTACAGAGTTTCTGTGAGGCTTCGGATGAAGTATCTGCAACATGCCTTTTTCATGATAAAGTATGGTGTGAAGTGAGCAGACGTGTGTGCTTATGAGCATCGTTGCTTTCAGGCCTGTTCTTTCCTCATCGTCCACGCCCTGGTTGATCCTTACGTGGTAACAGCTTTCGCTGTGCTGATAAGGAGCATCATCAGAGCGTGTTGCTCACTCGGCTCTTGACTGCAGGGAAGAGATTGCGTAGGGAAGACGGGATGTGGGTTTTCAGCCGTGGCCACAGGAGACACTCCCAGCCTTTTGAGGCTGCCGGTGAGGGCCGACAGTAGCAGCTCCAGAGCTCACAGGTCACCACAAAAGTGAGCAGATGAGTCAGACGGGGTTTCGGAGCATGTTTTCCTGGTTTCCAAGCCTTTGTGGCCGGGAGGTGCCGTATCGGGCCCCATAGTGGTCAAGTGAGAATCTGAGCCACCGTGTTAACTCAGGCACGTGTGCTAGAGCCTGTGGGGTGGATCATGCTGTTCCCAGGTGGAAACCTTCCTGAATGGAGCTGGCCCTGGCATTGTGCGGACAGATTGCGGAAGGAACCACTGTGAGGCCAAGCGGGAAGGATGGGAGACAAGTTCATGAGCCGGCTGTGGCAGAGGGAAGGGGACAGGAAGGCTAGAGCCTGACCCAGAAGTGGCAGGATGAGGCTGGGGGTGTGGTGTGCCAACGGAGAGATAGAGGATTGTTCTGCCACCTGGAGAGAGGGGCTTGGCCAGAAGAGTGTTCGGGAAGAGAAGACAAAAACAGATTTGTGTTTCCTGCATTCTGTGACAGTTGAAGGTGGGGAAGCCCCAACTGGAACTTGATTCTTAGCAACCAGAAATGCCACCTCCCTCATTTCATGGTTGGTGTTTTTTTTCCTCCCCCTTTTAGTATAAGAATGAGGCTTTGGCTCTCAGGTAAAGAGTGAAAGCAGGAAGTCTGAGACAGACAGTCCCTTATTGTCATGAAGCCCATGCAGCATGCATCACCCCATGGCTCTTTCCCATTTCTCAGCGATAATTGAGTGCCTACTGTGTGCCAGATACTGTTCCGGGGTGAGGCAGGCAGCAGCACGCAGAATGGTTGGGTTCTGTTCTTTTGTCGTGTTTGCAGTCTTTGGGAGCGTGTAGATGTGAAACCAGTAATTGCACAAATAATTATGTACATCCAATCACAGGAGGTGCTGTGGAGAGAAACGGAGAGTACCACGAGAGTATGAAAAAATATAGATCTAACACAGCGAGGGAGGTTTGGGGAGCTTCCTTGAGAGATCAGTAGAATGAGCAGGAGTTTGTCATGCCATGGTGGCGGGAAGGAACAGACGCAGCGGGGAACGTGTTCCTGGAGGAAGCCTTGCTATTCAGAGGCTCCTTTGGGACAAAGTTTGGCACTTCTGATGAAATAAAAGAAGGCAAGTACATTAATTAGGGTAGGTTAAGCTACAAATATCAGAAAACCCAAAATAACATTGGCTTAAATAAGAAAAAAGTTTACATTTGTTTCCTATTTTTAAAAAAGCAGTTCAGAGCTGATCCCGTGGCTCCATGTTCATCGAGTACCCAGGTGGCTTCTCAGTTGCTGTGCCCTCTTTAGCATGCTGCTTCTGTCTCATGGCCACAAAGGCTTGCTTTAGTGCTGCCCGTTACATCCATGTTCCAACCAGCAGTCAGAAGGAAATGGCAGAAGAACTGACCTTCACTTCATACAGGAAGCTGCCAGCTGCTAGCGAGATTGGGAAACGTGGCCTTCGTTCTGGGTGGCTGTGTGACCAGCTGGCACTTGGAGAAAGGAGAACGATGGCTATAGGAAGACAACGAGCACTTCTGTGCTTCATCAGAATGGCCAAAACACGGGGAGCAAGTGCCTGGGGAATGAGAGACGGGGCCATGGTAGGAAGCAGGGCCAGATCTTGGAGGGCCTTGTAAGCCATGTTGAGGTTTTGAGACTTCATCTGGACAGCAGAGATAGAGTGGTAAGTCTTTTAAAGCAGAGAGAAGCAGGATCAGACTTGAGTTTTTCAGATCAATTTGGCTGCTCTGTAGAAGACATTTTGGTGGAGGTAAGAATTAAGAGCATCTTGCAGTAATGAGGGAACCAGAGATGATGGTGCCCATGGAGATGGAGCAGGGGGCTCAGAGTTGAGTGGCCAAGGAGAGAATCCATTGGGTGAGGAGAGGGAAGGGGTGATGTTGGGGCACTTCCCCCAGGTTGGTGCCAGGTATACGTAGATGGAGGCTGGTGCCATTTACTTAGGGAGGGAATGAAGGAGGAACAACAGGCACGAGGGGTAAAGATGCTGAGTTCTGCATGTTGAGATTGGGTGTCCATGAGACAAAAGTAGATGGTGAAGGAGCTGTTGAATATTCAGGCCTGGAGCTTAGAAAAAGAAGTATAGGCCGGGTGTGGTGGCTTACGCCTGTAATCCCAGCACTTCAAGAGCCCAATGCAGGTGGATCACATGAGGTTAGGAGTTCGAGACCAGCCTGGCCAATATGATGAAACCCCATCTCTACTAAAAATACGAAAATTAGCTGGGTGTGGTGGCGGGTGCCTGTAATCCTAGCTACCTGGGAGGCTGAGGCACGAGAATCACTTGAACCTGGGGAGTGGTGGTTGCAGTGAGCTGAGATCGTGCCACTGTACTCCCGCCTGGACAACAAAGCGAGACTGTCTCAAAAAAAAAAAAAAAAAGAAAAAAAAAAGGAAAAAATAAGTAAGTCTGAGATGGCCTGGAGTTGTTTCTGTAAAGAGATGGGAGTTGAACCCATGGATGTGTTTGAGAAAATCTATGGAAAAAGGATAGTGCACTCCAGGAAGGCCTGGCAGGCATTTTACCTGGAAGGTGGGGATGGAACAGCTGGCGGCAGAAGAGCATCTCTCCAAGATATTCAAAGGAAAACTTCATACAGTCACACTGCCTCTTTCCTTTCCTTTCTTGGCCAGAGAGGCTTTCTTTTTCCCCAAAGGAAACCCTCTCTCCTGACTCCTACACTGCGTCTGTTCTCTTAGGAGACGACTATTCTACACCATACTTAGAGTTTAACCTATATCCTCTAGCCTGGACATTTTCACAGGGACTTTTTGTCCCCTCCCTTAAGTCTTAATTTTTTTCACTTGTACTTTCTGTACCCTTTGCATACTTATCCAGTGATGTTTTTCAGGATAAAATCCTAGCGGGAGGTTGCTGGGTCAAAGGATATGTACCTTTTGTGGGGCCTTGGATACCACTGAAATATTATACCCATTTGCTCTCTCAGCAGCAGTATGATGCTGGCATACTTTTTGAGGAACCTTTCTTAAGGCATTTCTGGGCTTATTTTTTTTTATAAGCATTGCCCCTCTCTCCCAACTTTTCTTTAATGAAAAATTTCAACATGTGTAGATGTTGAAACCATTGTACAGGGAACATTTAGATTCCACAATTAGCATTTTGCAATAGAAGCTTTATCAAATATCTCTCCATCGTATTTTTTGGGAGGTATTTCAAAGTAAATTACAAAACGGTAGATCTCACCCCTAAATCTATGACCACTTTTTTATTTTCACAGAAAGTGTTGGCACAGCCCAGGCCTTGGGCTGGATGTTCACTGTACAATGGGTGGTCACCCCTTCCCTCTCCTCACCTAGTAGATTCTCTTCTGGCCACTCAACTCTGTCCCCTTCTCTCCATCTCCATGGACACCATTATCTCTCTTGCCCTGATCACTGCAAGGCCGGGCACTTCAGGACCCTGCCTCCTGAGAGAGAGAGCCAAGGAGGGCCAAGTCTGAGGCTTTGGGTGACTGGGGAAACCTTGAAACAGTTACTTAAGCACATTGAGCTTACTTTGCTTTCTTTAAAATGGGGTTAGTGCTGCTTCCTTGCGATGTGTCAGAAGGATGTGCAGCACCTAGCATTGCATAGTGGGTACTTAATAAATGGGAACAGTCTCTCTCTTTCTCTCTCTCTCTATATATTTTTTTGATATAGAGTTTAGCTCTTGTCACCCAGGCTGGAGTGCAATGGCGCAATCTTGGCTCACTGCAACCTCCACCTCCCGGGTTCAAGCGATTCTCCTGCCTCAGCCTCCTGAGTAGCTAGGATTATAGGCACACGCCACCAAGCCCAGCTAATTTTTGTATTTTTAGTAGACACAGGATTTACCATGTTGGCTAGGCTGGTCTTGAACTCCTGACCTTAGGTGATCCACCCGCTTTGGCCTCCCAAAGTGCTGGGGTTACCGACATGAGCCACCGCACGGGGCTGAGCAGTATCTCTTATTACGTTGTATGCTGAACTGTTAAAGATACCATTTCTTATATACCCCTTGGGATTGTGGTAGATAATTCCTGATTTTTTTTTTCTTTTTGTCTTTTTTTGGTGTAAGGATAGTTTGAGCATATGTTGTAGCTTTTTTTCTTTTTCAATCTTGGAGGGAAAAAAATTCTATGAGGAACTTTGAAAACCAGCTACTACTCTATTGTGTCAGATGGTCAGGAACACACTATTGAGTGTATTTAAACATCGAGCCAAGTAGGTCTCTGCGTTTTTATTTTTATTTTCTGAGACAGGGTCTCCCTCTGTCACCCAGGCTGGAGTACAGTAGTGTGATCACGGCTTGGCTCACTGCAGCCTGGACTTCCGTGGGCTTAGGTGATTCTCCCACCTTAGCATCCTGAGTAGCTGGGGCTACATGTGTGTACCACCACAACTGCTAATGTCTGTGTCTATATCTATATCTGCCTATTTGTATATATATGCGTGTGTGTGTATATATATGTGTGTGTGTGTGTATATATATATATGTATATATATATTTTTTTTTTTTGTAGAGACGGGGTTTCATCATATTGCCCAGTTTGGTTTTGAACTCCTGGGCTCAAGCGATACGCCTGCCTTGGCCTTCCTAATTGTTGGTGTTACAGGCGTGAGCCATTGCGCCTGGCCTCCTGTGGGTCTCTGTAAAGAGTTGCTGTCCTGGCATTTGATCAGGGTGTGCCCCATGCATTGCTTTCTCTTTTCTTTGACCTTGGACTGACTCATATAACCCATAGCTAGAGCTCCAGCCCTTAAAGAGAGTGTTTGCTCTGTTCTGGACTCTGGCAAAACAGAGACTGTAGACTCTAAGGCCAGAAGCGCGCATACTCAGCACTGAAGGCTTCCCAGCACCGATTCCCTCTCTCTTTGGGAATACCTTATTATTTGATTTGTTTCCATTGAGTTTTCGTCCCTGCCCCAGTGTGGAGGTGAGCAGTGTGGTGATTTAAGGAGATCTCAATGGGTGATGGTGGCATCATGAGGAGGAGGGCAGATCAAATAGATTGCAGGTCTTTTTGCAGATGTGTTTTCAGCCTGTTCAGAGCTTTGCACACATACGAGAATGGAACTGAAAGGCATTTTATTTGTGCTTAATTTGTGATAATTGTAAATTCGTGGCAGGAGGCTCTGCAACCAGTTCAGAAGGGTTTCCCAGTGTGGGTAGCTGTAGCCAGTGAGTGTCCCCAGAATTGAGTAGGAATAGGATAATTTCTTGAAACTCTGGGTGTGAAGTGTACCAGACATCCCACTGCAGCTGGGAAAGCCAGAGAGGCCAGGAGGGCAGGATGAGGGCAGCAGGGGGAGTGCCTGCCCATACGGTTTCCCTGCACCCCGCCAGGGGTTCCAGGGAATATACAGTCAGTACCTCCTGTTACTGCTCTCGGAACATCTTCCTTCACCACCTTATGCTTTCTCAGAAAGCAGCTGGCCACAGTCCAGCTGTACAGAGAGTGGCAGTGACTATTTGAGAAGGCACATACTTCATTTCAGACCAGATAGCTATTATCAGCCTAGATAATTTCTGTGAGTCCTGAAATAGACTTGGCCCACCAGGCAGGGTGTCTGCTTCTGGGTGCAGACTGGCTGGTTCTGAACTACGTTTGCAACCCTGGAGAGTACCTTTATTATTTAGAAGTCAGGAAGAACAAACTGGAGTACATTCAGGCCTTTCACCTGGGTTCCATCTGGGAGGTTGTGGTGTAGTGGGCATTGTATGTTTCAGCCCAGTTTCTTGGGTGATTGAATGGAGACAATAGCACCAAGCTCACAGAAGTGTGTGAGGAGTAAGCATCTAGTTCCTTCTTCCCCTGGGTGTGTGTCTATCAATCCAGCCAATGTGAAAGGAGGCTGCAGTGATTTCAGGGCTGTAGCAGCCTGTTTCCCATATTCCCTACAGCCAAATCCAAGTCCCTGGAATGGTGCCCTACTCACTGATCTGAGAAGGGGCATTGTTTTCAAAGCTCAATGATTCATTTATTCATTTAACAAACATTTTCTGAGCATCTCATATATGCCAGGCACTGCAGATGAATGCTGAGGATACAAAGATGAGCATGCACAGCCCTCAGAGAGGTCACATTTGACCAGTACAGATGGATGTGTACCCCAGTGGCTATCATGTAAATGCAGTAGTGGAGACAGGCAGATAAATTGCGGGAGGGCAGAGAAAGAGAGCCTTCCTCAGCTTGGGGCGTTTGTTGTGGGAACAGAGTGAGAGTGGAAGAGGAATTTGGGTAAAGGAAGCAGGCTTGAATGAGGACATGGAGCTGGGAAACATCCTGGTGTGTCTGGAGACCTTTAAGTAAGTTGATGTGGACTGGGGAGGGGTGAGACATAGGAAGGGGCTAGATCAAGAAATGCCTCCTGTGCTCTGTGATGGAGCTTAGGCTTTATTCAGTAGGGAAGCTGTTCTGAAGGGACAGGAACTGCCCACAGAGATGCCAGCAGCAGGCATTTGCTTTGGGAACACCCGTAACATTGAGTGCCTCTAGGTTAGGTGGATAGTGCCTGTGTGGAAGGTGGCATGCAGAGCTTAAGTCCTCAGACTCTGTTCAGGAAGGTTTGTAATTGTCTAGGGTCGGTAAAGAAGTAGAGATGGAGAGGAGTGAATGGATTTAGGATTTAAGGCTTGATTGATTAGAGGAAGAGGGAATGAAGAAGCAGGAACCAAATATGACCAGGGTTCTACTTTTTCTATCTGAGGCTCTGCTCAGATTCTACTTCTTTTGGGAGGATTTTTCTGACCTCTGGCCCAAATTTTGCTGTACAGCTCTGGCCCTGATTGCCTCTACATGTTACATCTTGCTCTGTATTGTTCTTAAGTTTGTTTTGCTTTCCCTAATAAAGGGAAGCTCTGAAAAGATAGGATCTGTATCTTTACTTTTGTTAAGTGCAATTTTAATATTATTTATGTATAGTATTTTTGGGACTTTAAGCAATTTATTTTATTTATCTCTGATTTTCTACCAAGAGGGAAGAAGGAATTGCACACAAATGTTAAATGGAAAGTGTCCTCTACCCAGAGGAATGCATTCATGACTTGTGAGTCCCAAAGGGAATTTAAAAAATCAAATACACACCAAATTATCCAAAAGAAATGTAAGAGATTGGGATTTTAGAAGATCGGCTAGCTTTTTGGCCACTTAGTCTTGGAGCAGTTTACCTGGAAAGGCATCTCTGGTGGGTTGGCAGTGGCTTGATCACCCTTGCCTGTTTGAGGCAGAATTAATTGCTGTTTCTGAGTGGCTTGTGTTTGTGATTCCCTTGGCAGGTCCAGAGCCTGGTGCACTGTGTGAATTGTCACCTGTCAGTGCCTCCCATCCTGTCCAGGCCTTGATGGAGAGCTTCACCGTTTTGTCAGGCTGTGCCAGCAGAGGCACGACTGGGCTGCCGCAGGAGGTGCATGTCCTGAATCTCCGCACCGCGGACCAGGGGCCTGGCCAACTGCAGAGAGAGGTAGGTGCAGGTGTCAGCTGTCAGCCCACTGCCACCGAGTCTGCAGAGACGATTTTCTGGACAGAAGTCCTTTTCTCTTCTGGGATTCAACAAAGAAGCTCGTGTATAAACATAAGAGAGCAGATTTAAAATGCCAACTGCTCTCTGGATTGGGCAACTTTAGGATTTCTCTGTCTAGAGACTGGTTGGCTCTCCCCCTTTCCTGGCCCTCCATATTGGAAAAAAACGTTCATAAGAATTTCAACTTTTAGGCCAGGCATGGTGGTGGTGCACACCTGTAATCCCAGCACTTTGAGAGGCCAAGGTGGGAAGATCACATGAGCTCAGGAGTTCAAGACCAGCCTGGGAAACATAGCAAGACCTTATCTCTACTAAAAATAAAATTAAAAAGAAAATTAGCAGGGTGTGGTGGTGAGCACCTGTAGTCCCAGCTACTTGGGAGGCTGAGGCAAGAGGATTGCTTGAGCCTGGGAGATCGAGGCTGGAGTGAGCCATGATTGCCACTGCACTCCAGCCTGGGAGATAGAGCGGGATCTTGTTTCAAAAAATAATAATAATTTCATCTTTTAAACATGATTTTGAGAAGCCAAATAAGGTACGATTTCTCTGTTGTTGTGGAATGTCTTTCCCATTTCCTCCTGTGTCCTCTCTTTCTTCTTTCTTTACTTTGTCATATGAGCTTATTGCTTCTGCAGGATGAATGAGGGGAAATGGGAACACTCTGGAATAAAGATGGCAGTACTTTGTACTTGCCTGAAAATCCCTGAGCATAGCTCCTTATCACTATCTAGGCAGCTTCCCAAAGGTGGCGGTGACATTAGCGGAGATGGTGATGATAAACATATATGCTCATAGTTACTCAGCATTTACTCTGCCCAGCACTGTTCGAAGCACTCATACGCTAACTCCATGAATCCTACAATTATGCTCATTTTACAGGTGACAAAACAGGTGCAGAAAACTTATTTGCGCAAGGTCATCATCTTCAGAGAGAAATGGCCTCCTCTTTCCTGTGGCTCAAAAGTGGCCTAGATTGTGGGTGAATGGTCATCATTTAAGAGGACAGATTTCCCAACAAGATAACACAGAGTGCTTTCCTTCTGTTTTTAAGCTTCTGTGTGTCAGAAATGTTATCACTCAGGTATTCTCTCTCCAGGGAGAAAGAAACCACAAAAAAATCCGATCATAGTGAAGTATAGGAAAAGTAATGCAGAATGGAATTTATCTTTGAGCTTCCTTCTGGTCAAGCAAGTTAATTTCCAGAGCCACTTGTTTATGTGCCTCAGTCACCCCATCTTTTTGGGGTGGTAGGAAGAGGAGAAGCACGAGATGTTAAGAAGGAAAAGCAAGCTGATTTTAATCTCATGAAAGTGTGCAGAGTTGGCTCATTTCAAAGACAGATCATCTAACCTTTCCAGCAGCATTGGAAATTATTGTTAATACTCTTGGTTGCTTGCCATTGTTGCTGCAACTCATATTTCAGGTCAGATTTCTTTATCCCAGTAATGTGTCTTTAATTCTGAACTGATGGGGGAGAGTTTGTGGTGAGAGGGAAAGGAGGAGAGGAGGAAATGCAGCTCCTATGAAGCATTGCTGACTCCAGCAATTCTTTAGCAGCGATAATTACTCATTTTATATATGCTTCTCTCAGAGGAACTCAGAGGGAAAAGAAAGTGCAAGCTGTTACAGAAGTAGCAACAGCAGAAAATTCTTGATGTTAAATTGTGCAGTACTGTTGTTGACTCTGAAAACAAATTCGAATAAGACTACTGAAACAAAAGAAAAATACCTCAAGGAGTGACAGCAGAGCCCTCCTGCACCTGGTTACTATGTTATTCAAAATGGGATTCGTTTTAGGACCTGGCAGTACTGAGGATACATAACATTAGCTGGCCTCAGGGACATAGTGTGTTCAGTGAGGAAGAAAAGAAAGAGGGCCTACTAAGGGTAGTCTCAAACTTGTTTAAAAACCTGAACATTATTCTCCTTCAATATTTTTATAGTGTCTGTATGATTTGAGGCCAGTGATTTGAAGATGTTTTTGAGAGTAGACAACAGAGAGACCTTTAAGAATTAGATGGTTGTAGTTCGATACTGTTTGAACACAAGATCTTGGGATAACCGATTTTTGGAGATTCCATCTGGCTCTGCCTTGCTCACATATGGCAGACCTCAGAGTAGTTTGCATATACAAAGTGAGCGTAGAGAATGTCATCAGAATGAGGGTCAGTATGACGAAAGAATGAAAGACTGTGGATGGTAAGATGGGTGTGGATAAGGATTAAATATCGCTCACTCTCTCGACATATGACTGTGGAGAACATTACCACAGCTGTGCAAACAGTTTTTAAAAATCATTTGAACCACATGACCCAGCAATTCCACTCTTAGGTATATACCCGAGAGAAATGAAAACACATGTCTACACGAAGACTTGTCTGTGACTGTTCGTGGCAGCATTAGTCCCAAAGTGGAAAAACCCAAATGTTCATTTTCTGATGAATGGGTAAATAAAATGTGGTATATCCATACAATGGAATGTTATTGAGCAATAAAAAGGATGGCATACTGATATGTGCTACAGCGTGGATGAACCTTGAAAATCCGCTAAATGAAAGAAGACAGACATAAAGACCACATATCATATGATTCCTTGTATGTGAAATGTTCAGAATACAGAAATTTATAGAGACAAAGTAAATTAGTCATTGCTTAGGGCTAGAGGGGAAAGAAGGAAATGGAGGTTGACTGCTAATGGGTACAGGTTTTTTTAAAATAGTGGAGGCTGGGCAAGGTGGCTCACGCCTGTAATCCTAGCACTTTGGGAGGCCAAGCCAGGTGGATCACCTGAGGTCAGGAGTTTGAGACTAGCCTAACCAACATGGTAAAACCCCTTCTCTACTAAAAATGCAAAAATTAGCTGGCATGGTGGTGAGTGCCTGTAGTCCTAGCTACTTGGGAGTCTGAGGCAGGAATATGACTTGAACCCAGGAGGTGGAGGTTGCAGTGAGCCAAGATTGTGCTGCTGCACTCCAGCCTGGGCAACAAAGCAAGATTCCATCTCAAAAAAAAAAGAACAGAAGTGGAGAAGATGACAAAAATGTTCTAAAATTTTAATGGTTGCACAACTCTGTGAATATACTAAAAACTGTTGAATTGTAATTTAAGTGGGTGAATTTTATGGTATGGGAATTGTATCTCAATAAAACTAAGAAAACCATTTGACCTGCTGACATGCTAATTAGTCTATAAAGTTTACCTTGGCTCAATTCACTTTATCAAGATTGCTTACTCCTTCAACTTAAACTCACCTAATGCTTTTTGTTATTTTCATTGGATAACTTGGTTTTTGTAGATATGCCATGATATAGTCTATGCTAAAAATAACAGCTGATCTGTTTTGAGGCTAATAGTAGGAGGGCAGAGGCAGCCTTTGTGAAGTCTCTATCAATTTTTTTTTTTTTTTTTTTGAGACAGAGTCTCGCTGTGTCACCCAGGCTGGAGTGCAGTTGTGTGATTTCGGCTCACTGCAACCTCTACCTCCTGGGTTCAAGCAATTCTCATGCCTTAGCCACCTGAGTAGCTGGGATTACAGGCATGTGCCACCGTGCCTGGCTAATTTTTTATATTTTTAGTAGAGATTAAGTTTCATCGTGTTGGCCAGTCTGCTCTCAAACTCCTCAAGTGATCTGTCCGCCTCAGCCTCCCAAAGTGCTGGGATTACAGGTGTGAGCCGCCACGCCTGGCCTCTACCAAATATTAAAGGCAAATGTTTTTCAAAATGAAATGGTAAGTGCTGTTACTTACAAATTAGCAAAACAATGACCGTGCTGGCTCCAAGCCGTAATTGACTATGACTCTGAAGACTGCTGTAGTTGGTTTTCATGATGTCATCCTTAAATGTGAGGGAATTACTAAATCAGCCCTGTTTCCCCTTGGCTTGTTACTGGTTCCGGATCAGTAGCAAGATCTATTATAAATCACCCCATCTCTCATATTTTACTGTTAATAAATTCCTACCTCCCAGGTTCTTCAGCTGGGGAGAGATTTTTAATTTTCCTGTGTAGAGGAAGGGACAGAGCCTACACCTGAGAGTGGTGACTGCAGCAGGTTGACAAGATTCAGGGAGACAGTTACGTTTAAGTTGGATGAACAGCTTTATAGGCCAGCAGAGAATTTGTATCAGAAACACACTTGTTACAACAGTACATAAAAAGCCCTCAGTACCAAAGCACTGTTTTGTCATTGGCCTCCCTGCTGGGTTCTCCTCGGGTCAGAGTAGACCTATTGTATTTTTCATCTGAAAACACACCTCTCATTTGTAATCATTGGTTTCGGAAACAACAGCCTTGGAAGCGAACAGGAAACTGGAAAACGACTTTCTGGCAACAGAGGACAGCAGAAGAGCATAAACAATGCTGAGAGATCAGATTTATCTTTTAGAGCAAGTGAGGACCGGTGTCATGGTTTCCATCCCCATGAAAACCAGCTCCTAGTACCCTCTGACTTTGAGGTAAAATGCAGCCTCCCCCTTCTGTCAGAATTCTGAGTTTAATTGCTCAGGGCGTTTCCTGATTCCTGAGAAGGGTTACAGCACCATCAGAGGCTTGTTTACAGTAACATACTTTCATTAGTTGCTGGAATGGCAACAATTTTGTTTCCTATCATCTAATTTTTACTTGTGACCTGCTTTTATGTGGTGGTGTGTCTTTTCTATTTCCGACCTATCTAATTGCTTGCTTATTATGAAAAGCTGCTGAGGATAAGTCCCTAGTTAGCCATTACATATGTGTAGAAAAGATATGGACATTTAAATTTATGTATTTGTTTTGACATTAAGGAGCAATGGGCGTGCCAGTGCCTGGCTGTAGGGGTGGAGTGGGGATCGGGAGGCTCCATTACCACGGGAAAGGGGCCAGGTTTAATAACTTCACCCGTCAAAAAGCTCAGAACCCTATGAGCTTCTCTGCCTCATTCCAAAAGAGGATTTGGGATGAGCTTCCAGCAACAGGCATACCAACAATGTAAGCAGAAATACAGAATGAGGACCAAGGGAAAGAGGAGAGTGCAGTTTGTGAGCCATATGGGTTAATGTGGTTGGTATGATTGTGTTTGAAATTTGGCTCCAGACTTTTTGGCAGGCAAGCCAAGTGGGATGTGTGGTTAATCACACATGTGGCTCCAAATCACTTTTACTTTGTACCTTCTCTGAGGATTGGCATAAAGCTGTCCTGTTTTTGGTTCTTTTTGAGGGCAGGAAAGACCACAGTAGGGAGAAAGAGAAGGAAGTAAACACTGTCAAGTGCTAACTGCTCAACTTGCCTCTTAACAGCTCTCACATCCCCCAAATGACAATACTAGCAGCCATAGTGGTGGAGACTGCGTGTCTTCTGCGGGCCAGCCACCTGCCAGGCACTTGTTTGGTTCTGCCAGTCTTCTTGTCAGCCTGAAACAGAGGCTTGGTGGTCATGGTCACTGTTTTTGCAGAAGAGAATGCTTGAGCTTAGGGAGGTTATTCAACCAGATGGTGAGTTGCGGGGCCAGCCCCCGAGTTGTGTCTGTTGGATTCTACAGTGCAAGCTGCAAAGCTTTTCCCGTACTCCAGACAGTCGTCCTTTTCCTATTAGCTCTTACTTGGTTCTGGGCTACAGAACCTGCTAGTCTGCTTTGTTAGACAGCCAGCAAGTAGGTCTGTTAGTGAGGGTTTGGGTTCTGTGCATAGGTTGGTAATAACTCTTTCCAGTGCTTAGAGTCCTTTTTGATTCCCTTCCTTACAGTTTTGGGGCAGTATCAAGTTGGTCTGTGTGTGGCAGTGTCCCTTTTTTCCCTTTCATGGTTTAGGATTATCACACCACATGTCAGTAATTATAAAATGCAGGGCTGAGCTCAGGAGCCATTGTGCTCTATGTGGCTGCTAATCCCCATGCTAAATGGCACCACCAAGGGGCCTTTTATGTTCTTGTCTGTTTTCATAGTTAAACATTCCCGCCACCCCCAGGCCTTCAGCTGCCTTCACACAAGTAGCTCACCTGTCCTCTGCTTATAATTTACTACGTCTTATATCCAAACTTGTTTTAACTGTGTGGTGGGAGAGAACTAGCACATTAACTGACTCTTCTTGCTAAGAATGAAATGCAAGAGCTTCAGTATTCAGACTTTGCCATCTGCTTTGACATCTTTTTGCTTACACTGAGGAATTTGGCAATTCAAAGATTCACCACTTTGGAGATCTTTACCTACCTACTTATCTATATGTAATCCTTCCCCATTTCCGCAATATTAATATATGAACACCTCTTCTCTTTTTCCCCCTTAATTAACAAGATTCAGATAAAACAGTTTTTGGAGAGGAATAGGTGTGCCTTGCCCAACACCAGTAAAAGAACTGATATAAAATCTCAAGGCTGGATTTTGGGAGAGTACAGATGTGAGAGCAAAAACATTAAACTAGCTACATTCTTTTCTCTATCTGGGGTATTTTTTACCCTGCTGCTATTCATAAATGACTTCCTAATGCTAGTCCTGTGCATATGCAGAAAAAACAAAAAACCCAGGGCTATTTATGTTTGAGATATCTTTTATGTGGTATGTACTAAGCAAGTGTCAAAGTAAACCCCTCACATACAGACACGGTATATCGGTGAAATTTGGTTTCTAAACAGATACATTCTGCATATAAGCACTGCCTGGTGTTTGTTTAAAAGGAGGCTGTTCTGGAAATCACCCCAGCCTGACAGGAAAGATTACCTCTGAAATGGTCATTTAGTTTCCCACCAGACCTATAACAGATACTATCATGCATTGCTTCATGACAGAGACACGTTCAGAGAAATGTGTCATTAGGGGATTGTGTTGTGCAAATGTCATAGTGTAGTTACACAAACCTAGATGGTATGTCCTACTACACACTTAGGCCATATGGTGTATATAGCCCATGGCTCCCAGGCTACAAATGTGCACAGCATGTTACTATGCTGAATGTTGTAGGCAATTGTAACACAATGGTAAGAATTTGTGTACCTAAACATACCTAAACATCGAAAAGGTACAGGAAGATTATGGTATTATAGTCTTATGAGACCACTGTCGTATATGTGGTCCCTTGTTGATTGAAGCATTGTTATGTGGCCCATGCCTGTACTATTTCTCTCTCTCTCTCTCTCTCTTTTTTTTTCTGTATCTCTCCCCACCTGCCCACTGCCTCTCTCCTTTCTTCCCTTCCCCATTTATTGAGTATTCCCCATTTATTTGAGTATAGAAATCATTTCATTACCTACAAAGGCAACTGAACCTGTCTGTCCACATAGGATTGGAGGGCCTGAATGAATAGGACACTCACATCATTTAAAAAGAGTTACTCCTTTACTTGAAGACACTCAATGCAATTTAAACAACAACACCCTGCTAGGCGTGTGAAGGTGCCAATCCAGGCCTGGAAAGGGGAGCAGGGTCAGGGACAGCAAGGCAATGCATTTGCTTGCTGTCGCAACAGACAATGCAAGCGAGAGTTGGCACTGGTCACACTAGTCAAGGATGATGTCTAACACTTTGGGGCAAGATGTTCAATCAAAAATTCCAGCTAACTCTCAAATAGGAACTCTCCAAAAATGCAGTCTTGGACTTTTAGAAAAAGTAAAAGCAGAAATCAGAGAGGTAACAGTAAACACCAGGGTTTAGGAAACAAACCAGGACACAAGGCTAAGAAGTTAAAGCATTCCTACCAAGATGCAGGCTGGTCATGTCACTTAAATCCTGTCATTCGTCATAGTAATATCCAGATGCCGTAACGTTGCCCCAGGAAAGCACAGCCCCTGCCCCAGCAGAGGGACTGAGCCTGGTTGGACTCAGCCTTTTTAGAATGAGGTAATGCCGATTTATATTCTATGCTGGCTGGACAGACTGTAAAAACCTCTCATTATTGCTTCTTCCCCCAGATAGAGAAAAGACTGCCTTGACACCCCCCCCCCTTTTTTTTTTGAGACGAGTTTCACTCTCTCGCCCAGGCTGGAGTGCAGTGGCATGATCTCGGCTCACTGCAACCCCCGCCTCTTGGGTTCAAGAGATTCTCCTGCCTCAGCTTCCTGAGTAGCTGGGACTACAGGCGTGTGCCACCACACCCAGCTAATTTTTGTATTTTTAGTAGAGTTTTAGTAGAGACGGGGTTTCACCATGTCGGCCAGGATGTCCTCGATCTCTTGACCTTGTGATCTGTCAGCCTTGGCCTCCCAAAGTGCTGGGATTACAGGCGTGAGCCACTGTGCCCGGCCGAACTCTTTTAAAATTTGTCCAGCAGCAGCATTTTCCAGCCAGTATGGTGTTTCGTCTTTATGGAGGTTAGGGTTAGAACCCTGACCCGTACTACTGTTGCCATGGTAACTGCCCTTGACTTAAAAAAAATTATATAATTTCCTGAAAGTGTTGTTAGACAATGTTTTTATAAGAGCACGCTTTGATTTAAAAATGTGACATTTTGCTCTTAGAACTTTTGGGAGAGTATTAAAAAAAAAAAAGCAGTGGACCCAAGTCAGGAGCAGGTTTGCAAATCTGAGACGCAGATGTGCGGACTGGGCAAAGGCCCAGTGCATGTGTCTGCAGTGTCTCCAGTTTCCCAGCTTGAGCCTTCTCCTTGCCATTGCTTATCTGCTTCTTGACATGCTGTTTGAGAGTAAAAGGAAACTTAACTGCTAATAGCTGATTTAAATACTTAAATTCTGCAGAAGTATTTATTGTATTGCCTTCAATCACTCCTTCCATGGTGTTTTCTAAATATTTCTGTGTAAATTTAGACACATGTTTAATTATTCCACTTTTCTTTCCTCCACGATGAAGAGGCCATGTATGACTTGGCCCCTTTGATGCCTCGGGTCAGCTTATTTCTCTTTTCCTTCCCCTGCTCCACTGGAATGAGTGACCATCTGTACGTCCTTGTTTCCCTTCTTCCCTCTCTACAGCCTGAGCTCATCTCTGGGGAGACCCTGATGATGCCCCTTTGAACAACTCAAGGGCTGCTAGGACTAGAGGGTCCCTGGAGTCCATCTAGCCCTAACACCTTAGGGGGATCAGGCCAGAGGGTGTAGCGGTGACATGTTCACTATAACCAAGAACTTGGTGCCAGCACTGGACTAGCCCCTGGGGACACCAACTTCTGTTGCAGAGCTGCTTCTACACATCTCCCTGCCCCACTCTTTCTCCTCCCCAGCTTATGAAGCCTCCAGTGCTGTCAAGCACTCCCTTTCTGGCACTTCCCTCTTGGTTTCCTGGTTCTCATTCTACCCTTCCATCTGCTTTTCTGTTTCTTTCTCAGCTGCTCACTCTTTCTTCTTAGGGGTTTTTTTTTTCTTTTCTTTTTTTTTTTTTTTTCCATGAGACAGGGTCTGGCTCTGTCGCCCAGGCTGGAGTGTAGTGGTGTGATCTCAGCTCACTGCAGCCTCAAGCAATTCTCCCACCTCAACCTCTTGAGTAGCTGGGACTAGAGGCGCACACCACCACGCACGGCTAATTTTTACATTTTTTGTAGAGACGGGGTTTCACCATGTTCCCCAGGCTGGTCTCAAACTCCAGAGCTCAACTGATCTGCCGGCCTTGGACTCCCAAAGTGCTGAGCTTACAAGCATGAGCAAGTATGCCTGACCTCAGGGGTTCTTGACTGAGGCACAGCCCTTGGCTTTCTGTTTTCCTCTGCCTCCTCTCCCTGAGGTGGCTTGGCTGTTCTTAGGATTTTGCTTGTCACTTCCTTGGTTACAACTCCGAAAACTGTGCCTGGGCTTCTCCAGTGGAGCTCCAGTCAGATGGCTGAAGCACCCCAGCTCTTGAGTCCCACCTTAAGCTGCCAGGTGCCTAAGATATGGACTGGAGGAGTGACTGCCACTGTGGTTCGCTCCCATGTTAGATACAGGGCTAGTCTCAGTTCTGCCACTCCTCATGTGTGACTTGGGTGAGTTACTTAATTCCCTAAGCTCTGTTTCCTCATCTGTAAAATGGAGATGATAGTAGCACCTTTTTTTTTTTTTTTTTAATTATTACCTTTTTTGAGACGGAGTCTCGCTCTGTCACCAGGCTGGAGTGCCGTGGCATGATCTCAGCTCACTGCAACCTCCGCCTCCTGGGTTCAAGCGATTCTCTTGCCTCAGCCTCCTGAGTAGCTGGGACTACAGGCATGTGCCACCACGCCCAACGAATTTTTGTATTTTTTAGTAGAGATGGAGTTTCACCATGTTGGCCAGGATGGTCTCAATCTCTTGACCTCGTGATCTGCCTGTCTCAGCCTCCCAAAGTGCAGGGATTACAGATGTGAGCCACTGTGCCTAGCTAGTAGCACTTTTTTAGAGGGTTCACTGACCATTGAGAAATGTCTCTGTGGCACTTAGGGCCAGTGTAGGTACAGTCAACTGCTAGCTAACAGTCATTTTTGTTCTCTCTAAAATAGAATTTAAGAACCCTCCCAGGCCAGTTCTCCTGACCCTAGTGCTGGCTTTTCAGTCTGACTTCCCTATCCCATCAATGTCACCAGTACCCTCCATCTTGGAACTTTTGAACCATCTTGTATTTACTCATCCTCTTTTTTTTTTTTTTTTTTTTTTTTGAGATGGAGTCTTGCTCTGTCACCCAGGCTGGAGTGCATTGGCACGATCTTGGTTGACTGCAACCTCTACCTCCTGAGTTCAAGCAATTCTCCT
Source organism: Macaca mulatta (assembly GCF_049350105.2). Taxonomy (NCBI): domain Eukaryota; kingdom Metazoa; phylum Chordata; class Mammalia; order Primates; family Cercopithecidae; genus Macaca; species Macaca mulatta. The sequence goes on from NC_133406.1 coordinate 148,531,876, forward strand.
GTCTCAGCCTCCCAAGTAGCTGGGATTACAGGCACCTGCCACTACACCCAGCTAATTTTTGTATTTTTAGTAGAGATGGGGTTTCACCATGTTGGCCAAGCCGGTCTTGAACTCCTGGCCTCCAGTGATCTACCCACCTCAGCCTCCCAGAGTGCTGGGATTACAGGCGAAAGCCACCGCACCTGGCCTGCCTGTTCTCTTTAAACCCTGTATTTGGCCAATCACCACGTTTTATTGACATTTCCTCTGCCATTGCCCTTGAATTTCTCTGTTTTTCTCCACTTACCCTGCAGCCTCCTTAACTGGTCTCCTGGGACTGGCCTCTTCAGCTTTAGACCCTGATTCTTTCTGTCTAGCTTGTGAACTTCTTCATAAAACCAAACTTCTCTAAATAATGCTCTCATAATGAATTTGTTTATTCATTCACAGGCCTGTTCAATGAATCACTATTAAGAACCCACTGTGTGCTAGGTAGGTGCTCTGCTAGTTCTTACTCATTTTTATGTCTTTAGCACCTATTAGAGTTGAGAAAGAATGAATTTAATGAAACATGACAAATAATGTGACTAATATATTTTAAAAATTTGTAGAAGGCCAGCTGTGGTGGCTCATGCCTATAATCTTAGCACTTTGGGAGGCTGAGGCGGGCAGATCGCTTGAGCTCAGGAGTTCAAGACCAGGCTGGGCAATATGGCAAAACCCTGTTTCTATCAAAAATGCAAACAGCCAGGCATGGTAGTGTGCACCTGTGGTCCCAGCTACTTGGGAGGCTGAGGCAGGAGGATCTCTTGAGCCCGGAAGGTTGAGGCTGCAGTGAACCATGATCGCACCACTGCACTACAGCCTGGGAGACAGAGCGAGACGCTATCTAAAAAAAAAAAAAAAGTACAGAAGCCCAGCAAAGGGTGTGTTCATTCTGTCTGGAAGTGAGGGAAGGATTCCCAGAAGAAAGAACATTTGATGGAGGGCTTAAAAGTCAAATCGACGCTGTTGGGCCAAGGGATGGGAGGACTCAATATACACAGAGGGAAGAGTGGGCACCAGGCAAAGTTCTTCACCTACACGGGGTGCCTGGTGGACAGATCAGGGGTGCCAGGCAGGACTGAATTCTACCTGCTGCCTGTTTTTGTTTTTAAAATAGCTTTAATGAGATAATTTACGTACCATAAAGTTTACCTGTTTAAAGTGTACAAGTCAGTGGTTTTTAGTATATTTATAGAAATGTGCAACCAGTGGCCCGTAATCTAATTTTACAGCATTTCCATCACCCTAAGAAGAAACCTTGTATCTATTAACAGTCACTCTCCCATTCCCTGTGTGTACCCCCCACAACCCAACACCAGCCCAAGGTAGCCACTAATCTTTCTAGATTTATCTATTCTGCACATTCATGTGAATGGGATCATGCAATATGTGATCTTTTGTGTCTAGCTTCTTTCACTTAGCATTAAGCACTTGAGGTTCATCGATGTTGTAGCATGTATCATTTGTTTCATTCCTTTCTATTCCTGGGTAGTTTTCATTGTGTGGCTATGCCATGTTTTGTTTATGCATTCATCAGTCCGATGCCTGTTTTTAAAGTTTATTAGGACACCCATTTGATAATATGTTGTCTGTGGCTGCCTTCTCTCTACTGTGGCAAAGTTGAGTATTGTGTCAGAGACCTGCATGGCCTGCAAAGCTTTAAATAGTTACTATTCGGCCCTTTGCAAGAAGAGCTTGGCAATTCCTGGAATAGAGGATGGAGACAATGAGGGGGGTGGGCTGGGGCTGAGTGGAAGATGAGACTGGAAAGGCCATGTAAGGATTTGGACTTAATGTTGTGTATCAGTGCTTCTCAAAGTGTGTGTGGTGTGTGAAGCCCCTGCATCAGATCCCTTGGTGTATAGATTCCTGAGGCTCACCCTGGGCTTACCAGCTAAAACCCTTGCCCCACGCCTTTATTCTTAATTCCACCTGGACTTCTTTCTTCAGTCTGTCAATTCTTGCCACATTGGAGGCCTATGTTTAGGTCTTAGCTCTTTACCAAACCCTTACCTGATTCCTTTACCCTCCTCCATTTCTTTCTTTTCTGAACATCGCTCTGGATCTTCTTGATCCCCCTACCACAACCTGTGCCTTCCCACAGTGTAGAATTATATGTTTTATTGTATTACTTGCTGCTGAATCGTGTGTGTTAATTCTGCACACTCAGCTGGTGAGTGGACTGCTTTAGGGCAGGAACTAGGTCTTGGGTCTTTTTTGCATTATGCAGATTGGGTTATTGCACGGCACCAAGGATGTTATTTAAAGTATAACTGAAAGTCTTCTTAAATGACTTGACTTTTGCACAGTGCATCTTTATTTGATTTGCATAGTGCATCTTTATTTGATTTGCATTCTATTAGTGGACTCAGTGTTTGGTCCCCAAGCCCCTCAACACTGGAGCTAAGCAGGTGTCCTCCATTTTGTATGACCGCTTTGATTTTTTAATTAAATCTCTTTTAATTAATCCTATTTTTTAGTCTAAACTCTGCAGATCTTTGTTCAGTCTTTCCCTAGTCCATTTCTAAATCTTTGTTACATTCTTCTTTACTCTGAGGGGTTTTAGTCATCTGCTAGTAAACTAGTTAGTCCTTTCCGTCAGCTGGGTAAAAAGCTATAAATGCTTTTCAATTCTATGCAGCTCCCTTGGGTAGCTCATTTGATCTGAGCCAGGTTTGAAGTTGGGCCATTGAGAATGATCTGTCCTCATGATGTAGGGGGTGACTCCAGCCAATTCTTAATATTGCTGGAATTAATTAACTTTGATTCCTCTAACTGAAAGAGGGCATTTTACTCTACCATGTATTATTAAATACCTTATAACTTGATTTCTTTGATTTTGTTTTCTTGCTCAGTGAGTACTTAAAATATCCCTGCCGATATAGTAATTTGTTCCCTGTTTAATATGGCTTTTTCCTTTGTTTATTCTGGACTCAAGTCTTTGTAGCTTGTTTTCTAAGTCAGCTCAAAAGTTGCTGGTCATTGGATTTGGCAGCCTTTTCAAGCTTTACCCACCAGAATCCTACAGGAAGTTGTGTGTCGGCCAGAAGAGTCTGTTTATTTAGAGCGTGGTGTCCAGCAGAAGCAATCCATTTATGAGGGTCTGGTCTTAAAGACACAGGCATCTGAGTCTGTATTTGGAAGACCTGCTGCTTTGGCTTCCATTGCAGCCGTGCTCTCCGTGCTTTCCTGTCCAGCCCGCCGGGGCACCTCTGTGGTACTGCTGGCTAATTGAAGGAGTCCTTGTCCCTGAGCTCCTTGGCCTTGTCTAAAAGGCTAAAATGTCAAGGCCTAGATATTAGACAGATAGGGTTCTAGTCCAGAGCACTCTACAATAATGCTTTGTATTTATGGCTTTTTTTTCACCTGACCGACAGAGTCCTTCAGCTGAACCTGAAATTTGTACATCTCTTGGAGGAAAAGGGGCAAATTACAGGTATGACTTGGATACTTTTGAAGATAAGAGAGATAATGAGATGAGGTGTTACTGATTCTCACTGTGAGGCAAGGACAGAGCCCAGCTTTAGGATCCAAGGTTGCTGCCATAGCCTAACTCTTGCCCGGAGCTGAAGTGTCCCCGTGTGCCCATTATAGCTTAACTATTTGTTGATACATATGTACACACATCTGATCCATTTTGAATTTGCTCCAGCAAGTCGGTGACGTGGCTGTTGGTTCTCTGTGCCTAATGCGGGGTTTGCCACAGGTTAGGGACTCCATGGCTGTGGACCCGTTTACATGGAAGCGGCATCAATGTCTTCTTAAAAGGTGAGTGCCCCTCACAGAGGGAAGTGTGGCCTCACTACCAGTGATGTGAGCACATACTGAGGTGCCTTGGGGGAGAGGAGCAAAGAGGTATAGCAACTGCTGACAGGCCTGAGCAACAAAAGGTCAAAAGTGAGCTATCGTACCTCTCAGTCCTCGCCATGCCCCTGGGGTCTTTTAATGGCCTATGGTTGGATTTTTTCGTGAGGTGGAAGTTATATTGAAATTTCTGCCTCAGAATAGTTCCTGAAGAGCATTGACTTTCTGGGAGTCCTAGGTAAATTTAACACTTAATGAAGGTAAAAACAATCCTTTCCACATTCCTCTGCTCCTCCTCTCAACCTCAGGTCAGTCGATGTGCAAGCAGTGCTTTCCTTGGGAGGCAGCAGTTTCTGAAGGTAAAGGAGAAAGCCCTGGTCCAGGGGAGCCAAAGGTCCGTTGGGAAACTCATGATTCTGTGTTGGGCATGTAGGTGTCTCCTAGCCTTGCCAAGCTGTCTTAAATTCGGGTGTCTTCCAAAATCTAAGGCAACTGAAGAGCTTAATTTCCAATGATGATACATTTTGCCTCAGTCATCTGGCCCCAAAAGACTTCTGGGGGCCGATCACCCTCCCGTCTATTCTGAACACCCCCCTCCCCCAGATTGTCACTTGGTGCTTTTGGCCAGGGGGCTCTGCCTCTTCCTTGCTGCCAGTTCTTCCTGCAGAGCCCAGCATCCCCGTGAGGGCTTTCACACAGGCCCTTGATTGCTCTCAGTATGTTGTCAGCCCATGTGTTGCTGTTTATTTTTGATTCCTGCTTTCATAAGGTTTGAAGATTCCACTTGTTTTTCCACTGGTTATTAAGATAGTGAAAATCTAAATGAAATGGTAATATTACCATTGTGAACAATTATTTTTCTAAAAGAATCTTTCTTGTTCATTTTTAATGCTGTTAAGATCTAATTCCCAGTGTTTTAGTTGGAAGCTGTTCAAATTTCCCAAATCATAAAATCTTTCAAAGTCTACTCCAAGTTACTTTTTCTTGATTCGGCTCTCCTCCTATTTGCATTAAAAAAAAAAAAAAAGGCCAGCCTATTTCCAAATATGGAAATGATCTGTGTTTATTCGAGATCAACAAAGTGATATGGGCCCTTGACTTGCTGTGAGGTTATTTTTTTTAATGTGTTTTGGAGCAATGTACAAGGGCAATTTTTCGTCCTGTTTTGTCATGTGTTCTTAAATACATTTCCTAAACACTTTCTCTGGCTTGGTGCTATTACCGTGTATACGTCCTACATATGTTTCCTATTTTTTATGACTCATACTTACGGTACTCATAAAGATTTATCCTTTATCTTGGCTCTGAGTAATGAGCCCACTTGCACATTTCCAGCAGAATTGTGGGTTAGGGATTTTGCATTTCATTCTGCTGGAGAGGCCTCTGGAAGGCACAGCACAGGCAGCGCAGCGTGTTTCTCGTAGGCAGTGCTCGCTTCTCCCTGAGGGAACAGTTAGCTCAGTTTTTGTGAATTTACTCATTTTTATTCTCTAGCTTTTCCTTTCCCTTTGCCCTTTTTAGCCATTTTGCTGTTTGAGTGAGGCCACACAAGAGCATGAACAGATGAAACAAATGCTGTACTCCTTTTTGCTGCTGGTAACTGTGGTGGAGGAAGAAATGGAAGTAATGAACTGAAACGATATTATTACATGTGGCAGCAAACTCAGGCAAGGAGTCTTCTTGGGTCCAAATAAACACTCAGACCCATGAAACTATCATAGGCCGTAGGTGGCTTCATTCTATTAAAAGGATATAGGACAAGGACCACAGCTTACGGCACAGCAGCAAGGCGTTCCTCCTTGTGTGCCTTGTGACTGTCCACACATCAGTTCATCAGTTCACATAGCCATCCAGAGCTCTCCAGCTGATGGCTCAAATGCCAGGAGATGAGATCTATGTGTGTGTGTGTGTGTGTAGTTCTCTAGTTTAAAAGCCTTAGGCAGGCCAGGTGTGGTGGCTCATACCTGTATTCCCAGCACTTTGGGAGGCCGAGGCGGGTGGGTCACCTGAGGTCAGGAGTTTGAGAGCAGCCGAACCAACATGATGAAACCCGTCTCTACTAATACAAAGTTAGCCAGGTGTGGTGACGCATGCCTGTTATTCCTGGCTATTTGGGAGGCTGAGGCAGGAGAATCGCCTGAGCCCGGGAGGTAGAGGTTGCAGTGAGCCAAGATCGTGCCATCGCATTCCAGCCTGGGCAACAAGAGTGAAATTCCATGTCAAAAAAAAAAGAAGCCTTAGATCCTTGCAGGAGCTAGTAGGCAACTATGTAGAAATAGTTTCCTTGGTACTCTCTTGTAAATATGCCCAGTTTACAAGAATCACTGCTCTCAGGGAAGCCCCCAGATGTCACTTCTTATCAGATGTCTTAAAATTTTCCAGTCCCAATAGCAAGTTGCCTTGTATTATAATTGGCATATTATCTTACCAGATTACCAGGGTTACAGAATTGAGAGAGTTAACAGAAGATCACATTCTCATGTAAAAGAGAGAAAACCTTTGCTTACTGTTTTTCCACACCTGTATGTTTTATTGTTTTTATTTATGGTATTCCTGACTGTGATAGGCCAAATAATGGTCCCCAAAGATATGCCCATGTTCTAACCCCCTAAACCTGGGAATGTTGCCTTATATAGAAAAAGCCTTAGGAGGTGTGATTAAATTAAGAATTATGAGATGGAGGATTATCCTGGATTATCTGCTGGCCCCTAAATGCAGTCACATGTATCCTTATAAGACAGGGATTTGATGACACAGACAAAAGGGAAGACAGTGTGACCATACAGGCAGAGATTGGTGGTCTGGAACCACAGGCCAAAGAATGCCAGCAGCCACGAGAACCTGGAAGAGGCTGGGAACAGGTTCTCTTCTGAAGCCTCTGGAGGGAGTGTGGCTCTGCTGACACCTTGGTTTTGGCCTAGCAATACTGATTTTGGACTTCTGGCCTCCAGAACTGTGAGAGAATAGCCTTCTGTTGTTCTAAACCACCAGTTTATGGTGATTTGTTACAGCAGCATGGGAAGTGAGCACACTCTTACATTAGTTTGAGTTCCATGCTGCCTCCTGTCTCCAGTTTGTTTACTCCTGTGTTCCCCAGCTCTGGAAAGGACACTGTCACACAGTTGCCAGGGCCACAGTCCTTGGCATTATTATCCATGACTTCCTGTGTTTGCTTAGATGTCATATCCAATCCGATTTTTTCTACCCTAAGACCATATTCTGAATCTGCCCACTTCTGACCACCACCTTCGGTCTGAGCCACCACCACATTTTTACTTGAGATGCAGTGGGCCTCTGGCCCATCCCTCTTAGGAGTGCAAGATCTGGGGTAGAGTGCCAGTGTTGGAAGCCTGGCTCCACTGCTTGTGAGCTGTGGGGCTTTGGGCAAGTCAGTTAACTTCTTTATGCCTCATTTTCCTCATATGGGCATAATCATAGTATCTACTTCATAGAGGTGCTGTGACTATTAAATAATTAAAGCATGACTGGTGCTTAGAACAGTGCGTGGAATATCATCAGCACTCTGTAAATGTCAGCTGCTGTCATTGTTAGCCAATAAGATCTATTCTCTAAGTGGCAGCCAGCATGATCTTTTGAAAGACTTCAGTCACGAAGTTCATTTCAGCTTCCTGCCATGGTTTCCCCTTACATTTAAATGAAAATCTCCAATCCCCACCAGAGCCCTGAATGATCTTTTCCCCCTTCTCCCAGCACTCTCACCATTGCTCACTGTGCTGCCGTGGGCCCTGACATCTTGCCTCCTGTCCTTTGCATGGGCTCTTTGTTTTGCCGGAAGCACTTCTCCCGATTATTCATGTGGCTGCCTTCACCCAGTCCCTGCTTTGCCATTACCTCCAGAGAGATGCCTTCATTGGCCATCCCATTTAAAATAGTCATAGCACCCCCCTCCCACACACACACATACACACACGCTTTTACTGTTTTACTTTAAAAAATATATTACCACCTGATACTCACTTATTTTTAAATATGTTCACTGTCTATCTCTTCTGCTAGTATATCCATCAGGATAGATGTTTTATTTTGTTAGTTGGTATTGCCAGGAATTAGGACAGGGCCCACTACATAGTAAGCACTCAAGAAATATTTGTGAAATAAATATTTGCATGAACAAATGAGTATGTTGATGTCACAGTTTAGCTTTAGCAAATAGGTTAAGTCTAGAAATTCTGTATATGGAAGTTTCTCATTAATTATATTTTTTGAAGAGATCCAGTTATTGATGTTGGTATGTATGGCTTGGGCATAAAGTAATGTTTCTTAAACCAAGGCTTCAAGGTATAGAAGAGAGCACTGGATTGTGAGTCTTAATAAAAGACTTGGTCTTCCCTGTGTTGTGATCTTTTTTGTTTAAACTTGAGGGCAAGTGTGTAGACCCATTTGGATCTGTTTCTTTTTTGTCAATATAAAGACGTTGAGAAAATTAATATTTCAAAATACCAATTGAAAACTAGAGTCAAAAGCATTTCTGGAGTTGTTAAACTACAAAATCCCCTTAAAGAAACCCTCAGCATCCAGTGAGTAAGGAACCACCTAAAAGCTGAAATGTCAACTAAGGGTGTCTCATGTCTTCTTATGTTTTTTTTTTTTTTTTTTTTTTTTTTAACCTAGATTACATAGGATTTACAGATCTGGGGGCAGATCTGGCCTCTGAATACTTGGGAAAATGCTTTTGAGTTTCATTGCTTATATCTTACTGCTTTGCACAGTAAAAATTTCATGATTTTCCAAAGAGCTCTACTGTTTCGTCAGGACAGAGTACACGTGAATCTTTCTCCATCTTTCATTTATTTATTGAAATACGGAAGATTAGAAGAACGAATTATTTCAGTTTGTTGAGCGGAGGCCTCTCTCCACATAAATTAGAACCAGGCAGTTGGACAGTCAGCTGCAGCTGCCTTTGTAAACTGGGCACTCGTGCAAAGCATTGCGGGAGTGAGAAAAAAGGCAGTCCTCGGAGCTCACGGTCACCCACTGTGCATCCAGGGACAAAGAGCAACACCTGTAACAGAAAGTACAGAGATGTAGAAATATCTCGTGTATTGCCCTAAATACACGAGATAGAAACTTAACCAAATAGATTTAATCAACTACAGCTGGGCTGAGATAAACACGTAAGTGCTAAGTAATCAGGCATGTTAGAGGGATGTGGGGCTGGGCCTGGGGCTGGGGCTAGAGCTGGGGTTGGGGCTGGGGCTAGAGCTGGGGTTGGGGCTGGGGCTGGGGGAAGGCGTTGCTGGAGTAATTGGAGCCAGGTGTGCTTGCCTGGCGCTGCTTTTTGGAGGTGAGAATTTGGAAAGGTTTGAAATAGGGATGTGGTTTGGCAGAGGGCTGAAAGGAGAATTTTCCAAGACTAGGGGAGAAGACTGGTAAATAAAATAGAGCCGAGTTGAGTATGAACTATGTTGAGGACAGCAAGTACCCTGGCAGCTGTGAAAGCTTCAGCTGATGGTTTTGCCTGTTGGTGTTGATGCTGGGAGAATGGTCTTCAGCTGAACACCACAGGTCTTCAAAGCCAGGTGAATTGTGACAGCCTGTGACACTGGAAGGGGCAGTGTAGACCGGCCTCTGAAGATAAATGTTTGTCCCCAAATTTCCCCACTACAGATTGGGAGAAACCTCTAGCTTTACCTCCCAATCCGGTGATGTCAGCTGCCTTGGAAGCAGTTCCTTGCTTTGGCACTTCCTATGTTCCTATTTTTTTGGAGGGCACCTGCCAGCGAGGAAAGGCAGCAAGCACAGGTGATTGAGTTTTTGTTCAGAGATGTGGGGTAACCTCAGAGCAGATGTGGTGTTGGGGTCAGGTGTGGAATGAATGTGGTCTTCCCAGGACCTTTGTTTGTTAGGTTCAGAAGTCTCCAGAACTTCTGTGGGATTTGGGGAGCAAGACCTGAGCTTGTCCAGGTTAGCAGTGCCTGAACAGGAACAACCAGCACAGATGAAGACGTCTGTGCTACCTTTCAGCCCTTGTCTTTAATGAGCTCCAAATCCCAAAGGTGAAGGAAAAGCAGACAAATGGCAGAACAACCATTAGTTCCTCATGAGGAAGTTAAGTGTTTGGAGGGTCATGTATGCAGCTGTCACCAATTTGTCACCCTGCTTGAAAATCCAGGGACCTGTAGGCAGGAGGTAATGGCACTAGGCTGATCAGAGCCAAAGTCAGAGACTGGTAGGCTTCTTTGCAGATAATTACAAAACCTGGCATTTTATTTGTGTTTTTCAACACTCCTGGAAGGGAGATTCTGTTAGCTCTGTTTTACAGGTATGGAAGTTGAGGCTAAGAGAGGTTAAGTGTTCTACCCAAGGTCATGAACTGGGAAGTAATTGATAGAATCTAACCTTGAATTCACAACACACTTCCTATAGATGGAGTTGACATGCACTGTGAGTGGCTCTGGGCAAGGTGGGCTTTCCCAAGGCTTAGGCATTTATTCAATAATGAAATCATTATTTACTAAGCACCTGTTTGTAATGTGTCAGGCACAGTGCCAGGCACTGGCAGTCCTGACTCCCTACCCTTGAGAATTTGCCAAAGGTAACAAAGATACAGTGGATAGTGAGTTTTCCCTTGCTCCTTCTCCCATTTAGATGATCTCAAGCTCTTCACTTTGCTTAAATGTGGGCTTAAATGTTGCGCCCAGTGTTGTGTGTTGACTTAATCATATGCAGCTAAGTCTTTGAGCTGCAATAGAACAGCCATCTGGTAAGAATTAAATGTGAATAGCTGGGCCGTTGTCTATAGGTGAAGAGCTTAGAAAGAGGGGCAGGTTGGGGCGCCCTGTTATTAACACCAGCTCTGTTCTATACAAACAATTCTCTTAATGGATTACCTGTGCCAAAATATTGCTGAATAGCTTGGGAACAGGTTAGTATTTTGCCCTTTAGAAAACAAAAAACAAAAAAAACCATGGAGTTGAATTTGGAAAGGAATCTTGGAAAATGAATGTTTCAGTGCAACAATATATCATTCACATGCCCAGAAATTCAGCACTGCAGGGCTTCTGCTGGCAGAATCAGGTAACTCTGGGATGCATTCAGATTTGGTCTTGAATTCTTACATGTCTTGAGTAGGTTGAAAGTTGGTTATTTTTTTGTTGTTGGCAGTGACCTTTACTTAGAAGTGCCCAGGAGATATTCTTGGGATAGATGCCAACAGGTTTTCTGTCTTTTCCCTTCAGTTTTGTAAAAATGTAAATGAAAGGATTTCCCAGCACCAAGTTGTGGAGCTACCTGGGTATCCAAGTGACAGGAAGAGTTGGTTGTTAGGGTGGTTGGGAAGGACTTCTTAGAGGAAGTGCACTTGAACAGAGACCTGAGTGATGAAAAGGGGTGATCTGGGTGAAAAAGAGGCCAAATAAAGGATCTGCTGGTGTCCAGGCCCTCAGCTTGGAAGTGGCTTGTTGGAGATGAGAGAGGGGCCCGTGTGGCTGGAGTGGAGTTAGCAAGGGGGAGAGTGGCGGCAGGTGCGGTTGGTCCTTGTGGAGTTGGAACGTGTGGGGCCCTGCCGAGTGGGAAGTTGTTTCTTGGCATTTCTTTACATTTTTCTGTTCTTATCCAGTGTTTAAAAGAGCTGACCCTGAATTCTGAAGACTTGGGGAGTCGCTGTTTCCTAACAACAGAGAATTGGTTCTATAAGGAGAAATGTGAATAGTTCCACTGGCAAGAGAAGTAGAAACTAGATTACCAGAGTGGATATTTGGGCTCTAGTCCCAACCATGTCATAGCCAGCTGCAGAACTTGGGCAACCCATGACCTCTTTGGGCTTCAATTTCCTTATCTATAACAAACATTTGGAATAGCATGTCTCTAAAATCTCCTTTCTCACTAAAAGTCAATTATTATATATAGATTTCATTTTTGGTTTTATCCTTTTGTTTCTTTCAGACTTTTATCAGTGATCTGACAGTAAACCAAGTCCACTCACTAGTTCTGATTTCATTCTTTTCTCTATTCCTTTGCTTCTGGAGTAGCCAGTGAAGTATTTGGAGAAAAATGTCAGGAGGGAAAGAGAGAATTTCATAACTTTGCACAGTGTCCTCAACAGTGCCCATTTAACACATTGCCTGTTGCCCTGAAAGAATTCCCAATCACCACATGAGTCGACTGTGATAACCGAGACTTGTTCTCAGGCTAGTGATATACGGTTTAACGAAAAACTGCTACTGTCCTTACTGAGGAGGATTTATCCCATCAAAACGGCGTTTGAGAACCTGACAGTGGGATACTGTTGTTTGCATTTACTCTTTTTTTAAAATCTCATTTTGATTTATTGGAAGCTTATATTTCAATAAAAAATCTGCCCATCTTCCTGAAATTCAGTATCAATTATACAACTCTCTCATTGAAAAGTGTATCTAGGCCGGGCGCGGTGGCTTACGCCTGTAATTCCAGCACTTTGGGAGGCTGAGGTGGGTGGATCACTTGAGGCCAGGAGTTTGGGACCAGCTTGGCCAACATGGTGAAACCCCATCTCTACTAAATATACAAAAATTAGCCTGGCTGGTGGCGCGTGTCTGTACTCCCAGCTATTTGAGAGGTTGAGGTGGGAGAATCTCTTGAATTTGGGAAGCAGAGGTTGCAGTAAGCCGAGATCATGCCACTTCATTCCAGCCTGGGTGACAGAGTGAGACTCTCAAATAAAAGAAAAGTATGTCTAAAAGAAATTAGCAAGACCAAGTATATTAACTTGTTTTTAGACTATTACCATGTCAACACTTCCTATTTTAAAATGCACTGTAAATCATGATTTACCCTTAGGATTAGCTTTGAGTATTTCATTATTTGTTTTGCTTCTGCCAAATGTAAAAGACTAAGCGGGCACACACTTATCCAAAATTAAAGTTAAGGAAAGCAAATAAACTCTCTAAAACAAACATTATTTAATATTTCAAACCAGCATTTCAAGCCATTTTCACTTGTTGAAAGAAGAAAGCACTTCTATTTTGTTCTCTAGTATTCACTCTGGCAGGCTAAACTAAACTTTTTAAAATTACTCCTTTTAATTGAGTACACAAATCATTTTCGTGTGACATGGCATTTGTGAAATTGATAATTCAGTCACATCAATTCATTTATTGAGATACATTCATTTCTAGAGATCTTTTGTTTTTGAGACAATCTTGCTCTGTTGCCCAGGCTGGAGTGCAGTGGCGCAATCTTGGCTCACTGCAACCTCTGCCTCCTACATTCATGCAATTCTCCTGCCTCAGCCTCCCGAGTAGCTGGGATTACAGGCACCTGTCACCACGTCCAGCTAATTTTTGTATTTTTTAGTAGAGACAGGGTTTCACCATATTGGCCAGGCTGGTCTTGAACTCCTGACCTCAGGTAATCTGCCTACCTCGGCCTCCCAAAGTGCTGGGGTTACACACATGAGCCACCGTGCCTGGCCTAGAGATCTGTCTTGAAGGGTTTTACTGACTCTATTAGTTACTGGAAGAGCCATCGGCTGTAGAGTTATAGGTGGCCATAGAGATAGAGTCTAACCTTTTCATTTATGGGGAGACTGAAGCCCAAAGTAAGATACTTCAGCAAAAAAATCATTTATTTATTTATTTTTATTATTTTTAGAGACAAAGTTTCACTGTGTTGGTCAGGCTGCTCTCAAACTCCTGTCCTCAAGTGATCTGCCCACCTCAGCCTCCCAAAGTGCTGGGATTACAGGCCTAAGCCACTGTGCCTGACCCCCTTTTTAAAATGAATGATATGTTAGGATCTTACATTAGGAGGAAGGCAAAACTGGGGAGCACCAGCGTTTGTGGTTTATAGTGAAAGTTAATTTCCTCTGTTTCTCAGGCAAGGACAGTTAACTTTTTTTTTTCCTTGAGGACAAACAACAACTGATTATTTTGTAGAAATCAGACAATCCTGTTTTTCTTCTAAAATTTCATGCCAACAGTTTACTTACTTTCTTCTTTGAAGAGAATGAGAGAGATTCTGACCTAAAATGGTCTCAGATGTGTACTGAAGATGCTAATATTGTATTGATATGTCTTGCCAAGATTTAAGAGGGCATCTCAGGAAGATATTGTACACCACTGTACAATGGTGACTTGTTTTCGCCTTAGGGATGATAAAGTAGAGGGATAGATAAGAGGCTTAATTCAGCTCATTTCTTACACAGTAGAGAATTATGGATAGGACTTACAGACTTTTGCATAAAATAATATAACCAGGACCAGAATTACCAGGCCCTATAAGTTGTTCCTTATAGAAATGCTCAAGGCTCCTAGCTCACTATTTGTTGATAGTTTATGGTTATACCCCAAACTTAACAAGTGTTTATTGAGGGACTACGACCTGGGAACAAAGCCAGGGAACAAACTCCTCAAGTCTAGGAGATTTAGGGTTAAGGGCTAAAGCTTGATTTTTCTCACCATGCAAGATATTCCTTGGTAATTCAGCAACAATATAGAAGACTTGGAATGGGATCCTAAACAAAAATGGGATTTAAAATTGTTATTAGATTTGTGAACGATATGTATTCTTTTGGGCAAGTAAGTCAGGTAACAGAAGTTCTTTTAGTGAATCAGTGCAGTAATGTGGTTAACTAAGTGGCACTTACTAAGCCAGAAGTTAGTGTACTCATTATCTATCAGGAAGCAAATCATGGTCCATGTCTCTGAAAAGCAAATGGTCGTCTTTCATTAACTGGTTAAGCTTGGCTTTCAAGGCTCATTGTGATCTGGCTCCAGTACCCTTTCAACGACATTTTTCTTTATTCTTTTTTATATTTCCTTAGCTCCATCTGAATTAAGTATTCCTCAGACCCACTCATGCTGCCTCCACTGCCATCCTCCTTGCTTGGACCCCTTAGATCCACCTTTCCCCATTGACCCTGCAGCCCAGCTGAAGTGCCCCTTCCTGCTGTGCACAGATGTGTTTGTATCTGCCTGTCCCTCTGCCCCCATCACACTGTGAACTTCTTGAGGGCAAGTATTGTGTCTGACTCACATTTGAAGCCCTTTCATTACCTAGTGGTGCTTCCCAAATATAAGTTTATATGTGCTATTAGTCTTCACAGTTTGTGTAGTATTCATATATTATTTGCATTATTTATCTAATTTATTTATTTTTTTTTTTTTGAGACAGAGTCTTGCTCTGTTGCCCAGGCTAGGGTGCAGTGGCACGATCTCGGCTCACTGCAAGCTCCGCCTCCCGGGTTCATGCCATTCTCCTGCCTCAGCCTCCCTAGTAGCTGGGACTACAGGTGCCCACCACCACGCCCGGCTAATTTTTTTGTATTTTTTAGTAAAGACGGTGTTTCACCATGTTAGCCAAGATGGTCTTGACCTCCTGACCTCATGATCCACCCGCCTTGGCCTCCCGAAGTGCTGGGATTACAGGCATGAGCCACTGCGCCTGGCCCCTAATATTTTTCTTAAATCTACTCACTTAAAAAATGACTTTACCTCAACTTCCTAAACATGAAATCATGTTTTTAATTCCTGTAAAAATATATACATAAAGTATATCTTAAAACATTCTTAGTATCTCCACATGATTGACTGAGTAAAGTGCTTTACGCATTTAATAGCCATTCAGTTTCTGAGGAATGAATAGTAAATGTGCAAAACATAACATGAGAACTTCTTTTCCCTGTTTGCTTAGTAACTTCACGCTTATTAACCTAGAGATAAAATGAGGAAGGTGCGGCTAGAACAGACTGAGCAAGCCTGTAAGCCAAGCCATTCATTCCTGTCTGTGAAGCATTTAGGTGTTAGATATTACTAATTACCTCTTATGCATTGCAAACTGCTGGGCTAGAGGGGCCTATGGAACAATAAATTCTGTTGACAGCAGAGTCCCTGCTGACTTACTGAGCATCTGCTGAAACTCCAGAAATTGTGTAAGTGGACCCCTTCCCCACAAAAGATTCAGAAAGCAGCACACTATACATGGGACACATCCTAGAGAAAGGGGTGTGATAAGTATGTGTACATATCACACGGTTGTAGTTGTATTTTCTCAGTGTTCCTGTTTGGGGCAGTTTAAGTTACAGATTTCTCACTACCACTAAGTGTTTTTTAGGACTGCATTGTGTACTGCCAACATAACAGAGGTCTGAGGGATTTTTCTATAAATTTGCTAATGGGAACTATATATTTTTTAACCTAATTTTTGAGGATATTGTAAGATTACTCAGGTAGACCAATCTGAGTTTCTTTAAAAAGAACAAGTTCTATATATTCAAGCTGTAGTTAACATAGTTAATAATTAATCATACTAATAAATATTGAAGGCTTTTATAAATCCATGAAGAGATTTCTGTTTTAGTTACTATACTCTATAGTTGCTGCTTCTATATAGTGTAGAAATAGTGCGCTGTAGTTTCTTATTTATTATGTAAACTGTAGTATAGATTTAGGGTAGCAGATCAGAGACTAGAACAGGTGATTCTTTTCATTTAGTATTTAATAAAGTTTAGAGAATTTTTTTTCTTAAATCTGTAGGAATCAGTCTATGTAAGTTGAGCATGGGATAAAGTCTATTTAGGGTTTTATGAGAAAAAATCACCCACTCTTTTTTTTTTTTTTTAAATCCAGGATTGGGATCAACAGTTGTTCTAGCATGGGCAGGGTAACTTGATATAATGGCATACATTTTTACCCTGGTCTGCTCTTAGAGCAAATTTGAAATGGTTGTTTTGGAAAATGTGCTATGAATTTCTCTCCAGACCTTTGCACCAGGGCAGGCGGTCCAGCCTAGCAAATCCTTGGCACTCGATGCGCATCTTTCATAACAGAACTTTGATGCTGAGACTCAGTGTCTTGAAATCAGCACAACAAAATGGTGCCTGAGGAGCAGTGTTTACTTTGATCATTCTTCAACTTCTGTGCCCCAGCCTTTCACGGAGCACAAATTGCTTTACCAGAGTTATGGTGCTGAAGCCCACGACTGTTTTTGTAGTCTGGTTGCTGTGGTGATCCTTAGCCTTCCATGAAACTCCCATCTCTAGGGAAATAGAAACCTTTGCAGCTGTCTTGGCCTTTTTGGTTTTGTATCTGGTGGAGGTCTTCACCGAGCTTGTTGAAGCCTGAGAGTGATCGGTTTGTGTCACAGTAAAATACACGCATGGAAACAGGGTATCCCCTTCAGGATGTGTTGTATTAAAAAAAGAAAACAAACAAACGAAAAAAAACAGCTCCCTTATTCTTCTCTCCAATTGTATGGGGCCTTTGAAGTATCTCCAAGTCTGGCTAGAATGAAGTGAGCCTTGGAGATGTTGTTGGTCATGATAGTGCTATGAGTAAGCTTTGGGAGCGTGACTCAGGAAGTGGGGTTGCCAGGTGGGGAAGAAAGAGAGTGGGGGCAAAGGGGAAGCTTAACAGGGCCTGTGTGTGCCCAGAGAGAAGTTGGTTTAGGAAGAGGATGTGAGCCGAGTCCAAGGTTGCCAACGGCTTGATGTTTAGAGGACTATGAGGAAACCCTTTTTGACTTGAAGCCTCAGTGGAGGATGGTATAGACAAGAGCTTCTTTCCATAGGAACCAAGGGAATGGAGAATAGCAGCTGTGGTTTTAGTGGGCAGAAGTAATAATAGCTAACACTTAGAGAGTGCTTACCAGATGCCAGTCACTGTTCTAAGTGCTTTCGACAAATGACAGATTTAACATCTGATGAAATAGATACAATTATTATCCCCATGTTACAATTGATGAAACTGATGCGAGTAGAGTCTTAATATCCCTCAGGGCCCTAGCGTGGGTAGGTGGAGAGCTGAGATTCCAACCTAATACCTGACTCTGAGTCGCTGTTCTTAACCACCAGGTCAAACTGCCTGTAATTTAGAAAGGAAGGCAGAGTGACCCAAAGGATTGGGTTACAGGAGATGTGGCCAACTTAGAAGAAAATGTAGATCTTGGAAGACATTGAATTATGCTTTAAAATGTGTGTGTTAATTCATGTATTAGTCCATTCTCACATTGCCATAAATTAATACCCAGACTGGGTAATTTATAAAGAAAAGAGGTTTAATTGACTCACGGTTCTGCAAGCAGTACAGGAAACATAGCAGCTTCTGGGGAGGCCTCAGGAAACTTTCAATCACGGCAGAGGTGAAGGGGAAGCAGGCACATCTTACATGGATGGAGCAGGAGGAAGAGATAGTGAAGGGCAAGGTGCTAAACATTTTAAACAGCCAGATCTGGTAAGAACTCTGTCATGAGAAAGCGCTAGGAGAATGGCGCTAAACCATTCATGAGAAACCACCCCCATAATCCAATCACCTCCCATCAGGCCCCACCTCCAACATTGGGGATTATAGTTTGACATGAGATTTGGATGGGCACACAGATCCAAAACATATCAGTTCCTTCCTTCCTTCCTTCATTCATTCATTCGTCACCAAATATTACTGTAATTCCTGTAAGTGCCAGATATTGCACTAGGTTCTAAGGTGATAAAAATACAAGTCCCACCCCATCCTCTGAGATAGTTTGTGTGTACAAAGTTAATACAAGGATCAGATTCTGGATGCTCTAAGAGATGGGTCAACAGGATATAGGTCAGTAACATCCTCTGGACACAAAGTCTTTCTTTCTTTCTTCCTTTTCTTTTTTTTTTTTTGAGATGGAGTTTCGCTCTTGTTGCCCAGGCTGGAGTGCAATGGCACAATCTTGGCTCAACGCAACTTCCGCCTCCTGGGTTCAAGGGATTCTCCTGCCTCAGCCTCCCGAGTAGCTGGGATTATAGGCATGTGCCACCACACTCGGCTCATTTTGTATTTTTAACAGAGACAGGGTTTCTCCATGTTGGCCAGGCTGGTCTTGAACTCCTGACCTCAGGTGATCCTCCTGCCTTGGCCTCCCAAAGTGTTGGGATTACAGGCGTGAGCCACTGTGCCCGACCAACACAAAGTCTTCTTAAAGAGCATGGCTTTTTTTTTTTTTTTCTGTGATCCAATGTGAAAATACAAAACAGTAATTAATGCATTTCTCCCTGCTTCCAGAAAGAATTGAGAAGTTTACTTTGCTGAGTTTGTATATATTTTCCAGCAGTAAAATAGTTCCTGCCTCTTACTACTATAGAGCAGCTTCCCATTCTCCTCTGTGCCCCAAGGCTGACACCCAAGATTAAAGATGGGGGTTGGTAGGTAGGGGGAGAGAGAGACAGACAGGTAGAGACATTCATTCTACTTCCAGCACTGTCATTTTCTAGCCTTCTGACTTTGGCAAGAACACCTGTTTCTTTACCTTTAAGATGGGATTAATTAGATAATTATGCAGAGCACTTCCTTTTGATGAGAGCAGCACTCTCAACAGGAGCCATGGATCTACCTATTGTCTTTCCTTAGGAGATGATATGATGATGATGGTTTTCACTATTGCTGCCACCACTGTTTGTAACAATAATCCAAGAGTGGTGTTTTTGAATGTTCATATCTTAGTAATTACTTCTCTCTAGATTTCTGCTAGCAAGGTAACACTGTACTCCTAAAGAATTCCTTACCAGCTTCAGGTTAATATACTTTCTAAGATTGTACTTTAGCCCAGGGGAATCCAAATACCATCCTTGGATGCTGAGAGCATCTTAAATCGCTACCTGAATCAACTGCATTTTGTGGGGTTTTTTGTTTGTTTTTGCTGTTACAAATTAACTAACTTTAAGATGCTGCTTAAACAGAAATCCTTATTGAGATCTTACCGCCATTATAGTTCATTGCCCAATGTGCGTAGCAAGTCAATACACTGAGACACCAGATTGCAGCAGAGAAAGAGGTTTAATTGTACAGCTGCTGAACTGGGGGAAACTCAAATCCATCTCCCACAGGAGTTTGGAGTTGGAATTTTTAAGGGTTTTGGAGTGGGCTGAAGTATGGAGAATGTTGATGGGTCGAAGAGTACAGGGTAAAGTCATGGGACAGGGAGATAAAGAAACGGTGTTCTCATGCTGATTTGGTGGTTCCTTTGTGGGGGTCTTTAAACTGGTTGGTGTCAGCTGTCCCGTTGGAATTCAGGATTTGCTCCTGCAATTCTCTAACACAGCCCTTAGGATTCTAACATCGGACATCCTATCTATCTATAGGAGTGATGGGGATGCAAATAGTGAGAATCTAGTGCATGTGACTTTTGGTTACAAGAAAGTAGGTCAAACAGCAGCATGTTAATGCTTAATTATAACTCTATTTTCTGTCCAGAATTCTTGTTAACCCAGTGACGACAGCTTCATCTATGACTGCGTGTAGCAGATGGAATGATTACTCCAGTACCCAGATTTTGTGGGAACTGAGTTCCTGCTATGCTTATTTTGTAAATCAGCTTCTCATGATCACTCCAGTGATTCTCTTTATTATGCAGTTTGATACACCACAGTACTGACACACAGGCCATTCTAAGATTCTGTTGTTGGTAAAGACATACACATGTCAGAATACTGGCTTACTAAACAGGTAAGTAGCAAAGCTAATTTGAAGCCCATTATAAAATGTAGAAATTAGGCCAGGTACTGTGTGGCTCACACCTGTAATCCCAGCACTTTGAGAGGCTGAGGTAGGAGGATTGCTTGGGACCAGGATTTGAGATCAGCTTGGGCAACATAGCAAGACCCTGTCTCTACCAAAAAGAAAAAAAAATTAGCCGGGCATGGTGGTTTATGCCTGTGGCTATAGCTACTTGGGAGGCCAAGACAGGAGATTGCTTGAGGAGTTGAAGGTTACGGTGAGCTCTAATTGTGCAACTGCACTCCAGCCTGGGTGACAGAGTGAGATCTTGTCTCCAAAAAGGAGAACTTGAGGGGAAATACATTTGTATAGTAAATGGTTATATGGGGCTTTGGTTACATGTTAGTGTTAAAAACAAAAATAAAGTGATCTGAATGGATGTATTTATTAAATGTGACGGGGAATATATATATAAATCAAACTTTCCCCCCATTTTAATCAATGTGCAAATATTGAGTTTCTTCAGTTTGCCTAGAATTTTAATTTCTAACCATTCTAACACACTTAATTGCCTACATGAAAACCCATGTAAATTTCTGTGCCTCTAAAAGATAGTGAAACATTTGTTCAGAATATTTTACCTTTGTTGTCTATCCCTAAAGAAGAAAACACACTCCAAAGGTTTTTTACATTTTACGTGTTTTTATTTGCATAACTGTTTAAGATAACAAATATTTTCTATTTTCTTTTCTTTGCCTTGTGTGGTTCCCATGGATGGCCTGAGTGCCATTCTACGCTGTCTTACACATAGAGAGGATGACGATTAGGGTGGCTTGTCCCACAAAACCTGGGTGTGGCCTTGACATCCTGTCCAGCATACCTTCCAGGAAGCATCCCCGTCTTTTGTTTCAGTAGCTGGAATCTGCTTTTCTTGACTATGTGTTAATGTTCTGTTTACTATGTATACCCTGACCCCCTTTTTCTGGTCAGAAAAACAGGACAATATGACTCTGTAATTATTATTCTAGTCACATTTCATTAATAACTTTTGTTCGTTCCTTCTTTTATTCCTTCTTTCAGAGAACTTGTTGACTGCCTACTAAATGTCTGGCCCTGTGCTAGGCCTAAGGATACAGAAATGAGTGTGACTCAGTTTCTGCCCCTGGAGAATGACCTGAGGAATTTACACAGTGGCAGGGGAGACAAACATCCAAACCAGGGCGTCCGATCTTTTGGCTTCCCTGGGCCACATTGGAAGAATTGTCTCGGCCCACACATGAAGTACATGAACAGTAATGATAACTCATGAATGAAAAGGAAAAAAATCACAAAAGAAATCTCATAATGTTTTGAGAAAGTTTACGAATTTGTGTTGGGCCTCATTCAAAGCCATCCTGGGCAGCATGTGGCCATGGGTTGGACAAGCTTGATCTAAACAGATCATTATAGTGCCAGGCAGAGGTAGAAACACCAGTGCTGTCTGAGAGAGCTCCAGCTTTGTCTGAGGGAGGGGGAAAGATTTTACTGGAGATGGCATTGTGAGCTGGACCCACAAGTCCATCTGGAGCACTGTGGTGCACTTTAGGCCAGAATCTTGCAAGGCTGCAATGTGTTAGTGATGTATACAGTACACTGTTCACACAACCTATCTTAATGCCAAAGAATGATAGAAAAGTGCCTGTCTGTGTCCTCAGACTTGCATCAGTAGTGGCCTGCTGAGGGCACTAGCAGCGTTCCTCCACGGGAACCACCCACACATCAGGGTCTCCACTCTGCCTGCCTCTCTTCCCTGCAGCCGGGGGAGCTGTGGCTGCTCTGGGAAGGAAGGGCCTGGGTCTCTGGAATCTCCTTGCAACGGCTCCCAGGACCCCTTTAGAAGGTCATGACCTGTAGTTTCATAAATACTCCTCTGTTTATATGAGCTCTTGCCCCTCCACCCCCAACCCAAATTTAGTTCCCAGTATTTTTCCAGGGCATACAAAATATGGAGCGGAGCTTATTTCTGCATCCCACTTCAGACTTTCATTTTAGTTTTTTTTTTTTTTTTTTTTTTTTTGTCTCTTTTGTGGTTATATTAGATTATTTTCAGAGGTTCTCAGGGAATCCTGAATCATGTCCTTGTTGGGGGGAGGGGCGATGAATCCTGAAATGAACTGCCAGTGTCCGTCTCAGCACATTAAGTGGTTTCAAGACAAAACCATTGGGAAAGAGCTTGATACCATTTGACCAAGGAGAATGGTCAGTTGAGTGCCCCAGGTCAGGATGGGGACCCTGGGTGTGTGTGTAGGGGAATGTGTGTATGTCAAGATTTCTTGAATTCAGCACCAACTGATTAATATTCCTCTAGAAATTCAGAGAAATATAAAGAAAAAAAAAAGGAAACATTTAAAAGCTCTAAATCCAGTTCTCTAAAAATATTTTGAGGGAATCTTTTTATACCAATTCCCAAATGGTGAAGGACAAGCAATGGTGAATAAAATATCAGCTGTAGGGGTTCTGTAGACCAGAATATACTAAATACTGCAGCAGCAACTAAATAAATACTGTTCCCACCCCTAGCAGTCAGTTGCACATTTTAGATCCATCTGGGGTCAGGTTTGAGTTCCTAAAAGTCATATTGCCCAAATGTCAGTGAAATTTGAGTTCAGTGGTAGGACCCTAGTGTCCTGAAATAGGTTTATGCCTTTCCATTTGTGCATGCAAAGTGTGGGTGCTGGGAGACCCAGATTCAGGATGTTTTCAGTTACTACTAACATTGTTGCCAAGTGGATATCTCCTTACCCCTGAAGAGGGGACAGATGATGGCTATATACAGACCAGCATGTGATTTTATGGGTCTTGGTTGTAGGCACGCTGTTGGAGTTCTTTTCTTATCTTAGTGTAAACTGATTATTGAATCATCCATTTCAGAGAATTATTTGGTCTGGTTTTAGATAATAAGAGTTTCCCTGGTAGTGTTTTGGATGACTTCATTGCTTCACAGGTCCACAGGGGCTGTTCTAAGAATCAGAAATGTTGAAATGGACCTCACTGACACGTTAGCAAAATTGGACAGCTGTTAGACTAGCGTATCAGTTGCTTGCTTACTTTGCTTTTTCGTTTGTTTTAATGAACCCCTGAAGTAGGGGGTCTAACTAATACATATTCTGAAATCTCTATGGTAGAAATGCCTTGCGTCTGTATTATGAATCTTGGGAAATTCAAAACAATTTTCATAAGGAATCTTTCCATAAAGTAAGTAGGGTTTCCCCCAGTAATTTACAGAGTTTGAGACAATAGATAGTTTTTGCTTATCAAAGATAATCTTTAGAGAACTGAGAAGCCTTCACTATAACAAGGTCCAGAAAAGATTGTCCTTGTTATTTTCTGCTGATAATGTGAGCAAGGACATGCTTCCCAAGTGGGAGATAGGGAGGTGGTCTTTCTACTACTCAAAGGCTTTGTGCTCCTTAGAGTTGTCCTTGACTTTGGTCCAAGTTGTGTTCAGATTCCCCAGAAAAACACCCAGAAGATCTGCTTTGAATTTCTTTATAAAATTATATGTTCGTTGCGTTGCACAGATAACCGCAGAAGACCTAGTATGAATAGATGTTGTAGAACAGGTTAGACCAATGAGCTCTTTTCCATTTAGGGGAAGAATCAGCAATGTATGAGGGATGGTGTTACATAAGGGATGTGGCAGATCAGATTTGCTTGCATTTTCTCACACCATAAGGAATACCGAATATCCAGCACTGTTTGAGACCAGCATGGTTAGAACAGGAACTCTTGGATTAGGCTTCATGGACCAGTTGTGGTCAAAGTATGGGTTCCACCAGAAACTACATGTTAAAGTTTTTTTAGTTTTGAGTCTTCATCTATTAGTTCTTCTCCTGAAAGGATGACATCTTAAGACCAGAGGTGTAATTTGTAGTTTAATTAGATGGAGCCATTTTGTTACCGTTGTTGCTGTTAGAATTTTCTTACTCTTTTACAATGGGGTTCTTAACCTGGGTTGATGGGTGCTTAACCTGGAGTTCATGGGCCCTGCAATGAATGTAATTCCCTGACATTGTCTGCAAAAGTTTGTGTGATGTGGATGTTTTTTGTTTGGTTTGGTTTGATAAAGAGAGGGTTCATACATGCATTAAGTTCTCAAATGCTCCATGACTCCCAAAGATTTACAAAGAAGCCAGTGGTTTCGAGACTGGTCATTGCTGCTTCCTTTGAGCTGCATCCCCTTTAGCTTACCAGCCTTCACAGCTCGCATGGTCCCAGTGTTCGATTCGTTATTACTTATGAACCCATAGACAAAGATGTTAACCTGTATTTTTATGTGTAAATTTGACTTAGGATTGATGGTCAACTCTTTAAACTACTGTTTGGATTTCCAAGCTGGAGATTGCTGGATACTCTTTGTATCGTTTCTTCACGGGATATTTATTTGCTGTAGTCTACCTCCGCTCGGCCTTTAGACCGT